>NW_022107431.1:11576882-11658624 GCF_000313985.2 Echinops telfairi
CAGACAGGCTGGTGTGCTTCTTTCATGTGGGCTTTGATGCTTCTCAGCTGTATGGCCACTTGTTTATCTTCAAGCCTTTAAGACCCTAGACGCTATATCTTTTGATAGCCGGGCACTGTTAGCTCTCTTCACCACATTTGCTTATGCACACGTTTATCTACAGTGATTGTGTCAGTAGAGCGGGCACCCACTGATATGATTTTAGGTTCTTTGATGTCTGATATCTGATCCTTTCTACACCTCGTGGTCAGACAGGCTGGTGTGCTTCTTCCATATGGGCTTTGATGCTTCTCAGTTAGATGGCCGCTTGTATGTCTTCAAGCCTTTAAGACCCTGGGCGCTATATCTTATGGTAGCCGGGCACCATCAGCTTTCTTCACCACCTTTGCTTATGTTCACATTTTTCTTCAGCAATCGATTCGGGAAGGTGTGCATATCCTGGAATGCCAATTTAAAAGAACAATGTGTTCTTATAATGAGTAAGTTCTTGAGTGGAGGCCCAATGTCCATCTGCTGCCTTAATACTAAACCTATAAATATATGCACGTAAATCTGTTTGCCCACATTCTTATAGAATTATATTTACATATGTACATTCCAGTCTTAAAACCTCTATACGCACCCTTTGTCCCCTAGTTCTTTCCTCTATTTCCCTTTACTTTCCTCTTGTCCCACTATCATGCTCAGCCTTCCTTTGGGTTTCAGTGATGTCTCTCGGTTACAATGCCCTTGCTGAATCCCTACCAGGCCTCTCGCACCCTCCTTGCCCCTGTTTTTGGATCACTTGTTGCTCCCTTGTCCCTGAGTTGGTAGCACCACCTCCTTACCCCCGCCTCCCCCTCTCCCGTTTCCCCCCGGAGCAGTTGGTCCCGTTGTTTTCTCCTCCAAACTATTCGTCCAGTCTACCTTATCAAGATAGATCTGTAGAGATACTAATATGCATAAAAAACCAAGCCATAGCAAGATAGGCAATCAGTGAGAGCCCAGCGATGGCATCAAAAAAGGAAACCTATTATCCCTAGAAGAATAAGTTAACTAAATAAACAAACAAAACAAAAATTTAAGCAGAAAGAAAAACCTGTAAATAGGTCAAGGTCTGATTTTTGATCTCTAGGTGTGTCCTTCAGTCAAGACTGATGGGGTACCATGCTCTGGCCCCCGAGTCTGTCCTTTGTACTCCCTCGGGGGCTCTCTGCTCTGCTCCCACGGATGCTTTGCCGCACGCTTTTTGTGGTTTGCCTCGGTGTCTCAGGGTCAGTCTGGGCCAGTCCAAACACTGAGTCCCCAGCGTTGTCCCCCCTTAGAGCCCGAGGCCATCGAGGGATGGCGTGTCTCGTGGTGGGATCAGCCGTAGCTTTCACTTCTTTTTTATGTTTTCATTTGATTTACTATTGTGAACTGGGGGAAAGTTTGCAGCGCAGATTCAAAAACCCATTCATGTCTTGCTTCTTGTCATTGATTTCAATCCCCACAATGAAACATCGCTTCTCCCCCCTCCCCCCTGTGCTTCCTGCGTCCCTTCCTCCGACTTTCCTCACCCTTCTGAATTTGGTCCATGGATCCATGTTACCTTTCCTAACCTCAAATGGCAGATTACTCAAAAACGTGCATACCTCCCTTGTGTTATAGCCTCCCTGAAGGAAGACAGTAGATGGGGTAAGATATGAAAATAATAATAATTTATAATTTATCAACAGTACATGAGAGTGGGAGGGCGGAGGAGGGAGGAAAAAAATTAGGAGCTGATATCAAGGGCTCAAGTCGAAAGAAAATATTTTGAAAAGGATGATAGCGGCATTTGTGCAAATGTGCTTGACACAATGGATGTATGGATTGTTATAAGAATGGTAAGAGCCCCCAATAAAAAGATTTATTAAAATGAAAAAAAAAACATTATGTGTTTATGTTTTCTGAAAGTATTTATTGTACACCTGTCAGTATCAAGAAGTGTGCAAGACACTGGAAATTTCATGAAAAGCCAAGAAAGTTGACCTCGCCTTCAGTTGATCACCACTGAATGGAAGCAATCACTTTCTTTATTGGTGCTGTTGTTAGCTGACCTCTGCTGGCCTTTGACTCAAAGTGAACCAGGCACAAGGGAATGAGACATTGCCTGCTCTCTCCGGTCCGGTACCTTGACTATGATTCGTTCCAGATTGGCCCATTGTGATCCATACAAATTGTAAGGAAGCAGATCCACGGGCCTTTCTTTGTTGTCTGTCTTAGTTTGGAAGCTCAATGGAAACCTGCTCAACATCAAAGGAACCTGTGACCTCCCTTGCCAGATGGGGGTGCCTGTGCGTGAGGTGCATGGCTGGGAATCAAACTTGGCACCATAGTTTTATGTCTAGAATAATATTGTTCCTGCATGTCTCTCAATTGCACTCTAAGATGTCATGGAGATATGCTGGCATTGCAAGATACACAAACAGTCCAAATCTGCTTCCTGGGAAGATACCTCACGGAAGTTTCGTGTGGGGACTTCTGCTTTGCTTTTGGAGCTCCGTTCTTGTTCAAATGCCCTGAAAGTCTGGGACCTCTCAATTCTCCTCTTTGAAAAGCTGAATTTCTGTGTTCAGGTAGCACCTGTTTGCAGTGGCACGTGGGCCAGGCTCCCCAGTAGTGTCTGAGGAAAGAATACTTCATGACCTAGGCTGTGAAGACAAGCTAAGGATGGAAAGGTGTCATTTTAAATTCTGACCTAACAGATTTCAGAATTTAACACCCCCCCACCCTCCACTGAGCAGCTCGTATATGTGAAAGATCAGTTGTATTAGTTGTTTCAGGGGGCTGGGAAGATTGTCTTTCTAATAAAAACCAAACCAAACCAAACTCATTGCCATCGAGTTGATGGGGACTCCTAACTATTTCCAACCTTTCCATTTTCTCTCACTGGTCTGGAGTCTTGTAAAAAACAAGCAAGCAAAGAAACGAAGTAAGCTAACGATAGGGCAAAGGTAATAGAAAAAGAAAAAGCATTCTCTTAAATTGTTTGCTAATCAAGCTACCTAAAGGGCCCACATGAGCCCTGGTGGCATAGTGCTCATACCCTGGGTCACTAGCTGCCAAGTCAGTGGTTGGAACCACCAGACACTCCTCGGGAGAAACACAGGGCTTTCCACTCCTGTCAAGAGTTGCAGTCTCAGAACTCACTGGGCAGTCCGACCCTGTCCTGTCATGTGCTGTGGGTCGGAATGGAGTCCAGGGCGGTGAACTTGGTCTGCTTTGGCAAAAGGACCCACAGACCCTTATAGGACAGAGTAGACTGCCCTTTTGTGTTTTCAAGGCTGAAATATTTAGAGTGGTGGAAAGGGTCTGTAATATCTATCTCCCTATCTATCTAGTTATTAGCTATCTCTGTGCCATCGAGTTGATGCTGACTAATAGAGATCCTACAGGACAGGATAGAACGGCCCTTGTGAGTTTCTGAGACTGTGACTTCCAACTGCTGACCTTGCAGATCGCAGTCTAACTCGTAACCACTATGCCACGTGGCTATCTGAATATCAAAATCTTCATTTCTTTTTAGAATAAAACCGTTATACCTCAGGTTCATTTCTGTTAAAAGCAGTGTGATTTGCTCAAAAATTCTTTCGCATAAGCTCTACGTTTATTTAAATAGATACATCTCGATTTTGATCTTTAAAATCTTTTTTTAGTCAGTTCACTTGGTGCTAATTTCCCTAGATTCCCCGCAGGAAAAAAGACCCCAAGCAACCACTTTCTGTCTTTTCACATTTGATCGCTTCCAAGTTGTCGTATACTGACTAATGCTTCTCAGAGTCACATGGTGCCATGGATTGAATTGTGTTCTCCCCCACCACAAATTTATGTGGAAGTCCTCACCCCCAGTTCCTAGCAACATGACTCTATTTGCAAGTAGGGTCTTTGCAGATTTAGTCAGTTAAAATTTATTAGCATGAGGTTGTGCTGGAGTAGAGTGATCCTAAACCAGTTGCAGAAATGTCCTCCTAAGCGAAAAGAGACACAGATGGACACAGTGGGCTGAAACAGCAACATGAACATGCATCTCCAAGAGAAGGCCAAGAAATGCCTGGCGCTCTCCAGAGCTGGGAGAAACCAGGAAGGCACTTCCCCTGGAGCAGGCAGAGAGGGTACACAGTCTTCTGGCACCTGGATTCGAACTTCTAGCCTCCAGGAGGGTGGGGCAATGCATTTCTGTTCTTTCAAGGCTCTGCTCTGCTGTTCTGTACTAGGACAGGCCTGGGACTGACTGCATTGGGCTGTTGTTTGAATGCTGAATTCTGAGGGCCCATCTGGAATGAGATGGAAGGATCTGCCTCCACCCGGCTCCTCTTTCTTAGCTTGTCAGGTGACTATGGGGTGTTAGATTTTTATCTTAAAAATGAAGACAGAAATGCTTGGGTTCGTCATATGAGTATATAGACGCCTGTAGTTTCTTGCAAGGTCATCATAACCGGGCATGCAAGTACGATCTCACCGCAGTCATTTAGAGACTGGGCATCCAAATGAGCAATTTCAAGACTCGTTGAATGGTTGCAGTCCCAATGATTAGACTTCGAGCTCCAGCCTTTTTAACATGGTCTCTGGAGGAAGGCTTGCCTACTGTTTGGACCACAGCCGAGGTCAGGGTCGGAGGTCCGTTTCTTTGATAAATGTTGCTTTTAACCAAGGGGCAGCTCTAAAATAAGGGAGTCTGAATATATTCACAACCTATTGCCTATTTTCAAAAGTGCCTGCGATGAAACTCAGCCATCGAGTGGACTCTAACTCACAGCAAACCTACAGGACAAAGTAGAGCCACGCCACGTGGCTTCTGAGACCGTGGACCTCCACGGGAGCTGACAGTTTCGTCTTTGTCCCTGGGAGCAGCTAGCAGGTTTAAGGCAACCGTGCAGTTAGGAGCCCGGTGCTTAACTCACTGTGCTACCAGAGATTCCGGAGTGCCATCTACAAATGTTTGTTCCCTCTGGTTTCTAGCATGGTGCTGAGTGCACAGTTAACTCAGGTGGAAATGCCAGTCTTCAGTTTCAAATACCTTCATTGGAAGATTTTCCCTGTTCTGTCTCAGGGTACACCAATAGAAGATTTTAAAAAGGGAAGAAAGAAGTCTCCCTGTTCACTTAATAACTTAAAAACTCGAGGACATTAAGTGCTGTGTTAATGTCTTCAGATGGTTCAGCTTTGTAGCTACTTTTTGTGCCCTAAGTGATGTCGACTTCCCACTATTACCTTTTTTAATTTGATATATCTGTCATCAAGCTGTCATATCCCAGGCATGCATTTTGCCAAACTTCCTTTAAAAATATTTTAAGTGGATGAACATCTGCAATCATTTTCGAGGGCTGCCGAAACAAGGGATCACACACTGGGTGGTTTATAAAGATAGAAATGTATTGTCTCGCCACTATGGAGGCTAGACGACCAAGTTCCCACTTTGGCTGAGCTCTGTTCCTGGAGAGGTCTTCCTGGTCCCTCCCAGCTCTGGGTAGCCCCAAGCCTTCTTTGACATGTCTATGTATCCCCACCTCTTCTGTCTCTCTGTGGCTCATTTAGAAGGCCATCTCTCAGATTGGATTAGGACCTACCCTACCAATATGACCTCATGTTCACCTAACCCACACATCTTCAAAGGCCCTATTTCCCAACAATATCATGTCCACTCATACTGGGATTTAGGACTTTAACATATCTTTGTGGTGAACACAACTCACCCAGGCACACAACACTATGACAGAATTAGCCCCCGAGTATGCAGTAAGATGCTAAGCAGGCATCCAATGAAAATATAAGGCCCACTGTCTGCCATGCAGGGAGTCCTGGTGGGGCAATAAGTAAGCACTTGGCTGTTCACTGGAAGGTCAGTGGTTCAGCCCCACCAGTTGCTCTATGGGAGTAAGAAGTGGCCAGATGCTTCCACAAAGACTCACAGCCCTGGGCAGTTCTAGTCTGTGATCCAGCTTTGCTGTAAGGCAAACATGACTTGAAGGCAGTGGATTTGGTTGGACCACCATGCTGTGGCAATCCGAGTTTTGTACCATGATGGGAAGCATGGAAAGACCCCCAAATCCCATTTGCCTTTGGAACATACTATCTGTCCTTACTCTTGTGGGAAATGCAGGAACTTCAAAAGAAATGAAATAAGCACACCATGTGCAACAGTACAGAACTTTCTACAGTCTTGTCATTGTTATCTAGACAGTTAATTGTTTCCAGGTGCATCTTGAAGCACTGATTAAAACAGCCCCATCAGGGGTGGAATTGATTGACGTCATCTGCAACCTTGGTGTCCTGTGAGTGTTTGGCATCAGCGGGCGTGCTTGTCCTCTCCGCAGTACTGAGGCTTCAGGAGACTTGAAAAGGACAATTTTTTTAAAATGACTTTCTAGGAATAAACTGATTACATAAGAACTACTTGGAAGAAAATGCTGAGATGACTCAGCTCATTCATTAGTGCGTGAGAGGCCTAAAATGTGTTTCAGGTGAGGGGTTTTTTGGTTGGCTTATTGTTGGTGTTGGTTAATTAACCAAACGAGCCTCAGCTCAGTGGTTGTTAAACCTGCCAAACAAAACAAAATAAAACAAATGAAAAACAAACAAACAAATAGACGCATTGCCATTAAGTTGATTTCAATTCTCAGCGACCCTGTAGGACAGAGTAGACCTGGGTGCAGGGACTACCTGGAAGCGGACTGCCCCATCTTTCTGTCCTGGAACAGCTGGTGGGTTCAAGCCACTCACAGTTCAGGTAAAGGCTAGCTCCTTACCACTGAACCACCAGGGCTCTTCCTTAAACTTGGAGGAAGGAGCTTCAAAGATTTATGGAGAAATGGAATAAAAAAATAATGACTTCCTACCCTCCTCATTTTTCCAACTTCTTGAAGCCCATTTATACTTTTTGGTAATGATTAAATTTAGATTATTGACCTAGGGTTTTGAGAAATTGAACTATAAACTATCCTGGTGGATTTCCCTAGTTTTCCATAGCTGAATGTATTTATCAGGACGGGGAATCAATGAAACCAAATTCCCTGCTGTTGAGTGATTCTGACTCATAGCAAGCCAAGGGGGCAGAGTGGAATGTCTTAGGATTTCCTGGGCGGTACGTCTGTAAGGGGCAGGCAGCTTCATCATTCTCCTGCAGAGTGGCTGGTGTTTTGAGACCCATTGGTTTTGCAGCCCAACGTGTAACCTACTGTGCCACTATACCTCTTGGAAAAGGAATACTAGGTGCATAAGAGCAACCTCCAAATCTTAATGGCTTCATAAAAACAAACGGCCTACTGACCGTTCAGAACTATGCATCTTCCTGGGAGCAGACATTCCCAATTTCTCCCCAGAGAGGCTGCTGGGATTGAACTAGTCAAGCTCGTGCTTCATAGTCTAAGCCTCTCATAGCATGTGTCTTCCCTCTGGGAGTTCCTCAAATTTCTATAAGACAACACTCAGAAGGAATCAAGACTAGGATCTAGCCTACTCTAATACAATTTTGTTTGATTCAACTAATCACAAAAGAAAAACCCCAGTTCACCACACAAGGTCACATTCATTTGTCAAGGACAGAGCTCCCGCCCAAGACTACATGGAACCTTACTCAAACATTAGCTTTCAGGAACCCTGATTGTATTCTCCACCACTGTATCAGTCAGCTTGTCATACTGTGGTGGCTTGCATGATGCTGTGATGCTGGAAGCTACGTCAGTGGTATTTCTAATCTAGCCATGTCATCCGAAGTAAGCAGGTTTCTGCAGAGCTTCCAGACTAAGCACAAACTACAGGGAAAGAAATAGGCTGTCCCACTTCTGAGGAATTAGCCCGTGAAAATCTTATGAAAAGTAGTGGAACATTGTCAGACACTGGACACCTCATGAGTTACAGCAGAATATTGTCAGAGACAGTGCCAGAAGAGGAGCCCCAAGGGTAGGAAGGCATTAAAAATATGACGGAGGAAGGCCTGCCTTCCCCAAGCAGAGTTCACCATAGTGACAAGGATGGAGTAAAGCTCATGGGAGTAAAGCCTCTGGAAACTAAATTTATCGATGGGCCACGACTCAAAAGGAAAAGAAACAGCTGAACTCGCCAACTAATAATTGGAACTTGGACTATACAAAGTATAAATCTGGGAAAATTGGAGGACATCAAAAATGAAACAAAACACATAAAAATAGATGTCCTAGGCCTTACTGAGCTGACGTGAACTGACATTGGACATTTTGAATCAGACACTCATATGGTCACTATGCCTGGAATGATAACTTCAATAAGCGTGGCATCACACTGATATCAAGGACATTTAAAGATTTATCTATCAGTGATAGGATAATATCTATTTCCTGCTCAGTAAACCCAGTTAATACAGAATTTTTCAAACTCATGCACCAGCCACGAAAGCTAGTGCTAGTGATGAAGACCTTGAAGGCTTTTACTAACATTTTCTATATGAAATTGATCAAACATGCTGTGAAGATTCATTTATAAGGATTGGGAGTGGAGTGCAAACTGTAGAGGCAAAGAGTAAGGAACCGTAGTTGCAAAGTATGGTTGTGATGACAGAAGTTCAGCTAATTTCATGATAGCATGTTGCAAGACTAAAAACTTCATGGCAAATACCTGTTTTCAATGTCACAAAAGATCATGATACACATGGACTTCTTTAGGTGGAATTCACAGAAATAAAATTGATGACATCTGTTGGAAGAGAGGATGGGGAAGCTTACTAGACCTTCAATGAGTCACATGGAAGTTCAGGTTGAAGGTGAAGAAAATGAAACCCAGTGCCAGACAGGACCTTGAGTATATCCCACCTGAATTTTAAGAACATCTCAAAAATGGCTTATATGCATTGAATACTAATGAAAGAAGATTTGATGGGCTTTGGGAGGACATCTTGTGAAAAAACCACATGTGAAGAAATCATAAACATCATTAAAAAGACAGGAAAACAAAGATCAGAATGGATGTTGGAAGAGACTCTGAAATTTGCTTTTAATCACAGAATAATGAAAGCAAACAGAAGACATTATCACGTCAAATTGCTGAACAGCATTTCAAAGAGCATCTCTAGGAGACTGAGTAAATTATTACAATTAAATGTGAAAAGACCTACAGTTAGAAACCCCCCCCCCCAAAAAAAAAGAAAACAACAAACATTCAGCATATCTTAAACTGAAAGATTTCAGGAAAAATTCAAGCCTTGAGTTACAATACTGAAAGATGCTTAGGGCAAAATATTGAATGATGCAGGAAGCATCCAAAGAAGATGGAAAGACTACACAGAGTCACTGTATCAAAAGGAACTAGTCAGAATTCAAATATTTCAAGAAGTAGACATAAACAAGGACCAACGGTACAGAAGGAAGAAGTTCAAGCTGTAATGAAGGCACTAGTCAAGAGAAGACTCTGGGAATTGATGGGATACCAATTGGAATGTTTTGACAAGCTGAAGTACTGGAAGACTCGCTTGTCTATGCCAAGATATTTGAAAGGTAGCTGTTTGCCCAACTGACTGGAAGAGATTCATATTTGTACCCATCCCAAAGAACAGTGACTCAACTGAATGCATGAATTATAGAGGAATATCATTGATTTTACATGCAAGTAAAATTTTGGTGAAGATCATCCAGCAATGGTTGCCACGCTGCATTGACTAGGAGCTGACAGAGGTTCAGGTTGGATTCAGAAGAGGACTTGGAACAAGGGATATCATTACTGACATCACCTGCAGCTTGGCTGAACGTGAAGAATGTCAAAAAATGTTGACATGTGTTTCATTGACTATACAAAGGCTTTTGACTGCATGGATCATAGCAAACTATGGATCACCTTGAGGAGAACGGGAATTCCAGAACACATCATCATTTTCTAAACATCTGCTTTCTATTTGAGCTCTAGGTATCAGCTCCTCTTCCCCCTGCCCCCATGACCTCTTGATAAATTATAAATTATTGTTATTTTCATATCTTATACTAACTGATGTCTCCCTTCACCCACATTTCTGTTGCTTGTCCCCCGGGGTTGGGTGGGGGTTATGCATCGATCATTTTGATCATTTTCCCCTAATCCTCCCACCTTCCCCCTACCCTCCTGCTATCACTACTCCCATTTCTGTTCCTGAGGGATTTATCTGATCGGGATTCCATGTATGGTGAGCTCCATCTGTATCAGTGTACTTATTCCAGGCTAGCCATAACTGAAAGGCAGGACTGGGGTCATGATAGTGGGGGGTGAGGAAGCCTCAAAGAACCAGAGGAATATTGTGTGTGTCATCGGTTCCATACTGCGCCCTGGCTGACTCATCCTTTCATTGTGACCCTTCTGTGAGGCGATGTCCTATTGTCTACAGATGGGCTTTGGGTCTCTGCTCTGACCCCCCTTTGTCTCAACAATATGTTTTTGTTTGTTTGTTTGGGGTCTTCTGGTGTCAGTTACCAAATTCCTTCAACACCCCATGACCACACAGGCTGATGTGCTTCTTCCATGTAGGCTTGTTGGTTCTCAGTTAGATGATTGCTTATTTGACTTCAAGCCTTTAAGACCCCAGGTACTATATCTTTTGATAGCCAGGCACCATCAGCTTTCTTCACCACATTTGCTTATGCACCCATTTTGTCTTCAGCGATCATGTTGGGAGGGTGAGCATCACAGAATGCCAGGTTGTTAGAACAAAGTGTTCTTGTGTTGAGGAAGGCCTTGAGCAGAAGTCCATCTGCTTCCTCAGTGTATTTCCATATAAATAATATCCTGTTTCCCCGAAAATAAGACAGTGTCATATATTAATTTTTGCTCCCAAAGATGCACTAGGTCTTATTTTCAGGGGATGTCTTACTTTTCCATGAAGAAGAATATGGTACACATTTATTGTTTATTGTTTTATTAAGAGACCTTGCATTTCCTATCTGCTCTGGCTGCACTGCAGCCAACAGTGAGCTGCGCGGCAGCGCCCGCTGCTATCGTCCAGACTTCCAGTAGCTTGGGGGGGGGCTTATTTTCAGGGAGGTCTTATTTTCGGGGGGATGCTTTATATTTCAGCGAGAGGCAAAAGTGTACGTAGGTCTTATTTTCGGGGGATGTCTTACTTTCAGGGAAACAGGGTATGTACATAGGCCCATACCTCTATATTTATGAATTAATATATTTACATAAATGCACACCTTTGTTTATACCTCTATCCATAGCTTTGCCTCCTAGATCTTTTCTCTCTTTCTTTTTACCTTCCTCTTTCCCCACCATCATGCTTGCCCTTCTTCTGCCTCTTAGCAATTCCTGTCAGCTAGATTGCTGTTGCTCTACCACCACCAGGATCTCTATGTCCTCCTCCTTATGGCTTTTACTTCCATAGCTGTCCCCTTGTCTATGGCACTGCTTTCTCACTGCTCCTTTCCCCACCTCCTCCTCTCCCCGAGCCCTTCCAGAACTGTTGGTCCCATTGCCTTCTCCTCAGGCTTGCCTCCCATGCCTATCTTACATAGGTAGGCAAGAATATTTTTATTCTTATCATCTGCCTTTTGTATTCATAATAGTCTCTCTCATCAGATTTGATGTTACATTTGGAGGGACTAACAGTTCACCCAGCATTTATTCAGCTTGATGTCTCCTTTAAAATTTACATATATATGTATATATATACGTATATATATATGCATATATATATAACCAAAATCCTAAGCATTGGATTTGTCATGCCATTGCTTAAATCTAGTTGTCATTGGTATGTGTGATCCTGTGTCAATTCTGACTCCTAGTGACCTAGTACTGTCCTACAGAGTTTCCTAGGCTGTACTCTACGTAGGAGGAGTCACCAGGTCCTTTTTCCTGTAGAGGGTCTGGTAGGCTCCAACTCTTGACCTTTCAGATAGCAGCCGAATGCTAAAGCACTCCACACCAGGACTCCAATTTATCCAGTGACATCTGATATGTTGTTTATGCTTTCCTTCTCTGCTTTGAACCACCAGGGCAGCCTTGCAGTGTGGGAACCCCATTAGTCCTTGCATCCATCAACGCAGAAAATAAAGTGCCCTGAAGTCAATTCTTTCTGATCTTGCCCTTGATCTCTCAGCACCTATTTTCTAGAACCTAAAACTGACTAGTTGTTTCATGAAGAGATTGCCTGCACAGCCATATTCTTAAGATATTCAACCTATACTACCTCTGTACCATCATAAAGCTTTAAGAAGATTGCCAATCTTCTAATTGAGTTATTTGGTGTTTTCCTTATTGAGATGTGGCAGAGTTCCGTTAGATTTTAGTAATTAGACCCTTCTCTGTTGAGTCATTGCTAAAGAACATGTCAACCTAGAACACAAACAGACAATTCACAAGGATGATGCTCAGGTGACTAATAAACACACAAGGGAATGCTCATGATCACTAGCCACTGGGGAGATGCAAATTAAAACAATGATGAGATATCACCTTATACTCTCAAAGATAGCTCAATTAAATGAAAACACACAGAGAATAATGCATGCTGGAGAGGTTTTGGAGAGATTGGAACTCGTATACACTGCTGGTGGGATTGTAAATTGTACAACCATTGTGGAAAGCAATACAGTGATGCCTGAAAGAACTGGCAATATACATTCCATATGACCCAGCAATACCTTTGCTGGACATATGACCAAAAGAAGAGACAGAACACAAACAGAGGCATGCTCTCCCATGTTCATTGCAGCAGGTTCACAACAACAAGAAGCTGGGAATTGCCCCAATGCCCAACAGTATAAGACTGAATAAAGAAACTGTGGTACCTACATACTGGTATATTTTGCATCCCTACAAAACAGTGCTAAATCCATGAAATACTTTGTGACATGGAGGGACCTAGGTACTATTATGCTGGGTGACAGTAGTTGTGTTAGTCCGGGTTTGACTAGAGGAACAAATTCATGGACACTCATATGTGTATATTAGAGAGTGTTGGATATTAAGAAACATCCCAACACAGTCCAGGTCAAGTCCATAAGCCTAGTATTTGCCCATATGTCCAATACAAGTTCATAAATTAATCTTTAGACTCACACAGCATTGCAATAATGCTGAGTTCAGGAAGATCACAGCCCAGTGGGTTGGAAAGTCTAGTAGATGTAGTGGCGGTGGAAGGATCTCAGCACTGGCCTGGGTCTCCATGTGGCTCCTCCAGCTCCAAGGATCTGACTCCATCCATGTGTCCCCATGTGGCTTGTCAACAGGAATGTCTCCCAAGGAGAGTGCGTATGTCCCACCTCTAGTGAGCTATTTACCTTCTTAGCGCCTCCAAATGAGGTCATCAAGCTGTGACCTGACTGATAGGCTAAACTCCACCTCTTCACTCTTCATAGTCTCAAGTCGACAACAGCTTATATAACTACCATGGTAGTCAATCATAAAAGGACAATAATTATACTACTATGAGGGCAAACACCAAGAAGACTGTCTGCTGCTCTCAGATCATGTCATCTTCAACCCAGTCTCCCAAACAAGGAGAGCCTGCCTAGTGCCTATGACCCATATATCATCCCATTTATATGGATATCTTCAAAATCACTTCAGCTAGGGTCAGTTTCTCAAGATGAGGGAAGAGGGAGGAGACCATTCAGTTGTACTAAGATCACCTCCAACCAACAGGCACTTCTATATGAGTGGTAAGTGAACCTCAAGTCCAGGTGGGGAGAGGGGAGAGTGTGTGTCTTGGAGAAGGCAATTATACTTCTGTTGATGAGGAAAGCAGGTAAAGCAATCTCCCACTGGGAAAAAAATAGCACAATGACACGTATATAGAGCCCGCCATATTATACTTGGTGCTATATTTCTAATTGGACACTTTTGACCTAGCTTATACCCAGAACTTGGTGCCTCCGGCCTTGTGTTGCAGGAACTTGAGACTTGTCATTTTGAGGCATACACCTTTCCTAGGGCACATCAGAAGGATTCAATGTGGACACCCCATTAAACTAACTGAACTTTACCTCAAACTCACTTTTAACAGATTTAATAAACTGACTTTCTCCCTTGGACCTAAGGCTGAAACCGACCGCGAGAAGAAACAGATGATGGCTACCCCAAGCCCCTGCAATCTGTGGTTGTTGGACCTCATTTCAGATCCCGTGCTATGAGGGTGCCCAGTGGGAGGTGGCCTGGGACTACCCCTTGTTTACTGCTTTAATTCTCTCCTTACTTTCTTATGACATATTTAGTCACAGAGGCATGGTTCTGCCTCTGTGAATGAGTGTTATTGAATGTTTTTCCCAGCCCCCTGGTTCATGTAAATTGTGTACAGCCAGGTAAGCATTTAATCTGTGCAAGTCAATAGTTCATGTATTGTAGTCTGAACATCCAGCCTATACATGTATAATTTCATTTTCTCAACAGTGTTTTAAATTCTATGCCATTGGCTAAATTAATGACACTATCCAAAGAATCACTGTATGCCCCAGAAGGGTGATTTCTAATGTCCTCTATTATAAAATGATAATAATGTCTTTAAAGTGAACTAGAGGCATATATAAACCATAGATATATGAATGGATTTGAGGAAAGTGGTTAATTCTAGCCCAAATCTAAGAAAAATTAGTTCTGATGAGATGAACTTAATTCTTGCCCTCATAAAGAAGTCACTGAAATAACAAACCAGAAGGTGGTTGACTATCAGAAAGAATAGCATCTGGCATTATAAAGGCTGATCTTAAGATGAGCAGCCATCTAAGTGAAGCATCAGCCAAGTCCACATGGAGGAAGCACAATAGCCTGTGTGATCAAGGACTGTAAATAATAAACTCCAAATCTGAAGGAGGCAACAATATCAGAGTTTAAATTCTGAACACCCAATTTGCAGAAGGCTATGGGTCACAGTGGAAGCCCAAAATCTATTTGCAGAACCTGCCCCACCCCCACCTCCATGTGTGCGAGAAAACACACACACACACACACACACACACACACACACACACACCATGGATTAAGCCTCCAGCGAGTCCCTCCTAACATCGTTGAGGGATGTGAAGAGCTTACATATCACACAGGAAGTATTGTAAAGTCAATTATGGTAGATGTAGTTAGGCTAAAATGCAACATCCTATCATTTGATCTCCTTTTGGCCCATTTTAAAGTTGTCTCAATTTTTAGTATTTTCTGCTTTTTTTTTCTTAAATCATTTTATTGGGGGTTCATACAACTCTATCACAATCCATCCATCCATCATGTCAGGCACATTTGTACATTTGTTGCCCTCATCATTCTCAAAACATTTTCTTCCTACTTGAGCCCTTGGTTTCAGCTCCTCTTTTTTTCCCTCCCTGCAGCTCCCTCCGCCCTCATGAACCCTTGGTAATTTATAAATTATTAATATTTTTCATGTCTTACACTGTCCGACGTCTCCCCTCACCCACCTTTCTGTTGTCCATCCCTCAGGGATGGGGTTATATGTACATCTTGGTCATTGGTTCTTCCTTCCTGCTCTTTTTTAATAGAGGTTTACCCGTTTTATTTTGTTGTTGCTTTTGATTTTTGTTGGCTACTTTGCTTGCTTGTGCTTGGTATGATTTTCTGTCTGTGAAATCCAGGATGCGTAGCTCTGCTGAGCCAGTAACCGGATAGGGGCACGGCAGGGAGAATGGGGGGCTATGGAGGAATAACCACAATGAGTGTTAGAAGAAAATGTTCAGAGATCCATTGTGGTGATGATTGCACAAATCTTCTTAATATGATGGAATTATTAAATTGTATAATATTTGAATTATATGCCAATAAAACTATTTTTTAAATTGCTAATAGACTGAAAAACCAAAGAAATATTCATACCTTATTCCGTACTGGCAAAGAATAGATTTTGCATTCTTAGAATTGGCGAGGCTCAACCTTTTGAAACCTGCATTTTCCTTTCTACCTCCTAGCAGCCAATAGAAAATCACAGGCTTTGACGTGTAAAATAGCCAAGACAAAAAGGGTGTAGAGCCTTATAAAATAGCCGAGCTTAATCTGGACCAGCCAGGAACACAATTTGAAATCCTCTTACTGAAGAAAATGAACGAAAGTGCACTTGCCTTTTGAGCTACCAAATAAAAGAAACCTATAAAATGTGTGTGGCACGGTGTCCCAGAAATCAATTATGTAATTTTGAACAATCATATCAGGTAGAGTATCAACTCATTACTGAAACTCGGAGCTTTCAAACCTAATGGAGACCATTTGACATGCCTAGGCAAGTTGCCAAAGGCCCCTCCAATTGCCAACATGACAATTATTGACAGAGACATGTACGGTCAGGGAAGGGTTTTCAAGAAAATAATGTCAATAATTTTCTACTGAGTTTTAAGCTAAAAATCAGTAGAAGGTGAGTGACTAGAATCCTTATGGAATCCATGGCTGCAAACTCCTTGAGTCTGGGAAAAAGAAATCTTTACTGTGCAGAAAAGTGATGGAGGAAGTGGATGCCCTGTGCAAACCAATTAAGTTGGGATTGGCGAGCTGAGCTCTATGTGCTGGCCGTGTTCAGGGCTGTATTAATCTGCTGCCCTGAGGTATTGCAGATGATACCCCCACGTTTCTCCAGCTGAATCTCAAGACCAGGCGGACGTTTCATGATTCCGATTTCTTCCTGCTTCTTTTTGCTTAAGGAGCCCCTGGATGGTGAACGAAAGTTACACCCTTGGCTGCTCAGTGATGGTTGGAGGTTCGACGCTGCACAAAGATGCCTAGGAAGAAGAGCCTGGTGACCTGCTGCTGCAAAATCAGCCATTGAGACCCCTGGACCACAGTTCTGTTCTGAGATGCGTACGGTTGCCATGAGTCAGACCGCTGGCTTGTTGCTGGTGTATGCTCTGCTGAAGACTTACTGCCATGGGGTTGATTCCAACTCACAGGGCTCCAGGTTTAGGTGTAGGACCTACCTAATACTCATGTGGCTTCACTAATATGACAAATTAAACTATTTTCAAATAGGTATCTACATCACAGGTATAGGGTCAGGACTCCAACATATGTATTATATATAGAGATGGGATATATACAGAGAGCTCTGGTGGTGCAGTGGACTTACCTGGTGGGCTGCTAACCTCACAGGAAGCAGTTCAAATCCCCAGCCATTCCACGAGAGAAAGATGAGACTTTCTACTCCTGTAAAGGTTTACAGCTTTAGAAACCCACCGGGGCAGCTCTACCTATCTTGGTGGGTGACTATGAGTCAGAATCGACTCGATGGCAATGAGTTCGGTTTGGTTTTATTCTCTGCTGAAGAGGCCCCAACAGCTGACTTCTGCTAAGACCCCACAGCCAGCATGCGCCCTGACATTTGGGTCCGGTCCTTATAGAGGACCTGTGCTACCCTGTCCTAGAGCGTCCCCGTGAGTCAGAATTGACTGGAGAGCAGTGAGTTTGGTTTTCCTTTTCCTTTTGGTTAGTTCCAGAACAAGGGAAAGACCGGCTTTTTACTACTGTACAGAGTGACAATCTCAGAAACTCACAGGGGCAGTTCTACTCCGTCTTAGAGGGGTGCTATGAGTCCTCATTGACTTGGGGGCAGTGAGTTTTTGTTTTGTTTTTTCATCTTTTGTGCAAGAAAGGAGCCCTTGTGGTCTTGTTGGGTAAACTTTGGGTGGTTAACCACAAAGTTGTTGGTTCAAACCCACTTACAGCTCCTTGAGAGAATGATGAGGCTGTCTGCTACGGAAAGATCCAGTCTTGAAAGCCCTGTACAGAGTGGCCTTGAGTCAGAATGGACCAGATGGCAGGGGTTGGATTGCTCAGTACAAGGAGGCTGGAAGCCTTGTCCATGATTTAAAGCTTGATGTACACCAAGAGAAGGGGAGTTATTGGGGTGTGGAGAGGGGCTCAACAGCTCAAAAAGGAGGACAAATGTACATAACATGAAAGCATGGCTTCAAAGATGGCCTGCACCCCACACAAAGCTGGCAGTGCCTGCTTAAAAAACAGAAGCCCACAATGCCACTTGATGTCAATACCCCAGGCTCTGGAAGGAAGGGCCTCCCAGGGAGGTTCACCAGGCCTCTTCTCCATTTCTCATTCCAGGGCTTCCATTTTTATTTTTGCTCCTGCTCCGTTACCCTAATTGCTTCTGCTCTGTTACCTTATGAATCCCTCAAATTGTAAAAGTCCCAGTCTGTTCCTATTTCACGTTGTCAGCCATGACAGGGCCAGGGGAAAGCCCTGCCTGAAAGAGCAAGTAGGAGCTGTCATTAGATCAAAAGTTAGAGCTCTGAATGGAAAGGTTGGTGGCTTGAATTCACCCATTTCTCTGCGGGAGGAAGATGTTACCCTCTGCTTCTGTGAAGATTCACAGTCTGGGAAACTCCGTGGGGCGATCCTACTCGGCTCTACAGGGTCTTAGGAGTCAGAAGCAACTCAGCAGCAATGGGTTACTGTAAAGACCAAGTGATTGCCAACCAAACACTCAGACCCATACAGTGAACACTGTGAGAGCCAGGGTGGACAGGCCGCCTGCTTTCCCTGGGCCTTACAAGTTCGACCTTTGACAGGCTCAGTCTCATGGCAAGCCCATCACCTAGTTTTGTGGAACGTATTTGATGTTTCCTTCCCTGACAGATTTCTACTTTACATGGGTTTGGCTTTTGCAGAGTTACTGTGTACATCTATGTATATACACGCACAGCCAACATATATATTTATTGTATTCAGTGAATACACATTATATGCAGTATATATACAACATTTACAATATACATAACATACGATATATACAGCTTTATATATTATTATAGGTAATGGTACATTATATATTATATATAATTGTAATCATATATATATAAAATCTTTCTCCCATGAGAAAAAGATTGTAAAATCATGGGAAAAAGACGAGACTTTTTACTCCCATAAAGAGATAGAATCTCAGAAACCCACAGGGCAGTTCTAACCTGTACATAGGGCTACTATGAGTCAGTTACATTGAGAATCACTCAATGACAGTGAGTTATTTTTATTTGTTTTAACCCCATACCTGCATATGTGCACCTTGCTTGAAAAGTGGGTCTTTGAAGGTATTCTGATGGTTATGCTCCTTTAGAAACTATGTGGGATTAAGCTGACATATATCTATATCTCTCAGTATCAGGTATCCTGAAGGTACCGAAGGGGAAGCATGGGACTGCTAACTGCAGGGTCAGTGGTTTGAATCACTAACAGTTCTGTAGAAGAAAGAAGAGGCTGTCTGCTTTTTAAAAGGTTTACAGCCTCAGAAACCTGACTCAGTCCTTGTGTTAGTCCTGGTAAACTAGAGAAACAAATTCATAGATGCTCATATGTGTATAGGAAAGAGTTTTATATACAAGCGCAATTGAGTATTGAGAAAGCATCCCAGCCCAGTCCAGATCAAGTCCATAAGTCTGATATTAGCCCATATGTCTGATATTGATCTATAAAGTCCTCTTAATATTCACAAAAACATGCAATGCTGCCCAAAGCAGGAAGATCACAGGCCAGTGGCTGGGAAGTCTTGTGGATCCAGTGGCATCGTAAGCATCTCAGTGCTGGCAGGGGTCACCATGGGCTTTTCTGGCTCCCAGGACTCTGGCTATATCAGGATATGTCCATGTGGCTTCTCCTCAAAAATATCTCTCAGGGAGCAAGTATATGTCCCGCCTCCTTATCTCCTTAGCACCTCCAAATGAGGTCATCAAGCTATGACCTGATTGACAGGCTAGACTCCACCCCTTCACTCGTAAGTCTCAAGTTAACAATAGATTACATAACTACCATAGTCTTGTAGGATCAGCATGAGCCAGAACTGATTCCTTGGTAGTGAGTCTTGGGGCTTCATATGTGTTATGTGGATATATTAGCGTCTTCATTTTTACTGATACTGTGGTCTTGGGGAAACCAGGACCACATCATGTGGTACTGGACTATGGCCAGCTAGTCTGCTGGGGGAGATGGTTTTACCTTAACTCTTCCTCCATGCAGGCCCCCTAGAGCTTCCATGCCTCTAGTCACGTGGCCACAGGGAAGCGGCTGGCCCAGTTTCCTCCCTTAGGAAAGAGAGGCTGGGGGTGTGGGGGCCCAGAGCAAGGATGGTGGAGCCGCCACTCTCGCAGTCGCTCCTTCAGTCACTTTTCACACCTGTCAGCCTTGGCCAGGGACTTCAGTTCCTTGCTCCCAGATCCCTCAAATGTAGAATGAGTGTGTGTGTGTGTGTGTGTGTGTGTGTGTGTGTGTGTGAGAGAGAGAGAGAGAGAGAGAGAGAGAGAAAGGGCTCAGGGAGTAGGGTGGGGCTCCCAATTATCACCAGAGCAATAGCTTCCAAACCAGACAGGCCCTCCCCATGCCGGTATTTTTTTCCCCCTAATCATCGAACATTCTGCACTTTGTTTTCTCATCTGTAAAATAAAGACCTGAGTTAAAGAAAATCTTAAACATTCTAATTCTAATGCTTCAAATACCTGTAAGTAACGAACTTTAGAAGATGGGGGCTTGTTGGCTGCTTTGCTTTTTACTATCTATAGGCCCTACCATCTTGCACGTAGTAGGATGCTAATAAATACTTGCATGAATGATGAAGGAGATGGGTCCTATAATTTAATTCTCTTATCCTCCAGAGAGGTTTGAAGCCCTGCATAGAATGCAGGGATGTGCAACCTTAATTCCCTGAGTGTTAAAAAAGTCTGAGTCATACTGTTTCAGAGATTCAGGCTTGTGGCCTAAACTGATAACAGCCTCTTTCCATTAAGAAATTGCTCTTCCTGGCACGCCGGCCCTTGGAAGCAGCTCAGCCCAGGCTGGCAGCGGCAGAGTGATGGGGTCTGCACCTCCAGTCATTGCAGCCAGGTCCCAAACAAGAGCACCCAGGCTCCCAGCAATGACAAAGGAAGAGCAGGCGAACAGTGCATTTGGAAGCTGGATGGCACTTCCTGGTGCTCGCTTCCCACCCTCCCACTCAAGGTTCACAAGGTTGGGTTTTCTAGATGACGATTCTTCCAAAAGATGCTCCTGCCTGAAGCAGGAAGGGGACCTCACAGCTGGGCACCATCCGTCTCCAGACATCACAGTCCAACGGACACACAGCATGTGGACCTGTCGCTGCTGCCATTCTGGGTCTCTCGGGGACAGAGGGAGTCCAAGGCCCTGTTCTTCGCTTGCGTTTGGGAAATTACGTGTCTGTTAATCCCAGGCCTGAGTGTAGCAGCAGCAGGTGTCAAACCTGGAGACAGGTGGGTGGGCAGGGGCGATTTGTGGGGAGAGGGTAGCAAGTGGGGGAAAGCGGGAAGAAAAGAAGAAGAAAGAACATCTTGGGAGCAATCCTCCCAGACAGAGTCTTCTCCATCATTCCGCCCTGAGAGGGCTTCTCCCTGGTTGCCTCCGCCTTCTGCTTTGGGGGTGGGAGGGTAGAAGGAGGCTTCCCTGGCCTAGGCAAGAGCTGTTCCCCTTTGCTGTTGAGCCCATGGGTCAGAGGACCCCTGCGCTCCCTGGGGTTATCAATGGGGGGTTTGGGGGAAGGAGATCACCAGGTCTTGCTTCTGAAGAGACACTGAGGGGAGAGTGTTTGAGGAGTCCACGTTGCCACCCTTTCAGGAAGCATTTGAACCCACTAACTTTGCCTGGTTACCCTGTGCACCACCAAGGACACTGTGTCAAGGGCTGTTGTGTTTGCTACCTGCCATCGAGCATCCTCCCTGCCTGACTGCTGGCAATCTGGCAGCCCCAAGCATGAACAGATCAGCCAGGATGAGCCACAGGGGCTGGTCTTCAGAAGTAGAAGGACGCATCTTTCTTCCTAGTCCATCTTAGCCTGGAAGCTCCACTGTCGCGCTCAGCATCGCAGCATCAGGTCCACCTCTATGCACAGACATGTGATGGTCCTGCGTGTAGTGCATTGAGCAGGACACGAACCTGGGTCTCCAGCATGGAAGGAGGGTGTTCTATTACTGAGCCACTCAGGCCTCCTCTCACTCCCACCCACCCCCAGCCACTCCCCTGCTTTCCCCCAACAGTTGCAGGGCACCCAGAGCTCCTTTGGGAGCCTGGGACTTGGCAGGGCCCCTTTTGGAATGGAAGGATGTTGCTGTGCTGATACCACAGGCTGGAAGACTTGCAGGTTTCAGTTTGTTTGTTTTTAATTTTTAAGAGATCACGTGGGGTGGGGTGGGGGGAGGTCCCCTGTCAAAGTTGTATCCCCTGGCCAAGAATTCCTTCTATTTACTTTCCTCCACTTCCTAAGCCCTGTATTTCTTTCAGCCCCCATCAAAGGCAGAATCCTTCATGCCACATCGTTTTCATCACCTTAAACAGTCCTCCTGCCTTTGCGGTCGTTTTCCGCCTTTAGAGAGAGGGGGTCAAATGGGCTCTCACTGTGCAAAGGGAGGCGGAAATCAAATGGGGGTGGGGACAGAGCTGTAACCTTTGTGCTTAGATCCTGAGAGATGGTGTCTGGCTTTTTTTTTAAGTGAGCTACTGCCTGGCTACTCTGATCTCTCCAGATCCACCTCAATTTAAAAAAAAAGAAGAAGAAGAAGAAGACAGTATTTTTAAACAGAAAGTGTTAAAGCAAGAGTCTGGCCTAATATATATACTTCAGCAAAAGTTTTTAGAGAGAAAAAATGATCTCCAAATTGTTTGAGATAGTCAGCCTGGCTCTATTATATCCGTGTAGCAGCAGGGTATAACAAAGCTAAAGATTTAAGGCAATTTTGACACTTTAAAGTCGACTGCCAGCACTGCACTGACTTTTCTATCCAAAGAGGATTCAGCCTGCTCACTTATTACTTTCCACATCTTCAAAAGGACAATGGCTCTTTTTTAATCTCTGCTTGGCTGGGAAACCACGGGACGTTATTGACTTTGCGGACACTTTAAGTACACAATCAGGCAGAGCGGGGACCTGGGCACATGCAGAGGCTGTGAGTTCAAATCCTCGCCCCTTTGAGCGGCTCCCCTTCCTGCTCAGAGAGAATGAAAAAGGGCAGGGCAAACAGGGAGTGTCGGTCTCACATTTTTGATTGGGGCCCCTCTCCTGGCTTTCCGGACAACCTGGAGTCATTTGGCAAAACACAGGCTCCTCTTTAGTTTCTGTTATTTTTTCATCTGACAGCTCCCAGGGTTCTGCTGGACCGTGTGCTCAGAAATGCCGCACTTCCTGGTAGCCCCTGTGAGCTCAAATAATGAACAAGCAATTAAATCTCATGCTTGAGGGCCTGTGCTGATTGCTTGCAGGAAAGGGGCAGGCACCAGCCTTGTTCTTGGGCACAGGGCGAGGGGCCAGCCTGCCTCTCTCTCTGGAAAGAGAAGCATCCCTGACCACCTGTGTCAGCTGGTCCCCTGCAGGGGAGCTTGGGTGCTGGGAGAAAAGGAGCACAGTGGGTTCCAGTGCTGGTGGAGACATCTGGTGATGGCTGAAGTTGACCCTGTGAGGCATTGTCAGGGTCACTGTTTGTTAGTTTAGCACGACAGACTATTAGGCTGTGAACTGCCCACCTCCCGCCCCCACTTTAATATACTATCCTCTGTGGATGCTGAGTTAATATTCAGATGGAGCATTTTGTTTAGATATTTTTAAACATAGGTCTTCTTAGTTCTTGGTTTGAGCCAAAGATTTGGGTTTTGTTTAGCTAGTTGTTCTTGTGCTAATTTTGACCTTGTTGCTTTTCCTGTGCACGCTACCTAACTTGGGCACAGTAGCAACTTGCCCAGCCTGACACAACTAGTGGGTGTGTAAAATGGCCCTAGTCGCAACAGCGTGAGAACTTACCTAATTCTGGGAGGGAGGGTAATGTTAAGACCAACCTAAAGTGATCCCAGGAGGTGGAGGTCAGACATACTCCACTCTCCAACCTCTCCCTGAATCCCAGCACCAGAGGCCCCTCTGGTCCCTCTATTTCTCTTCTAAGTTTAAGAATCCATTGCAATGGCCACATAGAACTTACAGTTAAGTGGTTCATTTCAAAAGTAACAGAGCTCATTGTGAGATCAGGATCAACAGGCTATAAATCAGGATCAGGATCAGGGTTATGATCAGGAAGAATGTAGGCCAAGCCTCCCTTCTTCGGTGCAGGTGGCTTGAAGTGGCTAATTTTTGGAAGTAGGAAACCAGATCTATCTACTTAGTTTGGAAGCTGTGCACTGTGGGTGGCACCTGTCCACCAAAGATGACACCTGCCTACCATGGATAAAACCTACCCAACATGGATGACCGATAGCCATTTGAAAAAAGTTACATATCTTCTAACATCACCGCAACATGGAAGCCACCATACACTGACAGGTGGTGGTTGATTGGAGTTAGCCAGTGGGATAAGACAATGATAAACATTCTGCCCTCTTTGCAGCTTAAATTCTAGTGCAGGCGACTGACGTTCATGAAAATAAACCAATGACCATGTAACAGCAAACCATGATACGTACTATGACAGGAAAGCACCTGGTGTATGGGTGTGTACTAAAAGGGCCTGGCACAGGAAGTGAGTTTGACCTGAGTTCTGAAGGGTGGCTAAGGTGTTATGGGGGTGAAAAAGTGATTCAACTGAGGTTGGTGAGGGAGCCATGATTACTTGGGGGTTTGTTTTTGATCCAAAGGGCAATGCCAAGCTGTGCAAGGGTACATGGTGGGGTTCACTTGTTGTAAAGAGCCCTTTGGCTCTGGAGCAGGACTGAATTGGATGAATGGTGTAGGACAGATGGTTCTAACATGGATCAGTAGGGCAGGGTGAAGATGTGGCTCTAAAGAAATATTTTAGAGCACGTTCAGAGACAAGGGAGCTACAGTCTCAAAAACTCACAGGACAGTTTTACCCTGTCCTATGTGGTCACTGTGGGTCAGAATCAACTCGAGTCTGGTTTGGTTTAGTTTAGTTTAGGAGAAAAAATGGGCAGGGCTCACAATGGTCACATTTGAGTGTAATGAGGAGCCTGGGGTGACACCAGGCTTTCTGACTTCCATGGCTGGGTGGGTGTGAGTGTCACTAGCTCAGATGGAGACCACTAAGGAGGAGGTCCTGATTTAGAGATAAAGGCAAGAGTGTGACTGTAGTTTAGCCCTTCTGAGTCTGAGATGCGCCAAATGGAGACACTGCAGAAACACGTCCAGGTAAGGATCAGGAATGCAAGTGAGGGGTCTGGAGACATTTGAATGGCGAAGACTACCATGGATGAGATGTCTTATGGAGGGGGCTACAAAATGAAAGGGAAAGAGTCCAGGATGTAACCATCCGGAATTACAGGACATACTGGGTGTGGAGTGGAGAGGTTGGAGGGGGTGAGGGGCAGAAGAAGACCTGAGGTATGTGGGGACAGGCTCAGAGAGAGGGCTGGTCAGCGGTCATGCTCCCAGATCCTGCATAAAGCAAGCAGAGGAGCAGGGCTTGGCCTGCGTTCTCCAGCTCCAGAGTGTCTTTCTTCTTCTTCTTCTTCTTCTTCTTCTTCTTCTTCTTCTTCTTCATCTGCTTCCGCTTCCGCTTCTGCTTCTTCTGCTTCTTCTTCTTCTTCTAGAAAGGGAGCAGCATAATAGTATTTTGGGTTTGTTAAGGAATCACGAGGAGAAAAAGAATGACAACTGACATGTCATATGAGGCTTACAAAACTATCAAAGGTTTGGAATATATAATAAATGAATAGGTTTTTAAGCCCGCTGTACCTGACCCCTTATTAGGCTGTTGATTTCAAAACTGGCAGGGCAGCTAATACCATTGCTGTGGGACTGAATTTATCTTCTGCCTCAATTACTTTCTCAGCCAATTGATGAAAGATAGTTTCTCTAAAGTTGACCAAAGTAATCCAGGTAGGAAAAAGAGAGGCAGGTCATTGAGGGTGCATGCATAATAGCACATAGAAACTAAGAAGATTAAAGTGAAGGGTTTTAAATGGTTTCTTTATTCAGAAGTGAAGTCGAGCCCAAAGAATAAAGGCAATAGACGTCTACTGATTTCAAAAGTGATTGTAAACACACTGGATAAAATCCTCCCCTAAAAAAGAGAACTCAAAGAGTTCAAGGTGTGTTTGCTGATAGGATTTAAAGTGTTTGGGGGTAGTATTTATATTAAGCTGATGGGTCGAGGTATCTCTGAGTTTCTGGTTGTGGAGTATTACGATGTGCCCCCTTGGGAGTTGGGAAGATCGATGGGCCTGATGTCTCAGCAGGGAAGGTGGACAGGAAGGAAAGCAATAGAAGACTTTCATGAAACGAGGCGCTGGAAGCGTACAGGGCATGACTAGTAGGAGAAAGAGTTCTTCTAGGCGTGCCCCAGAAGTCGGCCAAGTCAAACGACAGTGAGTATGAGGAGAGGCTCAATGAGTTGGGCTGACACAGCGGCTGCAATGAGAACGAAGGTGAGGCTGGTGCAGGACAGGGCAGTGTTCTGCTCTGTGGTGGCAGGGTCATTATGATTCAACAGCACCAAGCTCCCAAGGATTCCATGAGTGGTGTCAACAATGAACTCTCTTGGAAGTTAACGAAGAAGATTAGAAGTTTGAGTCCACCCAGAAGTACCTCAGAAGCAAAACCTGGTGATCACCTTCCCAAAAAATCATCGACTGAAAATCCTATGGAGCAAATTTCTACTCGGACACACCAGACTGTCACCATGAAATGTAACCAGATAGCAACATTTTCTCTAATAGCATCATACAATAGCATCTAATAGCATCTCTAGACTTAGTCTAGGCGTCCTGGTGGTGTAGTGGTTATGGGTTTGGCTGCGATTGTAAGGTCAGTAGTTAGCAACCGCCAGCTGTTCTCAGGAGTTTTCACTCTGGTAAAGAGTTACAGACTTAGACACCCACGGGATCTGTTCTACCTGTCCTCTAGGGTCGCTGTGAGTAGGCATTGACACCACAGTGGTGATCTTGAGTTTGAGACTTATTTTCCCTGTAACTACCATGGTCTCTGGTGATCTTGTGTCTGGTCTCCCTCACAGGAGCATGTGCGTCTTGAGGGCAAGCATGCCACCCTAGTCTTCTTTGTACTCTCAATACGTGACTTGATGCCTTGGCTGGACCTGATATTTGCTAAGCAGATGCCAATTAACAGATGGAATGGGGTAATGATTAAGCCCCTGGGTGCTAACCACAATTTTGGTGGTGTAAGCCCACCTAGTGTTTCCATGAGTGGAAAGACTTGGCAATCTGGTGCTGTGAAAATCACAGCCAAGGAAGCCCCGTGGGGCAGGCTTGTGTCACATGGGATCATCATGCGTTGAAATGGACTCTTGGGCACCAAAGGGCAGCGACACCAAAAAACTGAAGAAGTGAGCAAATTCCCCAGAAGCCTCGAGACCTAGAAAGGAGAGCAGGGACTAGAAGGACGAAGACTTCAGTCTTGTGTTAGAGGAGAGAGAGAGAGAGAGAGAGAGCCTCTAGGACAGCGGTTCTCAACTTGTGGGTCACGACCCCTTTGGGAGTCAAATGACCCTTTTACAGGGGTCACCCAATTCATAACAGTAGCAAAATTACAGTTTTGAAGTAGCAATGAAAATAATTTTATGGTCGGGGGGTCACCACCACATGAGAAAATGTATTAAAGGGTATTGTTGAGTACCCATTTGAGTAAAATGTATTGTTGAGTACCCAGGAGAGTGTGGATGGTGGCTTAAGCCTGAGTCTAAGAGCTGCACAACTGGATCAGAAGGATCTGACTTTCTTCAGAATGAGAAGGCAGAGAGGAAACTCACTTGTGGAAAGAGAAAGTCCACTCTGGATCCGAGGTGTGGGTGCTGCGAAGTATGGCTGGGCTGTTAGATGGGCAGCCTGCCTACAGGAGGGGAGGTCCAGGTAGAGGCCACATCACTACTTACACGGAGCCAAGTCAGCTTGGGAGAGACAGCGTTTTGGAAACTCACTGGATTCTTCTCCTGAGCTTTTCCAAGGGCAGCAGGAAAGTTGATTGACGCTTAAAAGTTGATGGCGTGTGAGGGAGTGAAATAGAATCAGCCCAGAGACAATCAAGGAGGGGGCAGGGAAAGGAAGGCCACTGTTCCAAGGTCAGGTCTTGGCAGATGCACTACTTGGCTCATTTTCTTCGGTGCGTCTTAGAGAGCGGAGAGGTCCGAGGCCTCAGTCATTTGTCAGATTAAGGGTCAGAGTGATGGATGCACAACATGGTGATTGCTGTTCATGACATAGAATTAGGTGTGCAAAGAAGGCTGAGATGGCAAATGGTTTGTCTATCTATCTATCTATCTATCTATCTATCTATCTATCTATCTATCATCTATCTATCTATCTATCTACCTATCTATCACCTATCTATCCCAAACTCACTGCCATTAAGTCTATGAAGACTCATAGCGATACTCTAGGACAGGGTGGAACTGACCCTGTGAGTTTCTGAGGCTGTAATTCTTCATGGGAGTAGAAAATCTCATCGTTTTCCTGAGGAGCAGCCAGTTGTTTAGAACTGCTGATGATACCATTATCAGCCCAACTCATTACCCCCTCAGACACCCGCCACCCATTGTCATCCAGTTGTCTCTGATTCATGGGACCCCAGCGGTGTCCCAGTATAAGTGCTCTCCAAAAAGTTTCTCCTTTTCCTTTTGCAATGTGCACGTGCTCTGGTTTTAAGACTTTAGTTGTCATGGAGTCATCTGTGACTCAGGACAACTCCGTGTGTGTCAGAGAAGAACTGTGCTTCACAGGGCCTCCAGTGCCAATCCCCTCCCTCCCCCCTCCCCCTCAAATGGATTGCTAGGCCCTTCTTCCAAGGGGCCTTTAGGTGGATTTGAATCTCCCACACGCCAATGGAGCAAGTCAACGGTTTGCATCATCCAGGAACACCAGTATCTACTGTGTTTAGCTGCTGCATAGTTGTTTCTGACTCACCATGACAACTCCAGAGCAGAAGTGTGCTTTCCAGAAACTTTGAACCTGGGACCTTTCAGTGGTTGAACCCCAGGATTTTTTTCTGAAGGGCTGGTTTGTCAGAAATAGATTTTCATCCTTCTAAGGCAACTCTGAGTACAATGGAATCACCAGCCTTGTGGCTAACAACTGAAGGGCTTAGCAATTTGCACCACCAGGGGATCCATATTTACCTACCACACCTACTGTGGTAGCAACATAATCTGGTGTCAACTTGCGGAGGGGTGGGGGTCTAGCCTGTAATCAGATCGCAGCTTGATGACCTCATTTGTAGGCGTCACAGAGACAAATAGCTCCCTGGAGGCTAGATACACTCACTCCCTGAGAGGCATTCCTGTTGACAAGCCACATGGAGCTAAGCTGATGGCAGCCAGAGCCTTGGAGCTGGAGAAGCCATGTGAGATTCTGCCATCACCACTGGATCCACAAGACATTCCATCCACTGGCCTATGATATCCCTGCACTTGGCGTCATTGCATTAGTTGCATGGATCTGAAGAGGAATTTACAGACTGGTACTGGACATATGGGATAAGTCCATAATAAAGGTTTATGGACTTGATCTGGATCGGGCTGAGATGTTTTTAATATACAATTACTCTTTGATAGAAAGTTCTCTCTTACACACATATGAGTGTCTGTCTACCCAGACTAACACACCTACGTGGTAGATCCACTTGTGGTAAGAGAAGAGGATCTGTGCAGAAGATAACAGGAGGCTCCCTCTTCATGGACTCACTGAAGTAGGCAAGTGATGCAATCGTAAGGTGTGTTCTTGAGGAACATGCTCCCTGAAGGTGGGCCTCCATCACTCCTGGATTCAGAAGCTCCTGAAAGATCATTGCTTTGCATTTTTATTTATTTTGAGGAGCCCTGGTGGCATCGTGGTTATGCATTGGGCCACTAACTGCAAGATCAGCAGTTTGAATCCACCAGCCACTCTGAGGGAGACATATGAGGCTGTCTACTCCCACAAAGACTTATAGTCTCAGAAGCTTCCAGGGTCAGTTCTACCCTGTTCGATAGGGTCCCTAGGACTCGGCATAGACTTGGTGGAAGTGAGGTTCATTTTTTTTGGTTTTGGGGATCAAGAAGTTTTATGGAAGCTACTTTTGAGTGGCTCGAATCATTATTCTAATCAATGAATTTAAGAGGTATCATTGTGCTGTAGTGTAAGTCATATTAATTAGGCATTCGAAAGGACAATGGGCTATCTTGAAATTGGTTGATGCTTTATTTAAATTTTTAAATTTCTTAACAGCATTTGGAGCTTCATGGTGAAATATGGTACAGTAGGTTTGCAATCAATCACATAGGGAAAGATGAAGATCAAAGCAGGAATCACATGGCCTGAGCCCATGAACATCAACATACGTGTTTTTATCTGAATTCTTTCTGTCTACTGGGAACTTTTTTCTCTATATGTCTTTCACGCATGTCTGTTTCTAAGACCTTCACTACTGTGGGTGGGGGTTTTGTGCAGGGTAAGATATGAAAGGCAGTTTGGGTTCTATGCTTTGCACCATGTGATTCTGAGAAACTAGCAAGCAGTTCAGTGAATAAACTCTTAACTCTGACAAATTTCTTTCCCTCCCCAAGTCTATACAGTGAAAAACTCTCACTGGACTTGGAGATGATTAAATTAGTTTATCAGAGCAAAGTACCTGGCACCATACCCAGCCTCTTGTTGCAGTGGCTGTTTGCTGCTGAGCCAATGATGCCGCTTATACAGTGACCGTAGAGGACTGAGTAGTACTACCCCTTATGCAGGATTTCCTGGGCTATAGTTGTTACACATTGGACTGAGATTGATAAAGTTCACAGTTTGAAAGCACCAGTAGCTTTTCGGGAGAAAGGTTGGACTTTCTGCACTGTCCACAGCTGCAGTCTCAGAAATGCACAGGGGCGCTTCTGGCATGTCCTGTGGGTTGCAGTGAGTCAGTGTCGACTCAACTGCAGTGCTTTTGGTTTGGGTTTTGAATGGTTATGCCTTGGGTTGCTAACCGCAAGGTCAGAAATTCAAACCCCCGGCCAGCTCCTCAAAGAAGCAGCTTTCTACTCCGGTGAAGAGCTACAGCCCCAGAAACTCACAGGGGCAACTCTACCTTGCCTTCTAGGGTCACTGTGAGGTAGAGCTGACTTGATGACAGGGAGTTTTTTAAATATTTCAAATCTTTACAGGAGTAGATCACCAGGATTGCCGAACTTTCAGTTATCAGCCAAGTGCTTCACCATTGCACCAAAAGGGTTCCTTATACCCATTCCAACCCCAAACCGAACCCACTGCCACTGAGTCCATTTAGACCCCGAGAAACCCTAAGAAGAATGAATACATTTGAATGATGGTGCTGGAGAAAAGATTGAAAGTACCATGGACGGACAAAAGAACAAATATACTTGTCTTGCACGAAGTGTCGCCGGAATGCTCCTTAGAGGCAAGGATGGCATGACTTCATTCCATGTGCTTTGGACATGTCTGGAGAGACTAATCTTTGGAGAAGGATATCATGCGTGGTGCAGTAGAGGGGCAGCAAAATTCAGGAAGGCCTTTGGCAAGATAGATTGACACCATGGCTTTAGCCATGGGCTCAAACATAGCAATGGTGAGGATGGCACAGGACCGGGCACTATTTTCTTCTGTGGTACACAGAGTCATTCTGAGGAGCCATCTGAAAGGCACCTAACAGCAACAACAAATAGGGTTTTCTAGGACAACATCCTTCCCTGCATAAAAAGCCTCATCCTTTTCTCTGAGAGTAGCTGTTGGATTTGAACTGGTAACCTTGAGGTAAGCAGCCCAACCTTTATCCCCTAGTGGCACCAGGGCTCCCTTTTATCCACCCTAATGCTAAAATTGTTTAATTAATGTTGGCTATTATTTTTTACATTGTTGTGATTTGTTATTAGAGTATAAGGTGACTTTCTTCTACCCTTGACCTTTCAATTAATTTAGAAATTCCTCCCTAAGCATTTCCTGATTCCCTTTCTTCATGAGTTCCCCCTAGGCTTACTGATAGCGGTTGGATCCATGAACATATAAAAAGGATGCACACATAAAAGATATGTGTATGAGAGATGTGTAAAATAATAAATGATACAAGTCCGTATACAGAGATAAGATACTACACAATCCTTGGAACAAAGGGGCATGGTATCCCTGGATACCTTAGAGTTACCCAGAGGTGCAATACACTGAAACCATTCTGAAGACATTCTGCTCGCAAGGAATTCATTCTCTAGTAATTTTCTTATTCCAGACTTACATTTAAGCTCCAACTATGTTGTTTCAGAGCCTTTGTTTAGTTCACAGGATAATTTTTTTTAAGAACTCCTTCAGAATGTTTCATCCCAAGTTGTCCGTCTTCTTGAAGCCACACTTTCTGTTACTCGAACCTGTTTATTCCATGTGGCTCCATGATGTGTTGCTAACCACCTGCTGGTGCAGTGGTTAAGTGGTTGCTTGGTTGCTGACCCCAAGATCAAACCCACAAGCCACTCCAAGGGAAGAAGACGCGGCAGCCTGCATTACAGCCTTGGCACCCAGAAGGGGTAGTGCTAGTCTAGCTTGAAGGACGGTGGTGAGTTAGAATGGACTCAGTTACCATGGGTACGAATACTTCGACAATGTGTAACATTTGGCTTGGGAATGAGACGTTTCCTCAACTCAAACAAACAAACCAACCCTCAAAATCTTGACAACAGTTTGGGACATGCATTGGAAAACTAAAACCCACACCAGTGGCTATCAAGCTGATGCTGACCATGGGGCACCCCCACCCCAATGTGTGTCAGAGTAGCACTGTGCCCCACAGGGCTTTCTGTGCCTGCAATCGTTCAGAAGTGGATTGCCAGAACTTCCTCTTGAGAGGCCCCTTCGAGGACTCAAACCACTCACATGGCCATCCACCGTTTTACCATATGTAATATAGAGCGTGTTTTAGGCAGATCGTTCATAGTTAACCAAGGGATGAGCTTGTTTTTCACTCTCAATGGTTTTCAGTCTGGGTGAAACCATCATCTCCCTGAATCAACTTATGTGGACTTTTTAAAAATCTCTCAGCTGTTCCTGTCTATTTTCCCCCCCATGAGTACTCAAACTAGTTTTTACAATTTTAGAGACACACATGAGTGGGTAGAACATACTGGGCATTAGGGGCTGGTAAATGCCAAGTTTCTGGCGGAATGTGTGTGGTCTGTTTGCTCTTTCTAAGCCTGTCTTGGTTTCCCAGTGAGTAAAACTTGGTATAAATGTTGCTACTTATCCACCTGTCAAGGATGGTGTGAGAATGAGTAATAATATCTGAGCCATATTTTTGCTCCTTAGAAGGAAGGTGCTATATAAATACAAAGTGTTATTCCATTAAAAAATACTTGTATGATAACAGCATATGGTAAATGCAATTTCCTTGACCAGTTTTACAAATATATTTTGGTGTGACAATATGGTTGTTTTTATGGTTAGTATGTGTGTATGCTACACTCCGTGTTCTATTTTCTATCTGGGTGGTATAACATATCAAACATTAAAGGGGAAAGAAAAACATAAGGGTGCTGTTCTGGATATATCATGAAACCAACGAAAACCCAAAGATAACCAATCGCAAGACTGACAAACCAGCTGCGCTGGGGTCAACTTCAACTCATGGTGACCCTTTCTGTGTTCAACTCAAAACGACACCTTGGGTTTCTGTGATCTTCCGGAAATATCTGGCCAAACTTTTCTTTTGAGGAGACTCTCAGTGGATTCGAACAACCACAACCCCCTGCTAGGTCATGACCAAAAACCCAAACCCAAACTCACTGCCAAAAAGTTGACGCCAAATCTTAGTGATCTTCTAGGACAGCAAAGAACTGCCCCTGAGAGTTTCCCTGGCTGTAGCCTTTTACAGGAGTAGAAAGTCTCATCTTTATCTCTCAGAGTGGCCGGTGGTTTCCAATTGCTGACCTTGGGATTAGGAACCCAATATGTAACCATGACGCCACAAGGGTGGCTGCTGCTGAATGGTACTTGCATGTTTGTGTTTACAATAGATGTTAATGAGCTGCCCACTGAGGACAACCTGCGGTTTTTGTCTCTCGGTGTGTGTGCCATATGGGTGTGTGCAAATAACCACCCCTCTCCACCCTAGAAGTTTTCCAATGTGTCATTATGCCAATATTTGTTTTTGCATGTTGTTTAAAAATTAGCATAGCACATTTACATAAATCCCTCCCGGAGAGAAGGAACAGGTGGCATAGGAAAGTAGGAAGGTGTGTGTTCTTTGTGTAAAACTGCAGTGGACAGCAATATGATGGAAATTGATTAAAATGCAATTTGAGCAAACGATATTTTGTCAATTCGTCTTCATTTCCTCTCAGTGATTTGCAGCTAACATGGTGAAGGCAGTGTAAGGGTGAACATGAAACTCAGGCCCTGGATGGTGCTGATTGGAATGCCAGGGCCAATGCAGGAAATAGGGAGCTTTTTGTACCTCAGCCAACCAATTTGGAAACTTCTCTTTTTCACGGAAAAGGTGGAATTGGCTCTCTTCATTACTGCAGCATGCCCAGAAGAGTGGCTCACACATGGAAACACAGTGTAGTGTGGTCATCTTTCGGATAGCAGACTTCCTCAGATCCAGAGGAGACTTTCTGGGAAGCCTGAATAAGGGCCTCGACAGCCGCTGACTCCTCCCCAGACCTGCCCTCACTTCTCTCAGCAAATCCATTGACTGCCTTCTTGATGGGCAAGAGACATTCTCCTCTACACTCACCAAATCATCTACAGCCACAGCGACTCACAAAAAGACAACAACAACATTTTCTATTTCTCGCATTTCTTCTACATTTATTACACATAAAGCTGTAAGAAAGATTGATTTCCTTTTCCCATTATGGATGCTTGATTGACTGATCAATATAGACTCATGGATATTTGGTTTATTCTTTCAGTGTTAACCCAATAATAATAATGTTGTGAATTAAGTTGCTAACATAGTATTAGATTTGTCCATTGCTCTTTTGACATGCCTTTATCTTACCCTTTATCTTAAAAGGTACTCTGGTGGTAATGTAGATGAAGCTTCTGGCTGATAATCATAAAGTCAGTGGTTCAAACCTACCTCCTGCTTCTTGGGAGAAAGATAAGGCTGCCTGTCTTCATAAATATGTATTATCTGAAAACCCCTGTATAAAATGGCTATGAGATCTAATTGACTCAAAGGCAATGGATTTAGTTTTGGTTATCATAAAAATATATAGGTAAATCTGCCTGAAATATAGATGAACATTTTAAAAATGTTCCTTACTTTCTGATTAAAGGATGTTCAAAACTCTTACTTTGTCCTTGCTTCTGCCTCAGAATCACAGTGAGATCCATGTGGTGAGAAAGTTCCCACCTGTAACCCTGCGGGTGGCCCGTCTTGAAACAGAACTTTTTCAGCCCCAGTTAAGTCTTAAGATGATTTCAGCCCCTGCTGCCATCCTGTGTAGAATCTCATGAGAGACTTGGGAGCCACAACTAGTCAATTTGCTAAAAAATGTACGTCCATTCTAAGTCATGGGGACTCTTTGGAACAGGGCAGAACTGCCCCTGTGGGTCTCTGAAATGGGAATGCTTCACAGGAGTAGAAAGCCTCATTTCTCTCTGTGGAGCAGTTAGTGGTTTTGAACTTTTGGTCTTGTGGTTAACAGGCCCATGTGACCCACTATGCCACCAGGGCTCCTCTCAGTGTAGCCACTTCTGAACTCCTGACTTTAAAAATAAAAAAAACCCTGAAGTAATAATTGTTTGATGTTGTTGGTCACCAAAATGTTGGATACGTTTTCATACAACAACAACAACAACTAGTGCGGATATTGGTAACCGGAGATGGAACGCTCTTGTTGGAGTGCCTGGAATGGGAGGAACTATCCCAAAGCCACTGCCGTCGTTCATGCTGTAATCAATAAGAAGCGGACAGAGTCTGGAGAGACTCTTCAGAAAATGCTAATGGCTGTTTAAAGAGCCCTAGAGGAACTGTTTGTAGTGGGAAAACTACCTTGGAGTAGACTGTGGGGAGGCCTTTAAGGAGTGTGAGAAGAGCCTACTGGAAACTGGAGGAAAGGGGTTCTTGTTGTAGAGCGGGATCCAGGCATAGAGGAAATTTGGGACCTTACCAGGAACATGGAAGGCATGCAGCAATAGCCAGAAGAAGGTGCGTGGCTACCTGCTGCCTTCTGAGCTCACGCACGTCCACCTAATTGCTAGAACTGAGAAATAGGCTTAGTAGCTGAGCAGCTGTGTTATGTTGGATATGTGCAAAATGTATATGGCTATGAAAGACGGACAGGGATCACATTTGCGGGGGGCGGGGTGACAGTCTCTTTACATCCTAACATTGAGTTGCTAGACACATTCTTGGAGGATTTAATAAAAGGGGAAGCAATTACTTCTTTTATTCTCACCTCAAACTGTCTACCCACCCTTTATAAACAGAGTTCAAAGGGGGAACTTACGGAATTAGCATAGGGATCTTGGAGTGAAATCCTTGGCTTTTCCCCTTCCATTCATAAGGAGAATGAAGGGGTACGTCTAGGCAAATGTACAGGGCTCCCAAAGTGTTTCTTACAGGGACTGGGAGTCCAGCAAGAAAGTGAGCCTGGAGTGGGAGGAACGATCAGGAGCCTAATCCAAGTGGAGAGGAATAAGGGTGTTCACTCCTTCTTCTTTGTTTTAGTGAATAAGTGTGTGACCAAAGGTAGTGCCTTTGCAACATCCTTCATAGATACAATTCATGAAAGCTATTGTGCCCAACATGATTTGAAACTATCACCATGTTCTTTTTAAAAAAATAATGTTATTAGGAACTCATACAACTCTTATCACAATCCATACATACATCAATTGGGCAAATCACACTTGTACATTCATTGCCCTCATCAGTCTCAAAACATTTGCTCTCCATCTAAGCTCCTGGCAGCAGCTCCTCATTTTTTTGCCTCCCTCCCTGCTTCCCTCTCCCTCATGAACCCTTGATCATTTATAAATTGCTTTCTTGAGGCTGTCTAACACACATGTCCTGGAGTCTGAGAGCAGGTATGAACATGGAGGCTGGTATTTGCTTCCTCCCTGAAGGATACTGAAGATAGGAGACTGGTGGAAGCTGTCTGAGATGGAAGACGGTGAAAGCAGTATTCACTCCTAGCGTCTGGAGTGTCAAGGAAGTATCCTAGACATGGAATATTGAAGGAGTCTGAGTGCAAGCCATGTTGGTAAGCCCTTGCTTAAGAGATCAGCCCTTATGTTAGCAGTAGTTGGTAGTAGTGTGTGGCTAGATTCCCGGTGCAGGATATGAAGGAGGCCAACAAAAGTTCAGGTATGGTACTTGCCCACATCATGAAGCTGTGTAGTTTATAGATTCTCGTGAGGAGTCACTGATGAACCTGTAATCGGGCCCTGTGGATAGCCACTATTGGCCTAAGAATGGGAAAGCCAACTGGCATTAGTCAAGAGATAACACTCCCTGCTTCAGCTAAGTAGAAAAACTGGATGCAAGGCTTTGATATTTTCTCTCTCCACCCCTGCTCTGACTTGCTCAGCCTGAAGAACCAGTGTGAGTGGGAGAAGAAATCGAAAGATCCAGAGGACAGAGAGACCACAGGTCATACAGACTTCCTACTGCCTCCGCCAGGAGCGGGGGAGGAGAGATACTTTGAAGTGGACATGAAAGTGAAATTTTGATTTATACTGAAATTTAAAAACAAACAAAAACCAAACCTTATTTAATAAAAAAAAATTGTTTGATACCAGATCATGTGCTACAAAATCATTGAAGTCAGTTTTGGTTTAACACCAGAAGCGTAGGGGGAAACATTGCTCCTTGTCATTGATTTTCATCAAGATTGAACTTTCTGATTCCTGAAAACGAGCTTTGAATGATCAAAATGAGATGATTATTAGAAATGAAAATCGGCCTGCAGCCATGGAGTTTGTGAGAGTTGTCCAGTGGTGGGAAGGAAGAACTTCAACCGAGTCTGTCTCTGTGGGAGGAAAATCAATTCTGCTTTTCCTTGTGCACCTATAACAATCAGCCCACCCAGTGAACGGGCTAGGTTGTGTTCAGGCCACTTCGGATCCTGGTCATCCAGCTTGTGCCCTGGTCAAGCAGGACAGGCCTCTTCATGATGTTAATGGGGATGTGTCTTTTACTTACTGCAGCCTCAGCCTGTGTTCATATCGTGCTTTTAGTCAGAAAAGATTTTTTTAATCTCTTTGAATGCATGGATTTCTTTTAGGCTGGCTTGCCCTACACTCTAGTATGCAATCGATTATTTTAGCATAAATGCAAGACTGTTTCAATGCACCATGTGAGTTAGAGGCCCTTCATTCCAGCCTATTAAGGCTTCCTTGGCCTCCTGATTGATGTTGAGCATATTGGTTGTTCTCCCGAGCTTAATGTCCTCTGCCAATCAGATAAACATGCTCACTTACTTAGGAGATAGGTCCAGGTGCTCAGCCAGAGATTCAAAATAACAGCAACTTAAACAAGATAGCTTATTTCGCTTCTTTAACTGTCTCTGTGTAAGCAACTCAGGGCTGGAGGCTAGCTCCAATGGATCTGAAATCGAAGTGCCCTTTGCTTATTTCTTCACCTTTCCTAAGGCTAAGGTGGCTCACCATCATGCCACATCCTAGTCCATGAGAAAAAGAGTCGTGGTCGTATCATGGTTACCGCTGCAAAGCCAGCAGTTCCAAAACACCAGTCAATCCCCCAGAGAAAGACAGGCTGTCAAACTCCCATAAAGAGTTACAGCCTTGGAAACTCATGGGGCAATTCTACCCTGTGACCTTGTGGTTATGAGCCCAACTCGTAATCCTCTACACCACCAGGGTTCCCAGTCTCGGAAACCCACAGGGGTATTTCTACCATGCCCTGTAAGGTCACTGTGAGTCAGAATGGGCTCAATGGCAGTGAGAGTTTTTTGAGTCTATAACAAGGGGCAAAAGGGAAAAGGAAACAGCTTTCTTTTATGGACACTCTCTCCAGATCACGTCTGATCTGCTCTTCTCTAACTGTACAGGGCTGGTCTCATGCATGTTCAGATCAACCTGCTAAGAAAGCTGGGAAAGGTCTTTACTCTTGACACTATTCTGCTCAGTGAAAAACTCAATTCTCTGGAAGAAGAAGGAAAGAGAGTTATTGGGAATGCGAGCAATATTTGCTGCACATGTTTTTGTACGTATACAATGAGCAAGTTTCTAGTAGTCATTGTTAGGGACACAATTGTAGGTCTTAGTCTTCAAGGTTTTTTTAAAATAAATTTTATTGGGGGCTCACCCAACTCTTATCAAAATCCACACATGCATCGACTGTGTCAAGCACATTTGTACATTTGTTGTCATCATCACTTTCAAAACTTTTTCTTTCTATTTGAGCCCTTTCTATCAGCTCCTCATTTCCCCCTCCTCCCCCACACTCCCTCCTTCACGAATCTTTGATAATTTATAAATTATATTTATAAATTATTATTATTTTTTCATGTATTACACTAACTAATGTCTCCCTTCATCCACTTTTCTCTTGTCTATCTGCTGGGGAGGAGGTTATTTGTAGATAATTGTGATTGGTTCCCTCTTCCTCCCCCCACCTTTCGCTTACATTCCTGGTATCACTGCTCTCATTATTGGTCCTGAGGGGCTAATCTGTCCTGGATTCCCTGTGCTTCCAGCTCTGATCTGTACCAGTGTACATCCTCTGGTCTAGCCAGATTTGTAAGGTAGAATTGGGATCATGATAGTGGGGGGAAGGAAGCATTAAAGAACTAGAGGAAAGTTATATGTTTCATCGGTGCTATACTGCACCCTGACTGGCTCATCTCCTCCCTTTGAGTCTCCATTCCGCACTCCCCCTCATTCACAATGATAAGATTTTTTGTTCTTTGATGCCTGTTACCTAATTCTATAGACACCTCATGATCACACAGGCTGGTGTGCTTCTTCCATATGGGCTTTGTTGCTTCTCAGCTAGATGGCCGCTTGTTTATATTCAAGCCTTTAAGACCCCAGATGCTATATCTTTTGATAGCCAGGCACCATAAGCTTTCTTCACCACATTTGCTTATGCACCCACTTTGTCTTCAGTGATCGTGTCTGGAAGGTGAGCATAATGGAATGCCAGGTTAATAGAACAAAGTGTTTTATTAGGTAGACCAGCATGTGGTCTATCTTCGAATATTGCCGTGTGGGCTTGAAAAGAATGTAATTTTTTTTGTATTTGGGTGGAAAGCTCTGTAACCATCTATCAGGTCAAATCGTCTAATTGTAGTATTTAGATCTCTAGGCTCCTTGTTGAGTTTCTTTCCCTGTGATCTATCTTTCTCAGAGAGCAGTAATTGTTGAAACTGTGATTTCTTTTTTCATCTTTTGAAGTATTTGATGGACATAATCAGCAGGTCTCTGGTTTGGGAAATATATGCTTAAAATGCTTAGTGATTCTTTGTCTACAGTTCCCTTGAGCATTATATAGTGTCCTTCCTTATCTCTTTTTATGGTTTACACTTGGAGGTCAATTTTATCCAAGATTAGGATCGCAATCCCTGCATTTTTTGAATTGCTGTTTGCTTGGTATGTTTTTATCCAGCCTTTGATTCTCAGCCTGCTGTTGTCTGTAATCTTGATATGTGTCTCCTGTAGGCTGCAGATTAATGGGTTGTATTTCCTAAGCCAGTCTGTTAGGCTCAGTCTTTAAATGCCTGAATTCAGTCCATTGGTATTCAGGGCTATTACATCCATCTGTGGACTCTTGTATATCTTTTGTGTTGGTTGTTTTACTACCTTCCTTTCTTATCAGTGTGTTGTGTGTGCGTGTATGTGTTTCATTCTTGACGTCTTTCCACCCATAAGTCAATGCTATCATGGGGGCTCTTTTTCTATTTGTTGCCCTCTGGGTTGGGTTATTCTATGTGGTGGTCTCTTATTTATGGTCAGTGAGTGCTATTCTTCTGCCCATACTGAGTCAGCAATGATCTTTTATAGGACTGCATTTCTTTTAACATATTCTTTGAGTTTTTCCTTGTCTGGAAGACTATCTTGATAGTTAATTTGGCTGGATAGAGCATTCTTGGGTTTGTGTTCTTTTCCTTCCAGTTTTGGAATATGTTACTCCACTGTCTTCTCTTCTTCATAGTTTCAGCTGTTAGGTCGGAGAAAATTCTTATTTAGGAACCTTTGTATGTGACTAGATGTTTTTACCTAGCTGGTCTCATGATTTTATCATTTTCATCAAAGTTGGATAGTTTATTATGTGCCTTGGTGACTTCTTGTGATTCAGTCTAGCTGGTGTTCTTTAGGCCTCCTGAATGGTTGCCTGGTTTTCATTCATTAAGCTCGGGAATTTTTCCTCCAAGAATTCTCTCAACATTTTTTCAGTTGACTTCTTTATTGTGCCTTCTTCCAGCAATCCAATTATTCTAATGTTGTGCCTCTTTATACCATCAGACGTAGCTTTAAGGTTTTCTTCAGCTTTTCTGATGATCTTATTAGGCTTTTGTTCACATTTGTTAAATTCTGCTTGGCTGCCCTCTGGGTCACTGGTGTGGTTCTCTGCCTCCTCCTGTCATTAGCGAAGCTGTGAGTCTGCTACTGGTTTTTGTTATTTCCCCTCTAAGCTACTGTATTTCCCTTTGGTGTATGGTCTTTATCTCCTCTATCATTTCATCCTTTTTCTGTATTGTTTTTTCATCTCCTGTATGACTCCAAGCAGCATTCTGAACAGCTCTGTGGTAGATCAATGTCTGCTTCTTCTATGCACATTGTTAAATTCAGGAAATCTTCCAACATTGCCTTTTGTTTCTCCTGTTGTTTTGTTGAGGTCGTTGGGGCTCATTGTTGTTTGAGTTTTGTTGTGTTAGGGAACCCAGTGCCATTTTCCAGAGAGTTGAAGAGCACTGGGCTTTCTCTGGAGAATCATAGGAATGCTTCTTCAAACTGCCTGAAGCTATGAGATTAGCCTACCACTTTATCTTCCTGTGGCTTCCCTGTTTGCCTAGTCAATCAGTATTCTGTTATTTGGAGTGCAAGTTGGATGGTCTTCTCAGGGGATGCTGGTTGTGTGGTTGTGGACCTGCAAGGATGGTTCTGCACTGGGTGATCTCACAAGAAGTCGTGGTGGTGTGGCCCACAGCAGCTTGGGGCATTTCGGAGGACATGCATGGTGCCTGCTACGATGAGAGTGCTGCAGTAGGCAGACCAGTGTTCTATCTTTGTTGTAGAGCACTGCGGATGGTGGGAAGAATTGGCCTGGTGAGATAGATCACTATGGAAATTGGGCAGAGGTTTCTGCAGCAGTATGGAGCAGTGGAGAGTGTTGGCTTCACTGGCTTAGGCCATGTGAGGCACTATAGCAGGCGGGAGGAAGCTCAGTTAGTCATGTGGGACCACTTGAGGATGGATGGGTAGGAGCTCTCCCAGCCATGCAGATGGATCTTCATCCAGAAGAAGGTGGGTGTGATTTCCCCAGCCACATGTTAAGTGCTGCAGAGGGCGGGTGGGTGGAATTTCCTCTGGAGGAAGGTGGGCGGGATGTTCATACTGCAGAGGGCAGGTGGGTGGGTGGGATTTACACTGGAGGAAGTAGGCGGAATATCTCCAGCTTCATGTTATGCTGCAGAGGATGGAGCTCACCCAGCTGGGTGGAGGGCAGTGGTAAATGCCCTATGCTAAGGGAAGTGGCCTGAAAGTCGGAAATGGTGTGTGAGAAAAAAGGGAAGCGAAAAAGTGAAAAACAAAAAACTGAGCCTGCTGAGACTGGGGGTAAAGAGAGAAGAGAAGGAAACAAAAGTAGCAATACAGCTGAGCTGGAGGGGTTTAAAACCTTCCCTGAGGTGGCAGCAAGCTGTGGATGTGTTGAGATAGAGCCCTTGGGCCGGCTCCAAAGGATCCCCCCTCTGGCCAAGACAGTGGCAGGGCTATGGTTAAACCCTATCTGGCCTCCACAGTGGTAAGCCAAAATCCCCCAGCTCCTCAAAACCTAGTGGATCTGTGTCTCCTCATCTTCACGGTGCTCCTCCTGCAACCCAACAGTGTGGAATTGCTCTCTTAATGTCTCTTCTGCATGATTTCTGCGGAATCCCTCCGGTGTGTGTTACTCAGTTGTCATCTTGTCTTCAGGTTTATAATGCTTCTTTTATTAAGACTTTAGGGCCATGTCTGTTCAACGAATTACTAATCCACTCAATGATACCTTCTCCTGCTGGACAACATGCCTTTTTAAAAATATCTTTTGAAAATCTAAATACATTGTGGTAGTGACTTTCCATTGATAGCCATGAAGTAGCCTATCAATACAGGGGTAAACATAGCTCAAACTTAGCTTTGCCTGGAGTTGATGGTTTCCTTTTTAAGAACTCATCAGCCACCTGTTTAATAATCTCCTTGAAAATTTTGCCAAAGGAATTCATTTCAATTCTACCCATCTGTAATTATTGGAATGCAGGCTGTTCTTGTTTTTGAAAGTCAGGTGGACTATTTTGAAATCGCCTATTTAGAGGTACCCAAATTATTTTTACTACTTCCAAAAGATTATAGTCACTCATTATCCGAATGACAGTTCCCTTACAGGAATCAGTTCTTTCTAACTTCAGGAAACTAGGGAGAGGATTTGAATGAAATATAGGATGGGCTAAAACCTTGCTAAACTGCAAGGCTACCACAAATAAACAAATAAACAAGCAACAGCAACCATGAAATCTCTAACTCACTGCCAGTGATTTTGACTCGTAGCAATCCTATATGACCGGGTAGAACTTCCCATGGGGGGTTATGGGACTAAGTCTTTATGGCAGTAGAAAGCCTGGTTCTACTTTCACAGAGCAGCTGGTGATTTCAAACTTCTAGATGTGCCCAATGCTGGCCCATTTTAGGTCTACTGACTAGGGGTCTGTATGAAACCCAACCCCCAATTGCTTTTTTACACCCATTGAAACATGAAAAGTACTGGATGAGGGAGCCATTAATTTTCCATAGGTGAAAGCTTCTTACCCCTTAAGACATTCCTAAGGGAGAAAAACACATTATAATGAACAATGGCAAAGGAAATAAAAGTAAGATTGCATTACTAGCTCAACTTGGAACAAAAACCTCAATCAAGAAAATGCTGAGAATCTGGATCGAAGCGTGGGAACAGAGACCTTAATCACTCTATTTCATCCAACATCTAACCCTCCATCTCAGATATGACTCTTCTTGTCAATCATCTGCAAGAAAGAGTTGAGGACTAAAGGTTTCTGCAGACATTTCCAAAGAGTGACATGGCTGGTTCTGCGGTTACTTGCTCTGCATCATGGGTAGAAGATTGTAAGGACAGAGAGAGTCTGAGGGCAGAATTGTTGTTGTTATTGTTGTTGGGTGCTGTCCAATTCATAACACCCTATATCCAACAGAATGAAACACTGCCCAGTTCTGCAACATTCCCACAATTGCTCTTCTGAATGAGCCCATTGTTGTAACACTGTCTGCCCCTCTCATTTTGGTCTTTCTCTTTTTGGCCATCCCTCCACTATACCAAGCATGATGTCCTTTTCCAGGCACTGGTCTATCTTTATCACATGTCCAAAATATGTGTGATGAAGTCTCACCATCTTTGCTTCTAAGTATAGCATTCTGGCTAGATTTATCTTAAGATAGACTTGTTTGTCTGGAAGTCTATGCTACTTTCATTATTCTTTGCCAACACCACAATTCAAAGACATTGAATCTTTTCCAGTCTTAGTGTTGTAAGGTTATGGGAAAGGGTTATTGGAAGGAAAAAGACTTCCCTGCATCCAGATTCCTTACAGTTTCAGCTGTCTTATCTTCCTTTATAACCCTCAGCAGCCTTACGAGTCTCAATTTCCAGGTGAAAGGCCCATCACAGTAGTACAGGGTTAGGGTCTAAGTTGTCAAAACTTGAAAAACTAGATACCTCAAACTTTCCCACTTCACTTTCTTTCTTCCTTTCCCTTCAACACACCTTTTTCAATATACCCTTCAGACTTCAGCATGATGCTATTTCCTCCAGGAAGTTGTCCTTTCTGTTACAAGATTGAATTATGAACCCTTCTCAGATAGCACTTATACTCGGAAACCATTTAGTCTCAAAGGAATATTATAACTAAAGGGGTTGCTTCTCAGATTGTTGTCATCTCAATAACCAACCTGTTGTTAGATGTAGTCAATTAATTGTGCTCTGCTAGCACTAATCCCTTCTGTAAGATATTATAATTCTGGACTCTATGTCTGTGGCTATAATCCATTTTGGAGGGAGTTCTGTGCTCTATGACTAGACAGAAGGAAGGTGGGGTTAAGTAGATGATGTGAACCAAGTCATACTCTTTGTTTCCTCGGGAAAGCAAAGATCATACCTCCATAAAAACCATCCTTCTGTGTTTAAGGGCCATCTAGGACACAGAGAGAAATCCCAGGACCATCAGAAGAGCATGTTCAAGATCGCCATATGAAGTTGCAGAGGCTGAGACCAGAGGCACCCAAAACAGTAGTGTAGATACTATGGGTCAGAGCAAAAGAGCCCAGTTGAAACCAGAAGCCAAGGCAAGAAAACTAGGAGACAGAACGGAGGAGCAGCCCTGAGATTATAGGACCATGAGTGACAGGCAGATGTCCATCATCCATGAAGGCAGGGGCCGAAGCACCACTTGGCTGATAGGCTGAGAATTATAGAGAGACTTGGCTGAGGAGAGATATTGCTGTGGACCAATGACTGACTGATCCTGACCTGTGGCAACCCGTGGAGACCTTCTACTCCCATAAAGAGTTACAGTGTTGGAAACCCATAAGGGTAGCTCTAGCCTGTATTGTAGGGTCTCTATGAAGTGACTAGATGGAGTTTCATTTGCTGTTGTTTTTTTGTTGTTGTTATTAACTTCCCTGATAAACTTTTGTAATTGTGAGTAATGACTGTGAGTTCTGTGTAGTCAATGCAATGAATTATTGAACTCAGCAGAGAAGTAGAGTACCGTGGGTGGGATCGTTGGTTTTGGAATAGGATAAAGCAGGATGGAGAGTGAACTCACGGCTGACCCCTGCCTTGTGGCAATAGCTAAGCGCCAGGAGAGCCGATAAACACCCCCGTACCCTCCATACTATTTACACACTTTGAACATGATATTTGAGATTGGAAAAGTTCAAATTGTTGGTGATAAAGAGCAATTTCCAGGGGGAAGTAAAGGTTGTGTTATCATGGCTGCTCCCATCTGCCATCTCCACTTCACTCTATGGAGGAAGGAATGGTGATTATCACCGAAAGTTGGTGCGTGGTAGAGGGCCTGGGCTCAAAACACATTGAAACTTGTATAGACCATATAACTTGTATTGTGATGATGCTTACATTGCATCATGTTGGACATTTCCAAATATTTATTTTAAAGAGGTCTATCCATAGCTTGATGTTTGGAACTCACTTCTATTCTTACCTATTGTTAAAAATGTAGGTTACGTGTTAAGGGACAGGGTAAACATGCTTTCCTTTGAAAACATTTTTATTTTTTTTAGTAGCAAACAGGCAATTCTTATCCCTTGATAAAGGGTAATGTGTAGCACATCTGTACATTTGACGATTATTTCAAGTAAAGTGCCACAAGGTCAACAACGTGTCTACTTGTGGAAGAGCAGATTTTCAAGGTCTCTCAACCAAGCTATTACAAAATAATGTACATTCTTACCATTTTTAGAGAGTTTGTTTTACTGGAATAAACCATATAGATGGGCACCTGCAGCATCTTGAGGTTTTCTGACTTTAACCCCTGTACTGCCATGATCTCCAGGTAAATGATGGGGTGGATGCGTTTGACGTGTCAGGTTCTCTCTCCAAACTGTATTTGGAGCATCATTAAAGTTCTACCGCTGGTGGCTGAGGGCAACTTCTCTGCACTTTAGACTTCCATTTCTCTCAGGGACAGGTCTCACTGTCGGTGACTGTTGTCTACTGACACAGAGCTCTGGAGAGTGTCCCAACGTCAGTCTGCATATTAAGCATTCCATCTACTGCCATCGCGTTGATTCCTATTCATACTGGTGACACACGGGCTTCTGAGGCCACAAATCTTTGTGGGGACAAACGGGCTCATCTTTCTCCCTTGGGATGACTTATTGGTTTAAATGGTTGGCTTTGCAGTTAATAATCTAATGCCTAACCCATAGCACCATCTGATCGCAGTTATGATTTTCTTTACTGCACACCCTCGTCTGAATTCAACTTGAATTTCTGGTGGTGCTTTGTTCATGCATTACTGACACCAGGTTTGAATACTCTTCCACATATGTTCATTTACCTTTAATATTAATGATCTTGTTAGACCATATCCACATTCTGTGAGGTCACCTCTGTGGAATGACCATGAGGATGGATCTCTTCTAGTCAGATATCCAGGTAGCTGTCTTCCAAATTTCTTTTCATACACCAGTGGACAACTTCTTGTAGTTGTTTCTTACTGTTTTAAAATATGTACACACTTTTCATAAAAAATATGTTTAAACATCTCTGTTGTCAGAAGATGTCTGCAGAAAACTCTCCTCAATATGCTTTTTCTTAAGTAAAAAGAAAATATATGAAGGTTTATGAATACAGAGAATATTTATTAAGTCTTAAGTGAGTCAAAGACAGGACAATTACAGAAACATATCATCTGTATGAGGGAGACTATTAGCACAAGGACATTATGATGCCCAAGGTTTTGCTGGGATACATAGCTTTGAAAAGGACACAGGGATTGGGGAGTCAAAGAAGTCCATCCTATAAACATGGTTAGGGCAGGTAAATATAACATAGTTACCACTTGGATGCCCAGAGCTGTATTGGAGTTATGATTAGAAGACTTGCATTATGTGAGATAGAGGAGCGTACTGTATTGCTGGGGCTTTCCTCTCATGGTTGCCTGAAGGACTATCTCTACTCTACAACACTGTGATGCTGGAAGCCATGACCCCCATAGTTCAATTATCAGCAGTTCCTTAGTGATTTCAGGTGAGCTTCCAGACTAAGACAGATGGGAACTATCCAGTCTGGTGCTGTTAGCTGGTCTCCCATCAGCAGAAGTTTCTGCTCTCCTTGTATGCTTGCTCAGAATTTCATCTCTACAACACAGACCAGTAAGTATTTGTTCTGTCAAAAAGAAACATTCTCAGAGCCTTTAGAAATGAACTGTACCAAGTACTTTTTAGCAAATGCTATTCCAAGGAACAGACTTAGGAATTGGTCAGGATTTCCAGAACCATTTGAATTCAGTACCAGATAGCTCATGAAAGCTGATGGATGGCCTAACATCAAATGAAATGAGGATAAATTAAGTGGAATGTAGTAAGAGGCACATCAAATTGAGATGGTTTGTTTAGGAATTGCATAGGCAGTTTTTGATGTTCTGTTTTCCTGATGGCTGCATGAGGAGGTCATCTCTCTTCCATCTTGGTCTATTTCTACCCTTCACTTTAATAGCTAGGCTTTGGCTTCTTGCTCTCCAAGTCATCAACATTTACAAACAAACGCTCTGGTTGTTTTTGTTTTTCTTAGTAGGAAAATAGTTGTTTGTACTGATTTAATAGTAAAAAAAACCCATTTTCTTTTATATTACACTAAGTGTGTCACCAAGACGCTATGTTTTAGAATGAATCTCATTTAATCATATAGGAGAAGTTCACCATTAGGATCAGGAGTTACACTTATGAATAGCATTTCAATGCCTCCAGAATTCTCCCAGGAATCTGCTTTAAAACCTCTTGTCTAGTTGACATTAGGAGATTTCACGTCATCACCGAGAGAGGGATTAATACAGATTTGTAGGTATTTAGGTAATAGTTAAAGGAAATGAATTTATTTAGCCTGAAATAGAATAATAAAAAATAAAAGCAATATAAAATCACTATTCTCCAGAGATAAATATATATTAAAATATAAGTATATACAATATATAATAATGTATAAATAATGTATACAATTATATAAAATATACCTAAACTCCAAACTCACTGCAATTGAGTTAATGCTCACTCATAGCCAAACCCCCTATGGATTTTCAAAATTATAATGGTTTCTGGGAGTAGAGAGCCCAGTCTTTCTCCCACAGAGCTGCTGGTGATTTTGAACTGACAATCATGACATATGTGTGTGTGTGTAAGATTATTCACAATCCAATCCTGGATGTCTTATAAAATCTCTAGACAGAAGTTTTTCTGACCTTAATAGTTGCTTACCACCATGGGGTTCTTGATTTTATCACCATACATACTATATTATAGCTCATTTGTGTTAATTAATACTGAATGCTGCTCCAAGCAGCATTCTGAGCGTTTATTTCTGTGGCAGATCAATATCTGCTTCTTCTATGCATGTCATTAGGTTCAGGACATCTTCCAACATTGCCTTTTGTTTCTCCTGTTTTTTGTCGAGGTTGTTGGGGCTGATTGCTATTTGAGTTTTGTTGTGTTACAGAGCCCGGTGCCATTTTCCAGAGAATCGAAGAACACTGGGCTCTCTCTGGGAGACTCATAGGAATGCTTCTTCAAACTGCCTGTAACTAATTGCACTATGGGATTCCCCTACCACTTTATCCTCCATTGGCTTCACTGTTTCCTTAGTCAACCAGCATTCTGTTATGTGGAGTGCAGGTTTGATGGCACTTTCAGGGGACGCTAGTTGTGTGGTTGTGGATCCATGGGGATGGTGCTCCACTGGGTGATCTCCTAAGAGGCTGCGATGGTGTGGCCCATGGCAGCGTGGGGCACCCTAGAGGGCATGCAGGGTGCCTGCTACAACACGAGTGCCACAGGAGGTAGGTGGGTGTGCCCAGTTTGGTGTAGAGCACAGCAGATGGTTGGCAGGATTGTCATGTTTAACTAGATTGCCACAGAGGTTGGGCAGAGGTTCCCGCAGCAACTTGGAGTGCTGGAGAGTGTTGGTTGTGTTAGGCCCTGTGAGGCCCTATGGCAGGTAGGAGGAAGTTCCCTCAGTCACGTGGGACCACAGAGAACAGGTAGGAGCTACCCAAGCCATGCAGGCAAGACTTCCTCTGGAAGATGTTGGGCGGGATTTCTTCAGGAGGAAGGTGGCCAGGATTTACTCAGCCGCATGTTAAGTGCTACAGAGTATAGGCAGGCTGGTGGGCGGGATTTCCTTAGCAGGAAGTTGGGTGGGATTACCCCAGCCACGTTTTAAGAGCTCCAGAGGGCCAGTGGGTAGGTGGGATTCCGAGGAGGAAGGTGGGTGGGATTTCCGTTGGAGAAAGGAAGGCAAGATATCCCCTGAAGGAAGGTGGCTGGGCTTTCCCCAGCTTGGTGTTATGCTGAAAAGTGTTGAGTTTACCCACCTGGCTGGAGGGCAGGAGTAAATGCCCTAGGCTAAGGGGAGTGGCCTGGAGGTCAGTAGTGACATACCAGAGCAAAGGAAAGAGAAAAATTAAAAAATAAAAATAAAAATAACGGAGCCGGCTGAGACTGTGGTGGGGAAGCTAGAAGAGAGGGCAACAAAAGTAACAATATAGCTGAGCCCTGAGCCCTGACCGTGGGGCTGGAGGGGTTTAAACCCTGCCCTGAGTCCACAGCAAACTGTAGCTGTGTTGAGATAAAGCCCTTGGACCAGCTCCAACGGATTCCAGCTCTGGCTGATACAGTGGCAGGGCTAAGGTTCAACCTTAGCCAGCCTCCACTGTGGTAAGCCAAAATTCCCAAGCTCCTCAAACTTGGTGAATCTGTGCCTCCTTATATTTCTGATGCTCCTCCTGTGACCCAGCAGTATGGAATTTCCCCCTTAGTGACCCTCCTGCGCCGATTTCTGCAGAGTCACTCTGTTATATGTTACTCAGTCGCCATCTTGCTGAAAGTCTGACTCATGTCCTTTCAATGTAATCCTTGAGCATCATCCATCAGGACTATCCAAGGAGTTTCTTACTGTCTAGGGCAAGTGACTTTATTTTAACTTGTTTTGACTATGAATCAGGATATTTTGTGAACCTATAAGCCTAGACTTCAATCTATGGATAACTATACAAGTGGCTTTGAGTGTGACAGTGACAGTTAATCCTGTCCTGTAGATTTCCACATAGTTTCTGTTGGCTATAGGAGATTGCATGTGCAAGGTAATAGTGCTATTGCCTGTAACTGTGGCAACAATCAGTTGTGCATGTAATGTGGCATTCATTTTTTCATTATTATCAGTAGCTCTCCCTGTCCTGTGTGTTTGAGAGTCAGCTTTACCATCCTAGTTTCCAAATTCACAAGTTAGGTGCATCTTTGATACATCTCACTTAGAAAGAGAAAAAGCTCCAAGGAATGGTAAATCAGACTAACTGCTGACTTTTTTCCATGAAGAACAAGAAAGTGCAGAATACATTGGGGTAATACCTTTAAAATGTTCAGAGAGAATAACTGTCAAGTTAGGTTAGGCTTAGTTAGTGTATTATTCCTGCGTGAGGGAAAATAAAGCTATTCTCAGATGCACAGAGATAAAGAGAGTGAACCACTTCTTACAATGGGCTATTAAAAGAATTATTTCAATAAGGAGGAAAGTTGGAATGGATGAGATTCTCTTTTAAAAAGCAAAGGTGAAACTAAAATTTTAGAAAATACAGGCATGAAAGTTGGGAAATTAAAGAGAGCTGCATGCATGTGAAACATTTCTTCTTTATGAGATTAAAAAAAATAAAAGAACATTTTAGGCTTGTTTGTGAAAGTTATGGTTTCCTGTGAGTGTTTCCTGTGAACATTTAGTAAAAATATGAAAGATATAATTTACAACATCAGAAATAGCAAAAATAAAGAAAACTTGATCAAACCAAGGTATTAATGATCAAGCAAAAGGAATAAATGGTGAAAGGGGCAAAGAAAAAGTGTAGTAAGCAGGAAGACCCAATTAAATGGTATTGTGATCAGAAAAAAACATAAGTGATTTAAGCTCATTAGTTAAAAACTAGAAATTATCAGATGGATTTTAAAACATCAGTTTTATGGTGGTTTCAAGAAATGCTTAAATAAAACCTCACAGAGAGGTTGAAAATAAAGAAACTATATGTATCGGATAAAAGCTAAATGCAGTAAAAAGCCAGGATATTAAATTAAAACTAGATGAAATGGAATTTAAGGCAAAATAATTAATAGAGTTGAGTAATAGCACTGCATAATAATAAAGTATAATTACCTCACAATAAAGTTAATAAATCCATGAAATTGTATGCACCTAAAAGCATAACTTCAAAATATGTATATTTTTGGTGAAAGGACAGGATTATAATATGAAAGTGATACACTTCTATCCAACAGAAAATTCTAGCTAGCAGATAACTTAATTTGAGACTAAAGATATGAATGGCAAGTTTAATCTAAGAGCAAACAAAATATTTGCAAGTAAGTCCTGGCTATGAGATAAAGAAAGGTAATATAATACATTGTAAGGAACTGATGTTATTGAAACAACATTCTTAATTACAATTCAATTAACTTGGAAATTACATCATAAAGAGATGACTAAACATATGTACATGTGTGTACACCCACACATATAGACAGAGAAAGGGAGATAAAGAAAACAAAAACATTCACTGCCAAAGCTTCTGAAACTGTGGATCGTGACCCATAACAGAAAGTGGGGGTTGAGAAATATTTGGCAACAGTAAAAGTTTGATTTTGAATTAAGTGTTGGTAATTGCTCACTCAGAAACCTTTCACTCCTCGGTTTATGTGGCCGTGTTTGTCTGTGTTGCAAATATCTTGGGTGAAAAAGGACACAGTTCAAGAAGTCCTGCACAGGTAACTTGTTCTTTCTGCTTGGAAGCCTGTAGACTTTTATTTTTCATCCTCTAATTTCATGATTTTTGTCAGGACGGGCCTGGCCATCTGATTGCATTGCTCAGTCTTCTGTGGAATTCTGTGACCCAGTCTAAACTCAACATCAGGTCTCCAGGAAGCTCAGAGATGATTCTCTTTCAGCGTTTGTTTACTCATCTGGAGTGCCTACTATGGTCTTAGTGTCTTAGTGCTTCTCTAATAGACACACAAAGGGGTACTTTCATACAAATGGCATTTACTTTCTTACAATACTGAAGGTTCAAGTCCAAATTTGGGTGACAGATTCCGAGGAAGACTTTCTCAGATTGGGGGACAAGTCTTCCCATTGTTTTTAGTGTCTAGGTTTCTAGGTGATACTCAAGTGGTTGGAACTGTTCTACCTCTGTGTCTAATCTAAGCTGTTTATATCTCAAAAATGATTGGCTTAAGATACACCTACATGAAGATCTGGCTTTATTAATCCAACAAAGAAAGTCCTATTCCCCAATGGATGCCACTGCTTGTTTGTCTGATTGTTGTACTGTGGTGGCTTGCATGTTGCTATGGTGCGGAAGCCATGTTACAGGTATTTAAAATACCAGTAGGGTCACCAAGGGAGAACGAGTTTCTGCTGATCTTCCAGAATAAGGACAGGATGGCACACAATCGGGCAGTGTTTTGTTCTACTGGACATGGGCCTGCTGTGAGTCAGAACTGACTTGACAGCACCTACGACCCAACAACAACATGGGATTACACACAGACTTAGGGGCTTAAAATGTACCGATGAGGAAAGACTGGGCAATCCCCTTCTGGGGCATTAGTGCCTGAAACTTTATGAAGAGCAGGTGGAACATTGTCTAATAATGCTAACCTCATGAATAACAGCAGAACACTGGTAGCATGCATCAGTGTCCCTGTTACCATCAGAAAGGACATTTCAAGATCTGTCTTGAAGTACAATGCTGTATGTGATAGGATAACATCTACCCACTCACAAGGAACTCCAGTCAAGGCAATTAGTATTCAAACTGCCCCACCAACTACTAACGCTTCCTATCTCACTGTTGTAGAGTCAATTCCAACTCATGTCAACTCTATCAGAGAGAGGAGAACTGCTCTTGTGGGTTTCTTTGATTGTAAATCTTTACTAGGGTAGAAAGCTTCATCTTTCTCCTGCAACCAGTAATGCTAATGATAAAGAAATCGAAGAATTCTATCAACTTCTTTAATCCAAAATTGATCAAACATGCAACGAGGTGCATTGTTAATTATTGGTGATTGGAATGGGGAAATGGGAAACAGAGTGTTAGGAGCAGTATTGGAAAACATGGCTTTGATGATAGAAATGAAACAAAATCTCGTGATAGGATTTTTCAAGATCAATGACTTTTTAATCACCAATAACATTTTTCAACAACATACATGATGCTTATACACATGGAATTCTCCTGGTGGAATACCCACAGGAATCTATGGGAAAAAACTATGGAGAAGCTCAATATTACCAGCAAAAATGAAGCGAGGGACTGACTGTGAAAGACACCATCAATCACTCATATGTAAATTCAAGTTGAAATTGAAGAAAATGAAAACAAGTCCAACAGAGCCAAAATATATCTCACTTGAATTTCAAGAACATCTCAAAAATAGACTTGATTTATCGAATACCAATGATAGAAGACCTGACAAGAATTGAAATGAAATCAAGATCAACATACATGAAGCAAGAAAACGTATCTAACAATATCATTAATATCACATGCAAGAAAAATTTTTTCTGAACATTATCCAACAATGGTTGTCAAAGTACATTGACCAAAAGCTGCCAGAAATTCAAGCTGGATTTAGCAGAGGTCGCAGAATAAGAAATTTTACTGCTAACATCAGATGGATCTTGGTTCAAAGCAGGGAATACCAGAAAAATGTTTACTTGAAAAGTTATTCAACTCTATGGAACATAACTAACTGTGGATAGCCCTGACAATAATGGGAATTCCAGAACACCTCATTGTGCTCATGCAGAACCTTTATATAGATCAAGAAGCAAGTGTGCAAACAGAACAAGGGGACACTACATGGCTTAAAATAAGGGAAAGTGTGTGTCAGTGTTATATTCTTTCATCAATTTATTCAATTTGTATGCTGATCAAATAATCTGAGAAGCTGTACGATATGAAGAAGTAGGGGTCAGGTTTAGAGGAAGACTTATGAACAACTTTTGATATGTCGATAACACAATCTTGTTGGCTGAAAGTGAGGAGGACTTAAAGTTCTTACTAATGAAGATCAAGGATTGTAGCCTTCAATATGGATTACAATTCAATGGATAGAAAATGTAAAAATTCACAAGTGATCCTATAGATGGCATCATGATAAAAGAGAAAGGATTGAAGTTGTCGGGATGTTATCTTGCTTGGATCTACAATCAATGTTCATGCAAGCACCAATCAAGAGATCATTGGGTAAATCTCTTGTAACGTGTGGGAGAGCATGCATGTTACTCAGAGAACTAAGGTGCACTCTGATCCAAGTCATGGTATTTTTAATTACCTCATATGTATGTGAAACTTGGACATTGAATAAGGAAGACCAAGGAAGAATCCATGCATTTGAATTATGATCCTGGCAGAGTATTGCAAATGCCTGGACTGCCAAAAGAACAAACAGATCTGTCTTGGAAACAGTGTTACCAGAATGCAGATGGTGAGACATTGTGTCAGATACTTTAACAAAGTTATCAGGAGAGACCAGTCTCTGGAGAAGGACATCATGCTTGGTAGTGGGGCAGTGAAAAAAAAGGAGACCTTTGCAAAGTGGATGGACACATTGGCTGCAACAATGGGCTCAAACCTAAGAACCACTGTGAGGAGAGCACAGGACAAAAGGTGCTTCGTTTCATTATACACAGTGTCACTATGAGTCAGGACCAGCTCGATGGCAACAACAACATCAACAACAACAACAACAACAACAACAACAAAATGGGTTGCAACCAGAGGCATGAGGGTTTCAGATTTACACACAGATTTTTGAGACACATAATTCATTTCAATCCAGGGTGCCTATTATTTGATATAGAAAGTCATCTGAAGGGATATCTGACTCTTACATTAGTATGATTTCTATCTCTATATATTTTCTGTCTGCACTGAGATAATTCTTGTGCTGAATGTTCTTCTATTCTGTCCATTAGGCTCTCAGTGAGTTCACTGTGACCCTGAAGCTTGTGTCTAGCAGGATATCACAGAGCTTAGGTATAAATATTCTGTGGCCCAATTCATACATAAAAGCACAAAGTTGGGTATGACCCATGGGCTCAGGAGAGACAAATAGCTTGCATTACTGGGTGGGGAGTCAGGGATATGTAATGGGTTGCATAATTCCAGAGCTCATCACTGCAGTTGATCAAACGATCCCGTTCACATTTTTACCAGTGGCTTTAAACATTTTGTGGAAAAAGGAATTAAAAGATAATGGATTTTTTTCCATTCACATTTTGACTCCCCCTTGTGTGACACAAAAATGTAGGAATCACTATGGAGAAAATTCCAAAATGTTATTGAAGGTCCTAAAAGAAGATTGAAGTAAATAAAGAGCTATCCCATGTTTCTAGATGGAAAGAAATAAAGAAAGAAAGAGAAGGAAACAAAGAAAGGAAGGAAGGAAGGAAGGAAGGAAGGAAGGAAGGAAGGAAGGAAGGAAGGAAGGAAGGAAGGACATTTTCTATATGGCATGTCAAGTCTTAGACTAAGATAGTCATGATATTAAATGCAGTCATACCTTTATAGTAAACATAATAGTCAAGAGGAAAAATAATAGCTCTAGCATATTTGAGATTTCATTATGTAATGGTGGGATCAATGAACACTGAGTGAAATTCCACATTTTTCAACTTTTAAGAAAAATATTGTAACTTTAAAATATTAAATTTTAAGCACCAACCACTAATGAAAAGGATGAAGAAATGAAATATTTTTTACCAACTTCTACAACCTGGAATAGATCAAATATGGCATCAAGATGCTTTGATAAGTAGATCAGAATACCAAAATTTGGGTAAAAAAGAAGAATAAGAAAGATAAGTTGTTGAAAAGTAGGATCTTGGTATGTTAGTCTAGGGTTGACTAGAGAAACAAATCCAGAGACACTCATATGTGTGTAAGAGAGTTTTATATCAAGAGTAATTGTATATTAAGAAAATATCCTGACCCAGTCCAGGTCAAGTACATAAATTCTATATTAGCCTATAAGTCCAATAGCAGTCCATATGTCCAATACTAGTCCATAAATTCTTCTACAGACTCAGGCAACACATGAATGATGCTGAAAGCAGGAAGATCACAGGCCAGTGGGTGAAAAGTCTGTGGAAGCATCTCAGTGCTGGACCGGCTCTCCATGTGACTTCTCCACTCCAGGGCTCTGGCTGCCACCAGCATAGCTCAATGCGACTTGTCAACAGCATGTGAAGCAGAGAGAGAGATCAATGAAAAACAGGAAGCGTCTCAGTAATATGGACTGACACCGTGACTGCAACAATGAACTCAAAGTTAGCAGCGTTTGTGAGGATAGAGCAGGACTGGGCAGTGGTTTATTCTATTGCACATCAGGTCACTATCAGTCAGTACTGAGTCGACCACACTGGAAAAGAGCATGCTAATAAAACAGGAATAGACATGTTCCTGGAGCTTTGAGCACATATAATGTCTGTGATATTGTTCCAATGACTTATTGCATGTTTATTAGATTAAATGCTGCTGCTGTTAATGTCTATAAACTCAGCAGATCTAGTAAATAAATACTGGTGTCTCTGCTCTGGCCCACTGTTCCGTTTTATATTGCAATGCTTCATTGCATCAACAAAGATATAATTTGTGGTTTTAATTTGTTCTGTCAAATTTGCTCTGTCAGCCACAAATTAATTTCTCCTTTATTGTGCTTATAGAGGGCTCACATTTTTAAGAATCAGTGAATTCAGTAGCATTTATAGTATGGAGGGTGGGGTATGTCTCCTCTTGTGATGAATGGTGCAGACCTTTACAATCTGTATTAAAAATACAAGAATAGAAAGCCTCCCCTGCAGCCTTCCCATGCCTATGCTACCAGTAAGATGGTCCATTCATTATACATTGTGACAACGGGTTTGGACAGTATCTTCTTTTCTGTTCTATATATATTAAAAATTAACAACAATAAAAAACCTTATTTAAAAGATATAATGTACACACATATAAAATATAATTTACACATATAGGACACACATCCTCAAGACAAAGTTCTTCACTGGGCATCTCTTGGGTTCGAGGAGGAGTTGTTTATTCAAGCACGATTAAGTTACAATGTTTATATGAATATACTGTGTACTGACAGAAGAATAGAGAACTCTATCTAGGGAGAAGTAGAGCCAGAATGTTTTGTAGAAGCAAGGATGATGAGACTTGAGACCTTTTGACGTGTTATCAGAGATCAGCCCCTGATCTCTGACATTGTTGAAAAAAGGACAACATTGTTGAAAAAAGTAAAATTTTAACAAAATGGGCTCAAACACAGCAACAGTGTGCAGATAGTGTAGAGTGTGGTCATGCTTTGCTCAGTTACACATCAGGTCTACAAGTCCAAACTGATTATGCAGCTACTTTTTTCCAAGTTAGGTATCTATATGCTCATTTAGATAGTCTAAAAACAACTAGAGTAGTGAGAATCAGAAATATGTATGTGTGTGTTCATCTTTAGTTGTTAGCTGGCCGCCTGATGGTGTCAACTCATGACCATCCCGTGTACAATAGAACAAAGTGGCCAAGTTCAGTTTCATCTTCATGATCCTGGGTATGTCTGAGCCCCTTGCTGTAGACACTGTGTTTTAAGTGACTTCTAGCCTAGTAGGACTATCTTCCAGGACCGTGTCAGACAATATCCTGTAGTGTTCCCCAGGTCTTCATGGTTAGTGTTCAGAAGCAGATCATGAGGCCTTTACTTATAGTCTGTCTTGTTCTGGAAGCTTTGCTGAAACCTGTCCATCGTTACGCCCCTACTGGTATTTGAAATACCAGTGGCTCAGCTTCCAGAATAACAGCAAGGCACAAGTCTCCACAGTATGACAAACGACAAATGGTGTCACTGTTTAAAAAGCTATGCTACAAGAGCTGTGTCTATCACTTTGGGTTACATGAAGGTGAAGGAGAATCCAACTCCACACCAGCGCAAGGCAGATCGCGGCAAGCCAGGGAGGGGTCAGACATGCTTCTATCCTCCATCCTTCTTTATCCGGTTCGGACACCAGCCATCCTCCAGTGGCACTTCTCTTCTGGGGTTGAGACGACACAGAGCTCACAGATAATAGTCATAATGATGAGGGTTAATTAGGGAAATGAATAATTACTACAAGTCAGGTTGAGAAACATCAAGGATACAGTCCTTCATCCATAGCAGCCAGTAGCCAAGCCTCTAAGTCTCTCTTTGGTCCTCAGCCTTAGTCACAGGGTTCCTTGGCCTCAGCCCTGTTTAGTGGCCCCGGAAACCCCACTCTCCCTTAGTAGCTCGGGGCCGCTTCTCTGCTCTGTCTTGTGGTCTCAGCATGGCTCCTCTGGTCTATCTCTGGCGTCAGGGTACCTACACTTCAGACAGGGATCTCACACATGCTCCTCTGGCAGTTCTTTCTTTATGTCCGTGGCATTTTTTGTTTTGTTTTTGTTCTCATTTCTGAGATCTCTCTTTTAAATGCAGAGGAATGGCAAAAACTAACCGATGGAGCCCCTCTATTAGAATTTTTTTCACACACCCTATGTACATGGCCCCACCCAATCATGTGGTGGGAGTTACAAAGACTTGGATAAATGAGCCATCAGTAAGCAATTTCACTTCATCACAGGAGTAATCCAGAAAGTATTCATATTAAAGTTTCAGTGCATACATACATGCATAAGTTTTATTTCAAACAAAGCATGCTTAAATGTGTCTTTGTGATCAGTGGATGGCTGCAGACACATTCTCAGTAGGACATGGAAAACGGAAACGCACACTAGTCAGGAACAGGGCAAGAAAGTTGTGTGTGTGAATTGGTTTCCATCACAACATGCCTGCTCATTCTTCAAGGGTAGCAAGGGTTTCCCTATGAAAAAGTTTATGGGGAAGTCTTCCCTCATCCACACTATAGCTGTGATCCTGCGCACATTCAAATTTGTTTTTATTCTCCAATTTCAGAGAACAATGAAAACGAGCACTCATGGATGCCCAAAGCCATGTGAATTGCAGAGCACAGCTCTTTAGTGAAGGCTAAGAGTGTAAAAACACCACCATCGGAAGTGAATGGAACTAGACAAGTGTGACATTAAGAAACAGTGTTTTTGTCATATCTTACACTGTCCGATGTCTCCCTTCACCCACTTTTCTGTTGTCCGTCCCCCAGGGAGGAGGTTATATGCAGACTCCTGCAATCGGTTCCCCCTCTCCACCCCACCCTCCCTCGACCCTCCCGGTATCGCCACTCTCACCACTGGTGCTGAAGGGATCATCCGCCCTGGATTCCCTGTGTTTCCAGTTCCTATCTGTACCAGTGTCCATCCTCTGGTCTAGCCAGATTTGTAAGGTGGAATTGGGATCATGATAGTGGGGGGAGGAGTTTTTTAAGAACTATAGGAAAGTTGTATGTTTCATCATTGATATCCTGCACGCTGACTGGCTTGTCTTCTCCCCACAACCCTTCAGTAAGGGGTTGTCCACTTGCCTACAGATGGGCTTTGGGTCTCCACTCTGCACTCACTCTCATTTACAATGATATGATTGACAAAACAATAATAATTTATGAATTACGAAGGGTTCATCAGGGAGGGGGAGTGGGGAGGGAGGGGGAAAATGAGCTGATATTAAGGGCTCAAGTGGAGAGCAAGCGTTTTGAGAATGATGATGGCAACAAATGTACAAATGTGCTTGACACAATGGTTGGATGTGTGGATTGTGATAAGAATTGTACGAGCCGCAATAAAATGATTAAAATCATTATTTTTTAAAAGTTAAAAAGTAAAAGAAACAGTGTTTTTGTATATTGATATTATTGTGTAATAAGTGTCTCTATGATTTTCTTCTAACAATGCCTTTTGGCTTATACCTGTATTAGATTCATTGAACATAGGAAGTTCTTGTCATTAAGTTTCTGTTAACCATATGCCTGGACTTCTGGTACCTGGTTATTTTTATCTCCAAATTAATAATTGGTTACTGATTGGAGATTGGGCAGGTCCAGGTGGAAGGAAATGATCATTGGTGCACAGCCTAATCCACGAGGATTCAGGCTTCATTCCAGGTAGGATGATGTTCTAGCAGGTGGTGATGTCCTGGTGAAGGAAAATCTAGCAGTTTATGCAGACCGGCAGGTGGTGGGAGAAGAGCTGGAGCCCTGGGATCAGGAAGAAGCTTTCAGGAAGTAAGGTAGCACTGGAACCTGGGAAAGCGAAGCAGAAAGCACCAATAGGAAACCAAGCAGGAATTAGCGTGATGTGCTCACGGCAGCCTCTGCTGACCTCGTCCCGACAGTGTTTGTCTGAAGCCTGTGGTCATGTGCAGACAGGGTTGGTCTGGTTCACTGCTATGATCCTAATGTCGACAGAGTGCCTACAGCACCATTGGTGCCGATGGGGAGTGTTGCCTTAGTGACTGGGTGAAAGCAAAATTGGTGGACAGGGTGGCTAGAGTCCTTTTGTCAGAAGCATATTTTGTAGCTGTTCCTCTTAGTGTTGTTTATTGCTTTTCTAAGTAATGTATTTTCATAAGCAGAAGTTTAATTTCATGAAGACCCATTTATCATGTTTACTTTTTGCCCATTGTGTTTTTGATAGGTCTCAGCAGTCTTTGCCTTGGATTTGAAACTGTTTCTTGTTCCTGTTATTTAATTTTCCCCCTTAGAAACTTTTCAATTTAGGACTATGACCTACCTTGGGTCAAATTTTTAAATTTATATAATATAAGGTAAGGAGTAAAGTTCAAGTTTTTCTCTTTCATTTGGATGTAATTGTTGCATATTGAAGTTATTTTCATTTTCCCATAGAACGTTCTAGATGCTGTTGTCAAAATTGTTTATCTCTAGTTCTTTGTTTTTTATTTTGTTTTATTGGTTTATTTGCCAATTCCATATAGTGTTGATTACCTGATATCTTGGAACAATAAGTCCTCCACTTTTGATTTTTTTTCCAAGGTGTTTTGGTTATTCTAGGTTCCATAGTTGTCCATATTCATTTCTGAATTACTCTATATTAAGAGAGAGAGAAAAAGAGAGAGAGAGAGATTGACAGCATAGTGATTTGCATTCTGATTAATATATTCATCAATATGGGAGACTTAATACCTTCAAAATATAAAGGGACTAACTTTATCATTGTTTCATATCTCATTTACTTAAATTCTCTTCGATTCTTTTGAGTAACATTAAGTTTTGCACATGTTTTATTAAAGTTGTGCCTATTTATGCTATAGGACAGGGTAGAACTGCCACATGGGTTTCCAAAACCGCAAATCTTTACAGAAATAGAAAGGCTCATCTTTCTCCCCCAGAGCAACTGGTGGTTTTGAAATGCTGACCTGATGGTTAGCAGCCAACACGTAACTAACGATGCCATAAGGGCCCCTTAAATAGACACGCTTATACGTGTATATATGTGTGTGAAAAAAACAAAACAAACTCACTGCCATCGCGTCCGTGCTCACTCATAACAGCCACCTGTGGGTTCTGAGACGGGAACTGTTGGTGGGAGTAGAAAGCCCAGTCTTTCTCCTGGGGAGCTGCTGGTGGCTTCGAACTGCAGTCCATGCAGATCAAAGCCCAGCGTGTTACCACTATGCCACCAGGTGTGTGTGTGTGTGTGTGTGTGTGTGTGTGTGTGTATATATATATATATATATATATATATATTTAATGAATGCAGTTTTATTAAGCTTGGTTTCCAACAATTGAGTATTGAGTAGGACATATTCTTGGATATGCTATTCAATTTTAATTTTAATAGTTTTATTGACATATAATTCACACATCAATCAATTCAATTGTTTAAACATATTTTAAAAAGTTGTGCAATCATCACCACAACCAATGTTAGAACATTTTCTTCATTCTTTTTTTTTAAATCATTTTATTGGGGGCTCATACAACTCTTATCACAATCCACACATACATCAATTGTGTAAAGCACATTTGTAGATTCGTTGTCTTCATCATTCTCAAAACATTTTCCCTCCACTGTGGTGTATATATTTTAATTTTATTCTTTTCAGATGTATTATTAATTGGGAGCTAATACATAAATCATATCATTCCATAGTTCAAATATATCAAGCAGTATTGTACAATAGCTACCATAATCAATTTCCAAGCGTTTTTTTTTCTTCCTGGACTCCTTGCCACTGTCTTTCTTTTACCTTTGCCCACCCGCTCCTAAGCACTGTACCCCCCCACCCCAAAACCCTTATTCTACTTGCTCTTCCTTATAGGTTCATCAATCCTGGGGTTTATATTCTGAAAAACACACAACAAAACTCCAATGACATAACCCCTCTGAGATCAAACCTAACATGAAGAAACAAACAAAACAAAAATGCAGAAAATGTTGAAAACCAGATCAAGTCCAATGTACATCAGAAAGGGGATCAATTGACAAAGTCGTAACTGTTCAAGTCAGGTTTATCCCTTTATCTTCTATACTCATTTCTCCAATGCTCTCTCCCATCCCTCCCGTACAGCTACAGGGATGTCACTGAGGCGTATTTCCTATGATTTAGATGAAAACAGTCAATTCATCTGCAAATAGAAGCAATTTTGCTTTCTTTGAAATTTTATTGCGTTCTATCGCTTTTTATTATTTTATAGCACTGGTTAGGACCTCCAGTTCATTACTGAATCGAGGTGTCAAGGGTGGGCACCCTTGCCTTAAGCCTGGTCATTGGGGAAATGTTTTCAGTCTTAAACTATGAACGATGATGTTATCTGTGAAGTTTTCAAAAATACTTCCTTACAGGAAGTTCCCTTTCCATCCCAGTACATTGAGAGTATTAATCATGAATTGGTGGTGAATTTTGTCCAGTATTTTTCTTCATCTCTTGGGATGATCAATGTGTTTCTTCTTTATAAGTTCATTAAAATCATGAATTTTTTTGTTCAGATTTCTCATATTCAAACAACCTTGCATTTCTGAAATAAACTCCACTTGTATCCAGCTTGTTAATGGTTGTATGAAGAGTCCATGTTTGCATTCAAGAGAGTTATGAGTCTGCGTTTTGTTTCTTGTAATGTCTATCTTAAAATCTCTCCATTTTTTTTAATAGAGGTTAATGATGGCCCCCTATAGTGAGTTAAGAAATACTTTCTAACTTCTCTATCTTGTCAAAGTTTTTGTGTACGTTTGGTATTATTTTTCCCTTGAATATTTAAATTCACAAGTGAAACCAACTGGCCATACAGCTTCCTCTAGGATACACTTATGATGACTGATGACAATTGTTAAACAAACAGAGCATATTTAGATGCTGTATTTCATTTTGCATGAATTTTTATATGCTATTTTACCCAGGAATTTGTGCACTTCATCTATGTTGTAAAATTTATGGATATAAAGTTGTTAATAGTATTTCCTTATTCTCTCTTTTAAAAAAAATTAAATCATTTTTTGGGGGGCTCTTACAGATATTATAACAATCCATAAATCAAGCAATCTTGTACATTTATTGTACAAGCAATCCAAATATCAAGCAATCTTGTATATTTATTGCCACTGTCATTTTCAAAACATTATCTTTCTATATTGAGCCCTTATTATCAGCTCTCTTTTTCCCCCTTCTCTCCTCCACTGTCCTGCCCTCATGAACCCTTGATAAATTATATATTATTATTATTATTTTCACATCATTCACCATCTGCTGTATCCCTTCACCCACGTTTCTGTTGTTTGTCCCCCTGATGGGGTGGTGGTGGTGGTATTATATATCCATCATTGCTATAAGTTCCAAACCTCCCCTACACACACACACACACACACACACACACACACACACACACACCCCTTTCCCCTACCCTCATGGTATCACTATTCCCATTACTGTTTCTGAGGGGTTTATCTGACCTGGCTTCTATGTATCAAAAGCTCTTATCTGTACCAATGTACATACTCTGGTCTAGCAGGATTTGTGAGGTAGAACTGGGGCCATGATAGTGTGTGTGTGTTGGGGGTGGTGGTGAGAATTAGAGAACCTGAGGAATCTTATGTATTTCATCAGTGCTAAACTGCACCACTGGCTGAATCATTTCTTCCATGTGACTTTTCAAGTCCAATTTTCTACAGATGGGCTTTGGGTCTCCACTTTGAACCCTTGCGTTCGCATCGATATAATCATTTGTTTTTGATCTGACACCTGATCTCATTGAAACCTAATGATCACACAGGCTGGTGTGCTTCTTCCATGTGGGATTTGTTGGTTCTCAGCTATATGGCTGCTTGTTTAACTTCAAGCCTTTAAGACCCCAGGTGCCATGTCTTTTAATAGCCAGGCACCATCAGCTTTCTTTACCACATTTTGTTATGCACCTCTTTGGTCTTGAGTAATTGACTGTGCCGGGAACGTGAGTATCACACAGTGCCAGATTATTAGAACAAAGTGTTCTTGTGTGGAGGCAAGACTTAAATAGAGGCCCAAAGTCTGTCTGTTACTTTAACATGTAAATATCCCTATCCTTATATATTAACATATTTACATATGTACATGCTTATATTTATACCTCTCTATATAGCTTTTTCCTCCCAGTTCTTTCCTGTACTTCCTTTTACCTTCCTCCTGCTCCACTATCATGTTCATCCTTCAGCTCTCAGTAATTCCTCTCAGTTACATTATAACTGATCAATCCCTACCAGGCATTCTACACTCTCTGCACCTTTGATTTAGATCCCTTGTTGTTCCATTTTCCCTGAGTTTATTGGGCTCCTATTTCCTTTCCTCTGCCTCCTCCTTTCCACTCACTCCCCCGCCCCCACCTGCCACCGCCCCAGTAGAACCACTGGTCCCATTGCTTTCTCTTTGGGATTGTTCCTTATTTTCTGATATCTGTAGGATCTGGGGAATATCCCTTTTTCCTTCCTAATATTTATAATATTTAACTTCTATTTTCTTGCTCAATCTTGCTGGGATTTTGCATTATAAAAATTCTACTTATATGCATCCTCTATTTACTTTTAATTAAGAGAACCTCTTATAAACAACATACGGCTGCAAATAAATCTTTAAATTTTTCTCTCTGTTTTTATTTATTCCAACAATTTCTGCCCTTTTTTCTGGAGTGTGTGAAGCATTAATAGTTAAGTTGGTTATTGACATTGCTATAAATGAGTCTTCCATTTTGCTGTCCTCTCCTAATTTGTCCCATCTATTTTTCAACTCCTATTTATCTGTAGAAGCGCACTTTTGTTTTAATCAAGAATTATTCATTGTTTTAGTTTTATTTCTAGGTTGGCTTTTTGGTTATATTTTTCTTTATTTATTTTCATAAGTTTGTTGTGGGAACCACAGCATACATGCTTATTTTACCACTGCCTTTTTAAACTCAATATTTTTTTGAATAAATGTGGTTCTATTTATCTCTTAACTTAATGCACTTGTTTTATAAATGTATGTATTTTATGCACTTTAAACTCTTAATCTGTTTTTCAACTTTTATTTTAGATAATTATATGTTTTAAAATTTGTATTCATGGAAAAACAATGTCTTTTAACAAATTTAATTTTTCTACTGCTCTTCAATCCTTTCTGTATATGTATATCTGAATTTCTAGATAGTACCATTTTCCTTTCATTTTGATTAACTAGTTTTACAATTTTTTTTATAAAGGTTTGTTGGTGATATAGTCTCTCGCTTCCTGTTATCTGAAGCTATCTATTTTTTGCTTAATTTTTGAAAGATATGTTCTCTGAATATACATTTTTGGGAGAACATTTGTTTCTCCTTTAGCACTTTTAAAAAATGCTTAATTTTCTTCTGGATTCTAATGTTTCTGTTGAAACATTTGCTGTTTGTGTACTGTTTTTTCCTTTTTGAAATTCATGCTTATTCTCTGGCTGTTTTATGAAGTTTCTCTTTGTCTTTCTGCAGTTTGGTCGTAATAAATCTAGGTGTACTTTCCTAGGTATTGATCCTATTTGTGTTTTCTGAGCTTCTTGAAGGTACATATTAATTTTTTCACCAAAGTTGAGAAATTCCCTAATATTTTTTCACATTTTTATCTGTCCTATTTTCTCTCACTTCTATTCTGGGACTAAAATTATATAAGTATTAACAGCTCACTACTATCCAGTAGACTCTGACTTTAACTAGCCTATGTGAATGACAGAGTAGAACTTTCCCTGTGGCTGTCAAATGCTATAATTCTTTATAGAAGCAAAAAGCCTCATCCTTCTCCCAAGTAGCAACTGGTGGGCTTGAACTGCTTACCTTTCAGGTAGCAGCCCAATATATAACCCACTATGCCACCAAGGAAATTCAATATTTTATAAAAGATTATTTTTCTGTACAATTTATTATAATTATTTTGCTCTATTCATTCACAATGGATAATTTTTATCTATCGCTTTTCAGGTTCATTCCTGCTTTTCTTCTTATTTCTAATCTGAGAAGCCTTTGCAGTGAATTATTACAAATATTATAAACTTCATCCATTGCATTTCTGTTTGGTTCTTTTTTTATAGTAATTTTCTGCCAAATATACCCATCTTTTTATGCATCATAAATATATTTTCCTTTAATATCTTAAAATATTTATAATACTTGGAATAAAATCCTGCCTGTTATTTCCAACGTGTGGTTCATTTGGAGATCTGTTCGTATTGAGTATATTTTCTCTTGTTACTGGATCACAGTTTCGCCCTTGGTCAAAATACTAGTAATGTTGGGGTACATGCCTGATGCAGCAGATGGTATGTTGTAGGGCGTCTAAGTGATGTTGACCTCCTACATCTAAAGCCTATACATTTCTTTTGGTCTTTTCAGAATTGTGCTTTATTCTTGTGAAAGTTATTCTGTTTCAGTTTTGTGCCAAGTTAAACCTTTTAGTCTAGAACATGATTATTACACTGTGGTATTGCCTTTAATGGATTGTCCCCAGTAAGCCCAAGAGTGCAGGGTGTCCTCTGGACCCAAGGACACTGCACAGTGAACTTCCTGGACCCAGAAAGCAGCTATAACCCCAGAGGAGCAGCAGCAGAACCAGGAGTCAGAGCATGGGACAGAGTGATGGACAGCCTAACCCAAGGAGAAGGAAACCTGAGTGCTTTTGTGCAGGAGGCTGGCTTGGGGATAAGTGTGTCTCTGAGCACTTAATTGGGATATTTGGGATTGCTGACCCAAGGAAGTGGAGTGGAGACCCTTGGGCTGAAACTTATGGGGGTGGGTGTCTCTGGGCATGTAATTAGGGGAGATTGGTTTGCTGATCCTTTGGGCATTCTGAACCCCCTGGGTCCAATAGGGTCTTCAAAAACCTTATTTTCCAACAGTGTCATATTTTCAGGTTAGGGCATCATATATTTTTCAAGGGTACATTTTATCTGTAATTCTCCTCTGCAGGTTTACATATTTTTACTGCCAATTTATCAATGTCTGAAAGCATTTGACTCATATGTTTAAATAAATATTGTTAACAAATAGTTTTGTCATTGTTGGGAAAGTACACCAGCACCAGTCACTCTGTCTCACCAGAAGCTGGAATTTATGCATGTATGTATATGTGTGTATTAACTTCCCTTATTATACTTCACATTCAAATAATTTTCACCTCTTTGTTTTAGGTTTACAATGTGTCAATTCTTCAATAAATTTTCCATGTCCATATTATCCCACTCTATTTTTGATACACATACATTCTCAATCATACAGAAAGTGTAAGTCATGGTTTGTTTTATAAAAAGAAGTATATACATAATTATTTATATGTGTACATATTTATTATCATATAATTAACATAATATGGATGTATTTTTCCATATTTGATCAAATATAATGGGGTTCCAAAAAGCTTGTGGAAAAATAGACTTAAAAACCAATGGCATTTTTCCACAGACTTTTTGACACTGCTTCATGCTTTCTGTATTGTTCTTTTCTTTTAAAATGATATTATCCTGCAAGTAAATCAACATAGAGTCTTTCTAATGGTATTGACATATGAGAATTTATTTAACCAATTAATCATCAAGTAAGATGATTAAAGAAGATGCTCCTTTAATGGGAAAATTTAATTATAGTCTTTGAGATCTGTCATATAGGTGTTATTTTTATAATTTTATAACAGATGAGATTCTATTAATTATTCTTTATTTTCAATTTATTTTTATTTTTCTCCTCTGAATTTCTGGAAGGAGAATTATTCAAATAACTATTTTATAGGACTTATTTTAAAAATGAACACAATATTTGAAATACATGTTATTAATGGATTAATATTTAATAAACAATTTAATAAAACAAAAATTTGGGGGGCTCAAGTGATGTCAAATCTCTATTTTCATTCTCTAAGCTACTTTTTTTCCTTTCAATTATTTGGAAAACAGTAGAAATTCATTGCTGTCGATATGTAAATTTTTCAAAAGAATAGAGATGCCGGACAGTGTAATATAAGATACAATAGTAATTTATAAATTATTAAGGGTGCATGGGGGAGAGGGGAGGAGGAAGGGAAGGGGAGGGGGAAAAAAAGGAAAATTAGCAGGTTCTGGGAACCCAAGAGGCAAGCAAATTTTGGGAATGATGAGGGTAACAAATGTATAGATGTGCTTTACACAATTGATCTATGTATTGTGATGAATTGTATGAGCCCCAATAAATTGATTTAAAAAAAAAATAGAAAATACACCTTCTTCTCAGTTACCAACTACCTTAATATCCGGCATTTCCCATTTAGAAAAACCATAAAAAATCTACTATAAATTTTGTTCATTAGCGGCTTATATATGATTTTGCATAATCATCTGATCCTTGGAAGCTAATCATGTTAATAAGTGAAGAGAGTTTGTACTTTTAATTTTAACCCTTAATGGTGTTCACTCAGCAATATCTGATCTTTTATCCTATGCATGATTATACCCATATATGTGTATGTTTACAGCATGTAAATTGAGACCTTGCTTTCACGGTAAGGTAGCTTGAGAATTTTACTTTAATTAAATATTCTTTTAACAAATTTTAAAGGCCACGTTAAGTCCCATTTTAGGATGTACCTTCTCTTCCCTAACAAGTCCCTTGATTGATATACAGGATATTAACCTTGCACTAAAGAGAGGAGAGAGCTATTTGAATGTAAAAATGTAAAGTATAGCAAAATATACATATGTGTGTGTGCATATGTATATATACATATACTTACATACACACATAAATACATGAATAATTTTCTGCTCTGGCCATGACTGAGCTTACCTTCCCAACTAGCCCATGAGAGCCTACTAAAGGCAAGGTTGTGGTTTGAATATATCCAAAGGCACTTTGGAAGACAGGCCTGATGATTCATTTCCAAATGTCCACAGCCACTCAAACCCCTATGGGGTTAAGTTCTCCTCAGATATACATGGTTTGGCCATGAGTCAGAAACAATTGGACAATTGGTTTAGGTTGTTTACTGGGTTTTAGTTTAAACCAATGGCTGGTTTGGGAATGCTTAAGAGTTTTTCCACTTCACAATTTTAAGCAACAGCACAAGGAACATCTTCTTACATAAACCTCTGTGCATATATCCCTCAAAACTCACTCCCATGGAGTGAATTTTGATTCACAGTGATCCTATATGATGGAGTAGAACTGTCACTGTGTGTTTCAGGGACTGGGATTCATTATGGAACCACAAAGTCTCATCTTTCTCTCACACAGCGGGCTGATGGCTTTGAACTGCTGACCCTGTGGTTAGCAGAATCCTCTATGCCAGCTATGCTTCTTCTGCCTCAGTGCCACAGTACTTCTTTTCTAATGCTGAGGCCGGTAAAAGTGATAGTACATTTAGAAGCCCGTGAGATCTCATGTGGACTGAAGACTTGCCTGCGTCCCAAATCTAAGGTGATCACCTTCATTTTCATATCCGTCAGAGAAAGCTGGAAAAGGAAGCATTTGCAGAATATTTTGAAATGTGCTGTACCTTTTTCCAAAACCTTTGTGCTCTCTCAGAAGGAGTTTGACTGTTCCTGGCCAGCCTGGCATTTAATCCCAACCTGTCACTCGTTTCTATGAAGTGAGGGTTCTATTACTTCCCGGATTGCTCTAGTCTATCAGAGGTCACCATCTCTAATTTAGCCTAGATGGGGATGGGAAAATACCAGCTACAGTCCTAGCATCCAAAGAACATTGGTGTCAAATTCAATTACTGGAGAAGGAGACCTTTTTTTTCTCCTCCCCCCAAAGGTCTCAGAATCCATTTAAAAGCTTCTCAGACACCTAGCACTTGTGCCCATGGTGAGTGTGTCTCCCACACCAGACCCTCTGACAGTTTTTTTGTAATTTCACATTGTCAAATGCTTTTGTGGTGGGGGTCTCATTTATTGAAGGGGGGAAAAAAAGGCTTCAAGAGGCAGCCGCTGTCACCAGCCCTGTCTTTAGCATCCCCGTGTGTGTCTGCGTGGAGGGGAGCGGCTGTGGATGCAGCACGCCCAGTCCCGGCGTGTGATTTCTTGCACGAGGTCGTCTCTCTGTTCGCAGTCCCAAACACGCTGATCCCTGACATGTAAGATAGGAACCCTAGATTGCCTGGGCTGCAGCTTCCCCCAGGAGTCGAAGGAGCCTTGTGTCTCTCATGCCTTTCATTTCAAAATTCCCCTGTGTGGAAACTCCCTGCCTTTCCTTTCGTTCCATTCGGAGAGACACTTCTTCTTTTCGGTGATTAAGGAAGAAATGAATTAATTTTAATGGAAGAAAATGGCACGGCTTTTTTTTTTTTTTGGTATCTGATAAATTTGCTCCCACGATTACATTTCAGTAAAACGTCTTAGCAGTCACCAAAGATTAGCAGTGTTTTCGCTCTGCTGTACAGCCTTCTAATTTGCCTGGAACACAAATGAAGGGAGAGATGTGGCATGGCAGGCTGCTTTGAGCCTTACCGTGCACTGTGCTAACTCTTGGGTCTGTCTGGGGGGCAGAAGCCTGCCATTTAAACCGTTAAGGGCTATTTCGAGAAAATAGACACTTTACCCTGTCTGAGCTCCACTTTCATCCATTTAGGTCCCAATTTCATAATTAGGACAGGAACAATAGACCCCCTCACAGACGGATAAAGACGTCTTCTTAGCTTTCTTTGAACATGGAATAAGCGGTATTTTCTGCAGTCTTGCAAATCTTCTGTTGCCTCGCACGCTTTTGTTACAATGCCGATCATTCCAAGAAGATAAAGGAAGGGCTCCAAGGGCGCCAGCCCCCCCCCCCACCCCAGACACAACCTGAAACATTGAGACTAAACAGTACTAATAATGGATGGCAGTTAGGTTGTTAGGAGCCATGGATTCGGTTCTGACAGCGACCCTAGGTGCAATGGAACAAATCACTGACCGGTCCTGCCCCATCCTCACAGTTGTTCTAATGTTTGAGCCCATCGTTGTAGCCATTGTGTCCATCCATCTTGTTGAGGGCCTTCCTCTTTTTCACTGCCCCTCATGATGTCCTTCTCCAGGGACTGGTCTCTCCTGACAACATGTCCAAGGTAGATAAGAAGTCTGGCCTTGCTTGCCTCTAAGGCAAGTCACTAAGAATTATTTTGGAAACTAATATTCCAACATCATTTGCATCTTATTCTTGGGAAGCACCGCCATTTTTGTCTTTCCCAACCTGCCCCCCTCATGTCTTATTTTCCTGTTATTTTTCTTAAATGCTTATAATTATCACCCATGTTTAAGCCATTTCCCCCCCAGCTCCCATGAATGAAATCCTTCCATCCTGAGCTTTGTGAATCCATATCACACGTTTAGAATGGAAGCATTTTAATTGAGTTTCTGGGAGCCATGGGTGTCAAGGTGACCAGGTTGAGGTGGTACTTGGCTACTCCCTGAAAGGCTGGTGGCCCCAGTGCACCCAGAGGTGTCCTAAGGAAAGATCTAGGGGTCAACTGCTGAAGAGTCAGCCACTGAAAAACCTTAGGGAGTAGAGTTCCACTGTGACACACCAGGGGTTTCCATGATTGGGAATCAATTTGACATCAACTAGTTTTGACCTTCATGGTCATACCAAATTACGTGGGAGAAACAAGAGTTCCATCCAGATAGGGTTAAAATGTTTGTGTACAGGTTTTAGCTTTTTTGTGTGTGAATATCTTTTTTAATCTGGGGAATAAAAACAACACTCAGAAATGTGATGACTAGGCTGTATGGTACACACATTTTTCAATTAAAAAAAATCATTTTATTAGGGGCTCATACAACTCGTATCACAATCCATACATACATCAATTGTGTAAAGCACATTTGTACATTCATTGTCCTCATCATTCTCAAAACATCTGCTCTCCACTTAAGCCCCTGGCATCAGGTCCTCATTTTTCCCCTCCCTCCCTGCTGCCCCCTCCCTTATGAACCCTTGATAATTTATAAATTATTATTTTGTCATATCTTGCCCTATCCAACGTTTCCCTTCACCCACTTTTCTGTTGTCCATCCCCCAGGGAGGAGGTCACATGTAGAACCTTGTAATCAGTTCCCCCTTTCCAACCAACCCTCTCTCTACCCTCCCAGTATCGCCACTCACACCACTGGTCCTGAAGGGATCATCTGCCCTGGATTTCCCGTGTTTCCAGTTCCTGTCTGTCCCAGTGTACATACTCTGATCTAGCTAGACTTGCAAGGTAAATTGGGATCATGATAGTGTGTAAGGGTGGGGGAGGGGAGGAAGCATTTAGGAACTAGGGGAAAGTTGTATTTTTTATCGTTGCTACAGCCCACCCTGACTGGCTCATCTCCTCAGAAAATCATATAATTGTGTGCTCACCTCCATGATACGATCGCTGAAGACAAATGGGTACACAAGCAAATGTGGCGAAGAAAGCTAATGGTGTCCAGCTAGCAAAAGATATAGCATCTTGGGTCTTAAAGGCTTGAAGGTAAACAAGCGGCCATCTAGCTCAGAAGCAACAAAGCCCACGTGGAAGAAGCACAGCAGCCCGTGCGATCACATGGTGTCAAAGGGATCAGGTATCAGGCATCATCAGAACAAAAAAATCTTACCACAGTGAATGAGAGGGGGAGTGGAGTGGAGACCCAAAGCCCATTTATAGGTCACTGGACATCCCCTTACAGAAGGGTTTTGGGGAGGAGACATTTTTCAGTTTTTAAAGACACAGCCAAACTACTTTCCACAGTGGCTGTACCATGTTCATTCTTACAAGAAATGAGCAATCCTTAATCTGCCTTTCCCCAGCACACTAGCCAGTCTAACCCATGTGTAATGGGGGATTGCTACAATCTCCATGTGCATTTCTGGGATGCTTAATGGTGCTGAACATCTTTTCTTATGCTTGCCTGCCATTGCTATAGCCGCAACTAATTTTTACACACACACACACACACACACATGGGCGCGCACGTGTGTGCATATATGTGTGTATTTATATGAAACCTGTTGCTGTCGAGTTGATTCTGACTCATAGCAGCCCTATAAGATAGACTACAACTGTCCCATAGAATTCCCAAAGGAGCACTTTTTCTCCCACGGAGTGGCTAGTGGCTTTCAACTACTGAACTGTTGCTTGGGGTCCCAGCATTTTAACCATCAGTGTTCATATCCTCTCTCTACATAGTATATAGTACATAAAGAAAACCCCAAACCAGACTCACTGCTATCAAGTCAATGCTGATTCATCGTGAAACCACTGTGGGTTTCTTATTTATCAGAGTAGACAATCCAATCTGTCTCCCACCTAGATATTGTATATTATATAGTCTATGGTATACAGTCTACAGTCCATATTGTTGCTGCTAGGTGCCATCAAGTTGGTTCTGAACCAAAGCAACCTTATGGTTCAGCTTATACTCGAGTATATAAGGTAACTAATCCATTATAATACAAAATATAAATTTCAAGGGGGAAGCTTAGATGGTTGGCCTCATACTTTCTTTTTGAATAGAAATAAGGGCTATTAATAAAATCTAATTGCTGCTGAGTCCACTCATGTAAGCTTAAAAAATATGAAAAAAACAGGGCACAGGGGAAAAGCTACTATCTACATACATCCCTGGGGTGAGATCCAGCAACTATGGCAGGGTCCAAACTCAATCCAGGGATACATACAGCAGCCAACAAAATAAGAGGGATAAAGAAAAAAAATAAAGACATGCATGGGGTCGGGGGTGGAGCAGGGCACTATTCCACCCAAGGTGAGGGTGTTGTTTATATCTACACAGGAGAGTGAGAGAGACACCAGGCTTTAACCTGATGTGCCAAGACGTGAATACAACATACCGGCATGTACCAGGGAATGAATAGAGAGGTCTGTGGGGCCGTCCCCAATTCCAACTATATGGACAAACCCTCTCCCACCCCCCCACCCCCACCATCAGAAGAATGCACTTCAGAGGACAGCACTGGGGCTTTAGCTTGGGGAGAGGGGTGCATCGGATTAAGGCAAGTGGTAGAAATGCAAAGGGATGGAGAGGGAGGAGAGGACATCCTGGCCCACCAAGCCCCAAGGCCAATGTTCCTTCTCAGAGCAGACAACGCACTGGGAGGACCATAGGGCCGGCCCCACCACAGGACACGGCGTTCCTCACTGAACCATGGTGCTGCGGGGAAAAGCACTGGAGACACAGTGCAGGAATAGTGCAGGGTCTGGCCCCATCATGCTGGGGCGAGGCACTGAGGACATGAAGTAGAGCAGCAGGGGGAGCAGAGCTATGAAATCCCTGGGGAATACCAAAAGTAGACTTTGGAGACAGTGTAGCACCCCATCAGACTCAACTGGAAAACACTCTTAAAAGGCCAACAAGCAGACCTTCACATATTCATGGGCTTTTCCATTTTTGTCAGTGGCTTTCTTTTTGTTATTATTATTTTTTTTTGCTACTGTTGTTATTGTTTTGTTGGTTTTTAGTTCCTTTGATGTTTCATTTGGCTTTGCCTGGTTTTTGCACTTATTAATGTATCTGCGTGCCTATCTAGATAAGATAGGTGGGATAAATAATTTGGAGATAAAAAGAATGGGACCAATGGTTCTGGGGGGGATATGGGAGAAGGGGAGGTGGGAGAAAGGAAAGGTGGGGGGATCAACCCAGGGACAAGGAAAAAACAAAGTGATGAACTGAAATCAATGGGAAAAGGTCGTAGGATGCATAGTGGGGGTCAATCAAGGGCACTGTACCAGTGAAGAATTACTAAATCCGAATGAAGGCTGAACATGATGGTAGGATAAGAGGGAAGTAAAAAGGAAATAGAGGAAAGAACCAGGAGACAAAGGACATTTATAGAGGCCTAAATACAGGCATGTACAATATATATATATTGAGAGGGGAATAGAACTATGTAATCATATCTATATGTTAAGAATTAAGGTTGCAGATGGACATTGGGCCTCAACTCAAGTGCTCCCTTAACACAAGAACACTTTGTTTTAATAAACTGGCATTTCATGATGCTCACCTTCCCGACAATCATTGAAGACAAAATGGGTGCATAAGCAAATATGGTGAAGAAAGCTGATGGTGCCTGGCTATCAAAAGACATAGCATCTGGGGTCTTAAAGACTTGAAGATAAACAAGTGGCTATCTAGCTCAGAAGCAACAAAGCCCACATGGAAGAAGCACACCAGCCTGTGTGATCATGAGGCGTTGATGGGATCAGGTATCAGGCATCTAAAACCCAGAATAAAACCATACCCAAGGTGAATGGGGCAGGGAGTGGGAGTGGGGGTTGGGGTATGGAGTGGAGACCCAATGCCCATCTGTAGACAATTGGATATCCACTCACAGTGGGGTCACAGGGAAGAGATGAGCCAGTCAGTTTTCAGTATAGCACCGATGAAACACTCAACTTTCCTCTAGTTCTTTGGTGCTTCCCCCCACTATCATGACCTCAATTCTGCCTTACAAATCGGATTAAACCAGAGCATGCACACTGCTACAGATAAGAGCCCACAACACAGTGAATCCAAGATAGATAAACCCCTCAGGACCAACAAGGAGAGTAGAGATACCAGGAGCATTAGGGGAGGGTGTGGGGGGAGAAATGGGGAATTAATCACAAGGATCAACCAGGGGGACAAATAATGGAAAGGTGGGTGAGGGGGGATGGAGGACAATGTAAGATATGGAAAAAAATAATCTATGACTTATCAAGGGTTCGTGAGGGCGGGTGGGCGGGGGAGGGAGTGGGGAAGAAATGGGGAGCTGATATCAGGGGCTCAAGTGGGAGGAGAATGCTTTGAAAATGATGAGGGTGGCATATATGCAAATGTGCTTGACACACTGGAGGAATGTATGGATTATGATAAGAGATGTAAGAGCACCCAATAAAAGTATTTTTTTAAAAAGGTATGTAGCCCCCCACCATGAAGGAGATGATTAACAGAAATGTGGGTGAAGGGAGACAATGGACAGTGTAAGATATGAAACAATAATAACAATATATAATTAATCAAGGGTTCACGAGGGTGAGAGGGTGAAGGAGGGAGGAGCAAAAAGAGCTGATACCAAAGGGGCAAGTAGAAAATGTTTTGGAAATGATGATGGCAATATATGTACAAATATGTTTGATACAATTGATGTGTGGAATGTTGTAAGAGCCCCCAATAAAATGATATTTTAAAAAATCTAAATGCTGCTTTAGCTTCATCTCTCAAACATTGATATATATGTTGCATTTTCATTCAACTCAAATTATTCTCTAATTTCTCTTGTCACCTCTGTTTTTTACCTGTGAATTATTTTGAACTCCTATTTAATTTCAAAAGAATTGTGCCTTCTGATGTTGTAGGATGAAAATGTTTCCCTTCGATGTTGTTACGTGCTATTGATTTAGTGCTGACTCATAGCAACCCTACGATCAAAAAGAGAGAACACTGAGTTGTCCTGTGCCATCCTCACAGCTATTATTATGTTGGGCCCTTTGTTGTAGTCAGTGTGTTCATCCATCTTGACCAGGGTCTTCCTCTTTTTTACTGACCCCCACCTGTACCAAGCATGATGTCCTTCTCCAGGGACCAGTCCTTCTTGCTAACATATACCAAGTACGTAAGACGCAGTCCCATCACACTCATTTCTGAGATGCATTCTGTATGTATTTCTTCTAAGACAAATTTTTCTTTTAGTTCTGGCAATCGATGATATATTTAATATTCTTTGACAATATCACATTTCATATGTATTAATTATTCTTCAATTTTCTTTATTCATTATCCAGTTTTCACATGCAAATGAATCAATTGAAAGTACAATGGCTTGGGTCAGGCAGACTTTAGTCCTTAAAATGATGTTTTTGTATTAGATAGGAAAATACAAATATTTGAACATTGACTATATCTTGCTTACAAGCCAGTAGGGCTCAATGCATATTTTAATGGCTAGATTTTTGGATAGTGATTCTCAAAATAGTATTGATTAACCTTTCTATATCTTCTTAAATCAGTGTTGGAAAATTTCAACGATTTTCATCCTTCTCATTTTAAAATTATTTACATAAATTTATTCATAACATTCCTTTAAATGTAAAACTTCTCCTCTGTTAGTGTTTCTTTTTCTTCATTTATAGAAGTATTGATTTGCGAATTTCCTTCTTTGTTCGTGATTCATCTTCCCCAGAGCTTGTTAATTTTATTTCACCCACCACCACTCATCACTGGCCATTGAGTCCTTTCTGACTCAGAGCAAACCTACAGAGGATTTCTGAGGCTACACATCCTTAGGGAGCAGACAGCCTCACCTTTTCCCCATGCAACAGCTACTGAGTTTGAAATGTTCTTGCTATTTTTCAAGTCCCAAAGCAGAACCCACTATGCCACCAGGGCTCCTTTTGCTAATTGTTTCATACTTTTGAAATAAACTTTTATTTTGTTGATTGTTGTTGTCTCGTGCCATTGAGTTGGTCCTAGTTCATTGTGATGCCGTGCACAACAGAATGAAGCACTACTCAGTCCTGTGCCATCCACAGTTGTTCTTATTTTCAAACCCATTGTTGCAACCACTGTGCCAACCCATCCTTTTCTTTCCCTCCTAGATATGCCAAGTAATTTATTGTAATTACACAGATAGTTTATATCAAACAAGGGATCCAATCCAAGAAATTTTAACTACTGGTTCAAAGGAAAGTAATTCTATTTATGGTTCTGTTACTTGGTACCTGTGAGAAAATGGAAATGGCATAGTCTCAGAATCAGTGTTTCCTCATCTTTCACCCAGGAATGATAATATCTCAGAACAATGGTAGGTGGTTAATAAAAGGTAATTATTTTATGTTTCTGTAGTTAATGTTACCATAATTGTATTATATGATATCTTTTCCTAGGATGAATTACATTTTCTACCCCCACCTCTGCATCAATCCATCTTGTTGAGAGTCTTCCTTCTTGCTGTTGCTCCTCTACCAAACGTGATGCCCTTTCCCTAGGACTGGTCTCTGCTGACAACATGTCCAAAGTCCATGAGATGAAGGCTAATCATACTAGCTTCTAAGGAGCATTCTGGATGTATGTCTTCCAATAGAAATATATTTGTTCTTTTGAAAGAGTTTTGTACATTGAATATTCTTTATCAGTACCATAATTCAATGCATCGATTCATGATAAATGGAGAGAAATTGAAGTTTGAAAGTATTTTGTCTAGCTTGGATCCAAAAATCAATGATCATGGAAGCAGTAATCAAGAGATCAAACAAACAACCCATTGCATTGGGTAAATTCTCTGCACAATATCTTTAAAGTGTTGCAAAGCAAAGCAACACTTTTAGGACTATGTCAGTTTTAGGACTATGACTGGCCTGGCCCATGCTATGATATTTTCAATCACCTCATATTCAGGTGAAATATAGTGAATAGGGAATACCTAAAAAGAATCAATGCATTTGAATTTTGTTGATGCTCTAGATGACTTATTTGCTTTCTCTTTTATTAAAATATTTTATTAATCTTTCATTACTCCTCTTTGAGTTTGAGTTTAGTACAGTATTTGCTTTCTAACTTTTTGACATGAATGCATAGCTCTAGGTTTTGCTTTCATTACTCTTGTTGCTGCTATTGTTGTTGTTAGTTGTTGTTGCGTCAGTTCTGATTCAGTGTGACTCTATGGACAGCAAAGGAAACACTGCCTGTTCCTGTGCCACCCTTGAATTGTTCTTTCTTGAGCCTGTTATCGCAGCCACTGTGTCAATCCATCTTGTGAAAAGTCCTCCTCTTTTTCACTGACTCTATTAGCATGGCACCCTTCCCCAGGGACTGATCTCTCTTGATAGCAGGTGAGACGAAGTGTTGCCACTCTGTCCTAGAAGGAGCCTTCTTGCCATCTTCTGCCAAGACTGACCTGCTTGTTCTTTTGGAAGTTTATGGTATTGTCAATTTTCTTTCCCAGCACAATAATTCAAATGCACCAATTCTTTTCCTTCTTCAATGTTCAACTTTCACATGCAAATGAAGCCAAGGAAAATACCAGGGTTTGGGCCAGGCACACCTTAGCCCCCAAAGTAACTTCCTTGCTTTTCAACAAGTTAAAGAAGTCTGGAGCAGTAGCTATATCAAAAATAATATATCCTTTGATCTCATGACTCCTGCTTCTAATAGCATTGATTGTGGAAGCAAGCAAGAGGAAATACTTGACAACTTCAATCTTTTCTCCATTTTTCATGATCATTTAATTATTGACCTAGTTGTGTTATAATTTACTATATAAAGATAATATTCTCCTCCATCTACAACTTTCCCAAAATATGTGTTTCATACAAAAATATTTTTATTGTTGTCTAATTTTAGATATTTTATAAATCCTTCCTTATATTTTTCCAGTAACCCCTCCAATAAGTATTTTATATTTTGTTTATTTTCTAATTTTTGTGCTAATTATCAGAAGAGATGATTTGCACGATATTAAATTTTGCGACTATAAGAAATGTGTAAATATATGTATACATACATATTGTATTTCAGTGAGCAAATACAAAGAAAAAAGAACACTGAAAAGTCATATCCCTAAATGATAATAGTAGTTCTAAGTGTTAAACGTTTTTTAAAGTTTATTTTTTGTGTTTATGTATTTAAAAAGTGAATATGTGTTTTTCCTGTTAGGATTAGGAAAAGAAGTGTGTTTAGATTTGTTAGAGAAGGCAAAACGCTCAGAAGAATTAACTCTCCTAGTATATCAGAATCCTTCTTTCATCCTCTGAAGAGTGAGAGATCAACATTTACTCATTAAAATATCAAACAACAATCAACAAAAATGCCTTCTTCATCCCTCGGTACTTTTGAAGGCAAATACATGGTGAATTGTTAGTTGTTGTAAATGTTCCGGGTCCATTTAAAAAAATATATATATGCATCCTATAGTTGGTGGCACTGGGGAATTCTTTTTCTGCCATTTGAACTTTGACTATGTCGTTGTTGTTAGATGCCATCTCGTCAGTTCTGACTCAGTGTGACCTTATATTGAAAGAAGCAACTTTCTCATAATGTTTCTTATGTCTGAATCCTTGGATGCAGCTCCTGGATCAATCCTTGATGTCAAAGGTCTTTCTCTTTCTTGCTGCCCCTCTACCAAGCATGATGTCCTTCTCCAGGGACTTTGGACAGGTTCCCCTTGGGGCCTCCCTTGCTCTTGTCTTCTGTTGGAAGTAATGATTCCTTCCTGACAAGGGTGATGAGGATGCGGAGGAGAAGGAGGAGGAGGAAACCCTCACTGGAGAGGTAGGTGTTCTGCCACCATCAGCTTCACCCCTGACTCACTGGGTGACATCAGGTAATCACATCACTGATCCTGCTGGCCAAGGGCTTCCTCCTGGGCAGGCACAGGGCCAAGCCCTCTCCATACAAACACTTCAAAATCTCTCACCACAACGCTGGAAGGCCAAGACCATAATCACCTCCAGGTTTACTGAGTCTCCAGAAAAGTATACTGTACAGGCTGCATAACTCTGCGAATATACGAAACACCACTAAATGGGACACTTTGAACGAGAAGCTCTTCTGATAAATGGTTTCTATCTCACTACAGCTGTTATCTTAACCACTAATAAAAGACAGAAAGAAAGGTATATTAATT
>NW_022107431.1:11658724-11700052 GCF_000313985.2 Echinops telfairi
GGAGGAGGAGGAGGAGGAGGAGGAGGAGGAGGAGGAGGACATCATGCTTGGTAGAGGGACAGCATGGTCTTTCCTGACAACATGTCCAACGTATGCGAGATGAAGTCTTACTATGCCTGCCTCTAAGGACCATTCTGGCTGTATTTCTTCTGAGACAGATGCGTTTTTCTTTTGGCAGTCTATTGTACTTTCAATATTCTTCACCAGCAACTTAATTTAAATGCATCAACTTTAGTTTTAGTTTTCCTCCGTTATTATTTCAGCATGTTTGTGGCTGAGGAATGGTGCCTGAATCTACAGCAACATATTACTAAATCAGAAGCCTGGCATTTTGTTTGATTTTTTGTTAACATAGCTGAAGCTTTACTATTTTGCCCAGGAGGACTGGCGTTATTATTTATCTCTACATTCCTGAACACGGATTCTAGAATATTATAGAAATGTGTTGAAGGTGTCGTTGATGATAAAATTCTGAAATACACTGCTCGTAGATCCCAAAGGACATGTGTACAGGGATGTTGCCCTTTATTAGCTTCTCTCTGAACTTGAGGGTGAAGACTGTTTTGGATGCTGTTGGCTCTTCAGCACATTGTGTGGCACATGACAGCGACTCAACCAAAAATTGGATAAAGCAGTGAGTGGATGATTGCTTGACTGTGACTTTGATGAAATTTGCTATTTAGAGCATTTGAAGTTGCCTCCTTGCCCCTTATTTGAAGGGGCTTCCAGGTTATGAAAAATTGGGATTCATTGTTTTCTGGTAGTCAATATTTTGTACAAATCAGAATTCTATTAAATGCCCCATTTATTTTCCTATTTTCATTCCTTCTGTCATACTTCTCCTATCTTCTCCCAAATCAATAAGATGGTGAATTCTTTGACTCTGACCTTCAATGGACTCGGGTCAATAATGAGACTTTGCTATTCTTTGCCTGATCTTATGCTTTGGACCTGCTCATCTGTTAGTTTGTCCTATGGAGTTGGTTTGTATGCTGCTCTAATGAAGAAACCTATGTCAATGGCTTTTTGAATACCAACAGGATCACTCATAGTTTCAGCAGAACATTCAGACCAACAGGCTGACTCGAAAGAAATGCCTGGTGATCTACTTCTGATAATCAGCCAATAAAAACCTCCTGGATCACAACAGACCATATTCGACTGTTTCATTTGGAGGGACCAATTGCTGAGAGAAAAGTAGCAAGGCCAGAAGGGATCAATGGTGTGCAAGACCCTTGGTGAGGTAGATGAGCTCACACCAATAACTTGAGGATGCTGGCGATTGTAAGAATGGTGTGGGACTGGGCAATGCTTCTTTCTGTTATGCACACAGTTGCCATGAGTTGGAAATGGTGCTACAGCTGCTAAGAATTACAACAAGAACATAGTTTGGAAATAAGTATAAACCATTTGTGCACCTTCCTCTTTCTTTCTTCCACCGCCCATAAATACAGAATTTCGTAAGAGGCTGCTGTAAGAGGGTAAACCATATAAGATGTAGATCAAAAAGTGTTGCTACAAACCCACAGAAATCTTTATTAAGTAAATTAACAACACGCTAATTTACATTAACAGCATTCTTTGTTTGCTTTAAAAAATCATTTTGCTCTCCACTTAAAAGAGCAAAATGAGCAAATGTTTTGAATTGATGAGGGCAATGAATGTACACATATGCTTTACACAATTGATTTATGTATGGGTTGTGATAAGAGTTGTATGAGCCCCTAATAAAACTATTAAAAATAAATAAATAAATAAAATAAATTTCATTATTAAAAAATCATTTTATTGGGGGGTTGTACAGCTCTTATCACAATCCATACATCCATCCATTGTGTCAAGCACATTTGTACATATGTTGCCCTCATCATTTTCAAAACATTTTTTTTTGATTCTTTTTTATCATCTCCTCATTTTTTTCCCCTTCCCTCCCCCACCCTCCATCCCTCATGAACCCTTGATAATTTATAAATTATTATTTTTTCATGTCTTACACTGACCGATGTCTCCCTTCACCCACTTTTCTGTTGTCCGTCCCCCTGGAAGGGGGTTAGATGTAGATCATTCCCCCTTCCTCCTCCCACATTCCCCTTCCCCTCTTGGTATCACTAATCTCATTATTGGCCCTGCGGGGTTTATCTGTCCTGGATTCCCTGTGTTGCCAGCTCTTATCTGCACTTGTGTATATGCTCTGGGCTAGCTGGATTTGTAAGATAGAATTGGGGTCATGTTAGTGGGGGAGAAAGGAGCATTAAAGAACTAGAGGAAAGTTCTGTGTTTCATCAGTGCTTTACTGCACCCTGACTGGCTCATCTCTTCCTTGTGACCTTTCTGTAAGGGGATGTCCAATTGTCTACAGATGGGCTTTCGGTCTCCATTCCATACTCCCCCTCATTCACATCGTTATTACTCTTTGTTCTGGGTCTTTGGTGCCTGATACCAGATCCCAGTGACACCTCGTGATCACACAGGCTGGTGTGCTTCTTCCATGTGGGCTTTGTTGCTTCTCAGCTACATGGCTGCTTTTAATCTTCATTCGAGCCTTGAAGACCCCAGACACTACATCTTTGGATAGCTGGGCACCATCAACGCTCTTCTTTCTTGACATCTTCTCCATCTGGGGCTTTTCTTTCCAGGGGGTGGTGTTTCATTCCCTGTAATCTGTCTCCAAACATTCTGCACTCTTAGATTTACACCAGGTCAAAACAACAGTTTCAACACCCTGGGGGATCAAATGGTGTGCCTTTACACTCTTCTTTGAATTGAGGGAATAAAAAGAATCGTAGAAAGATAAGTCCACAGCTTGAGGGATGATGGGTGAAAGTTTCCCAACGAAATTCTCATATGACAGCTCTTGCTCTCCTCGAAGAAGGAGCAGGTGCGTTGTTACAATGGCCAATGACTCCTCGTTACACTTTATGTTTGGCCCTTTCCACACCACGTAACTTTCAATTCTCTTTAAATGTCTTCATGATAAGTATCATCAAGATTCATCCCTTTGGAAGTCCCCGTAACAGTTGCCATAACCTTCTGGGCTGACCTTCCTTGAGTTCAACTGTCTCAGCGGGTCCCCTTGGGAATCACTGTCTCAACTGGGCCTTGCTCTCTGCATCATATTGGTAAACCCAAGGCTCATTCCCAGTTGGAACTCATTCCATAGAATTGTCTTCATTTGCTTCAGTGTGACTTAAAAGACTGATGGAAAGATCAGCTCATGGAGCTAGCTGAGCTTCACAAACACACAGACACACACACACAGAGACACACAGACAGACACACACACAGAGACACATAGACAGACACACACACACAGAGACACACACACACACACACACACATAGACAGACACCTACAGACAGACAGACAGACACACACACACACAGACACCTACAGACAGACAGACAGACACAGACACACACACACACACACACACACACACACGACTTCTTTGAATTCACCCTAGCAAGACTAAGACAAGTGTATACAGAGAGAACTACCTGATGCCATCCACTGATCGCAGAGACATGTTTAAGCATGTTTCATTTGGAATTAAGCTAGGCATGTATGAGCTAGAACCATAGTAGCAATGCTTTCTGACTTAGCCTTGTTTATCTCATCTGGAGTTTCCTCTGTTTTTTAAGTTTGACTGCAATGTGTACTTTCACAGAATCTTAAACTTATTTTCAAGTTTTGCTTTAGGTCCATTCTGCAGAAAATATCTTAAAGAATCGCTATAAGGCCCTAGATGTTCCCTGTATTAATAATTCCTTCCTCCCTGAATCTGGCAGTGTGCTGACAAAGAAGATTTTCCTGTTTCTGTAGCATTTGCTTGAGGCAAATTGATACTTGAAGTATATGACCTCTGATGTATTGTAGTTGATTGACACCTGGGGAGAATGAAGAAATTCTGTTCTTTGTCTCTTTGATCCTGGTCCTTGATGCATTTCTTTGGTTTTGACTTTCAAATATGGCTTTTCACATGACTAGAAATTTCCCCTAATACCGTCCTATCTCTCCATTGTACAGATGTGTGAGCACATTGAAGACTGATTATGATGACTCTAAGTTCATGTAATACAATGAGACAAATTGGCATCTTTTAGTAAGTTGATGAGGAATTTAACTTGGTTACAGCTGTAAAGTAGATCGGGCTAACATTAAACCCTACAGAGGGTTAGAAATGGGTTTTGATGTTATACATATTCAAGCGAGTTCTCTTTTCTCGAACAAATATAATGACCTGTTTTGCCTTATTAATAAAAATTTAGCTCGTTCCTGCCTTAAATTTCAGAAAACAAAAATAAAGAGAAAACCCCTTTTAATTTTGGCACATAGAGATAACTGGTAACATCTGGGAACATATTCTTCTGGGAAAATGGCACAGGGGCCCTATCTGATCTCCTTTGACCATATATGATCTCCACTAGGGAGCAGGAGAATCCATCTTTACATCAACCCAGGACTCATAGCCACAAGGCAGAGGTCAGGTATACCTTCTCCTTCCACCTTTCTTTTCTCCTGTTCTGACACCGACAGCTTCTCTACTTGTCTGCTGGCTTCGAGAAGTCATTGCAATGGCCACACAGAACTCACAGACAACACTCATGACCATGAGGCTTTCTTAAGGAAGTTTACAGGTTACCACAAGCCAGGATCACAGAACAGTAAGGACACAGTTATTGGTGCACAGCAGTGCCTCTCCTTCAGCCTGAAGCTTCTGGCAAGAAAGACTTCTAGCCAAGTCTTTCCCTGGTGCTCATCCTCTCAGCCTTGTGGTCCCTTGGCTTCTGCCTTTGTGGGCCAGGAAACCCACATGCCTCCACACCTCACTGTCTCAAGGACTCGGGTCTCAGGGACTCAGGCCTCTGCTCTGCCTCAGCATGACATCGCTGCCCATAGCCTCTGGTGCTCCTGGCCATGGCTGCTTTGGGCGTTGATTTTTGAAAGTGCCCTTCTGGTGATTGTTTTTCCTTGATGGTCCCAGGATTCTCTCTGTCTCTGGGATGGTTCTCCTCTGTAGGGCGGTGGCTTTCATGGAGGTGTAGGTTGTTGGTTTTTTTGTCTTTCAGCAGACCATAACGCCAAGGAAACAAAGGGTGGTGACTTGATTCATATCCTCTAGTAAGGTGAAGACTCAAAATAGATCCACCTTAATTCTGTCACAGAGAACTCCCTCCAAAATAGGATTACTACCACAGGCGTGGAGGCTAGAATCTACAATACATCATGAGGGAGGTTGGATAAAGACCCATAGGAAGAAACGTCACTTATTACACCTTCCGTATTTTTCCCTTAGCATTCACTCACTCATCCACAATGCATGAATATATCTATATCTGTATGTTTATGTTTATCTAGTTACACACACATATATATGTTGACATACTTGTTACTGTTACAAACATGTGATCATAATCTGCACATACTGTTGAACTTACCTTTTCCACTAAGATATTTCATCCAAATCAGAATAAATGCAGTTTTTTATAAGTAATTATCTTAGCATTTGACTTATCTAATGTCAAAATACATTTTCCTTCTAAGACATTCCTGTGTGTATATTACATATGTTTTTGTAACACCTCTTTGCTCAGGAGTGCAAGGTGTGGATTGTTAATTTTTAAGTGAAAATCTCCAAAAGGGACGTGGGATGATGATGGCAAGCAAGAAATGAAAGAAGAGTAGAGAATTCTGGAAAGGAAAATGAGGGATAGCAGGGAAACAGAGGTTACGTTACCTTCTTAAGGCTCCCAGTCCCTTTGATTCTCACTGATTTAACTTTGGCAGCTTCTTCGAGGCAGGGCTGTGTTTCCCCACATCGTGCCCTGATGGTGATGGTGCTATTATGCTCACTCCTGCTATGGCTGTGTCTACCTGGCAGGCCGTAGAAGGGACCCCTTACGTGCTCTTTGGCATGACTTCCCAATCATCCTAATATTTTCATAACCCTTCAAAGCCTGCTGGCGCTCATGTAGTTAGTGGAACCTGTAAATAGCAAGCTCCTTGTCAACCGATGCATGCTGGTGGAAACCGATGTTCTTGCAATGGGGACTTATCAGTGCAGCTCAGCTGCCTCATTAGAAAGAAAGTGGGAACCCCGGAGTGAAAGGGCTTGGGTGCTGAGGAACAAAACAAAGGAACAAAACTGCCACAGCGTCTCATGGGGGGGTCTTAATCACAGGCCTACCTCTTGTAACGATAATGGAAGGACAGTGGCAGGAGGCAACAGTGTGATCACAAAGACTGCTCCGATGGAACGAGAACTGATATTCAGCAAGAGGGAAGGGCTGGCACGGGGAATGTCAAGAGTCTGTCCCACTGTATGTGTCGCCGCAGAATTCTCCATCTGCGTTTCCCAGCTGTGAAGTAGAGGAGAGCGCTCGCTCTTGTCTTCCTGAGGAGCAGAGAGCACTGCCGAGACCAGAAGTGCACTGCCAGGAGCAATGTAAGCACAACAAGCAAGAGACACTCTCTTTAATCATAGCCACACAGCTGACATGCCATGTGTACCTATGTTTCCCACTCCGTGGGAAAAACATACCGGCCAGAAGTGCATCACCCATAGAGTAGACTTTCCAGTGTACTTCCACCGACGCCCACCAGATCTAGAGTAATTGGAATTAACGACAATTGAACTTACTGTAATTAAATTCCCCCCAAAACAACTCACTGCCATAGACACGGTTCTGATTCTGAGAAATCCTCTAGGGCAGGGAAGAACTGCCCTTTTGGGTTTCTGAGACTACACGTCTTTACAGGAATAGAAAGCCTCCTTTTCCTCTTGAGAATGATGGCCAAACTGACTTGTCATACTCTTCACTCCTTTGGTGAAGTAATATATCGGCTGATACTTAAGAGGATCATAAGCAAACGGTTGATGGTTCAAGCCCGTGCAGTGGCTCTGAAGGAAAAATACATGGAGATCCGCTCCTGTAAAGGGCACATATTAGGGATTTCTGTGGGCTATGTCTACTCCATCACAGGAGAGTGTAGGGAGTCAAAATCAGCTAGACAGCACAAAACAACTACAGCAACAACAGCACAGTGAACTATAGCAGCGAAAGGAGTCCGTGCGCCTCTAAACAACATGCGGCAGTGGCCATTGAGCATCTGAACACCACAAGGAAAGAGTGCGATCCAAAGAATCAGTAAGCAGACAGGTTCTTTCTCAGCTTCAAGCACTGCAGAGAACCCATGTCTGCCTAGCAAGATATTAGGGGATGCGTTTAGTCACCCAAGAGGGATCCGGAGGTTATTCTGGGAAAAGAGATAATGGAGAGCATTACATACATTTAATTTTGAAACTAATACTAAATGAAAGCATGCACATTATATGCTTTGAAAATCAGAGTCAATGAAACAGTTTCCACCCTGTCAATTTCCAACTCACGGTGTCCCCACATGTGTAGAACTGTGCTCCGTAGGGCTTTCCATAACTGGTGTTTCAGAGCTAGATGGGGAGACCAGTCTTCTGAAATACCTCTGAGTAGGCTTGAACCACCAACCGTTCAGTTTACAGTTGAGCATGTTCGTTAGTTTTATCACCGGCCCACTGCTATGGAGTCCCTTCTGACTCCCAGCTACTCTATACGACAGAGTGTAATTGCCCCCGTGGGTTTCCAAGACTGTACAACTTCACTGGAGCAGAAAGTCTCACCTGTTAATAGCTCAATGCATAACCCACTCGGCCACTGGGGTTCTTGAGTGTCACCTGCAGACTCCATTACAATATAACAGGTATCACTGGGAGAAGGGAAAGACAACGGTGAAAAGTAGACAAGACCCTTGCTTACCCCATAGGGAATGGCTGGGCATTGAAAACGAATCTTTACAACAGATAATCAGCTCATAAAAGTGCTAGTTCATTTAAGCACATGAAGACAAACATAAAAAATATTGATTTTATCATTTAAAATTAGGTGACAAAAAAGAGGAAGAGCTTACAATTCATTGTTGCGAATAATAGGAAAGCAATACATACTATCTAAAATAAAGAGAGATTGAGGATATTATACAGAGGTTTCATATAAGAGCCAACCCCAAGAAAAATTAACCTTTTAAATATTAGAATAATAACAGGAAACAGCAAATTAAAAAGAGTAAAGGAAAAGATAACAATGTGAAGGTTAACAAGCGGCCATCTAGCTCAGAAGCAACAAAGCCCACATGGAAGAAGCACACCAGCCTGTGCAATCACAAGGTGTCAAAGGGATCAGGTATCAGACATTATCAGAACAAAAAATCTTACCATAGTGAATGAGGAGGGGAGTGCGGAGTGGAGACCCAAAGCCCATTTGTAGGCCACTGGAGAGACCCCTTGCAGAGGGGTCTCGGGGAGGAGATGAACCAGACAGGGTGCAATGTAGCAACAATGAAAAATACAACTTTCCTCTAGTTCCTAAATGCTTCCTCCGCCCCCCACGATCATGATTTGAATTCTACCTTGCAAGTCTGGCTAGACCAGAGGGTGTACATTGGTATTGATAGGAACTGGAAACATAGGAAATCCAAGGCAGATGATCCCTTCAGAACCAGTGGCGTGAGTGGTGATACTGGGAGCATAGAGGGAGAGCGGGTTGGAAAGGGGGAACTATAACAAGGGTCTACATGTGACCTCCTCCCTGGGGGACGGACAACAGAAAAGTGGATGAAGGGAGATGTCGGACAGGGCAAGATATGACAAAATAATAATTTGTAAATTATCAAGGCTCATGAGGGAGGGGGGAGTGGGGAGGGAGGGGAAAAATGAGGACCTAATGCCGGGGGCTTAAGTGGAGAGGAAATGTTTTGAGAAGGATGAGGGCAATGAATGTACAAGTATGCTTTACACATTGCTGTATGTATGTGATTGTGATAAGAGTTGTATGAACCCCTAATAAAACTATCAATCAATCAATCAATCAATAAAATAAATTATATATACATACCCAAATGTATAAATATGAGATGAATCAGCATTATAGGCTGAAGATTATACATATGTGTTATATGAAGAAATAAACAAAGACTTAAGTCACCTATTAAAAAAAAAGAATAATGCAAACTCACCATGACTTACAACTTTATTTTGGAAACCAGAGATAAATCTAAAACAGAGACATTAATACAAAGTTAAATACAAAATTGGTTAAAATTATGTCAAAACAGTATAAACAAACAAACAAACAAAATTTTCACAATTTTAATGTGAATCAAGATAGACTAAAGCCCAAAGAGATTAGATTATACAGAAACAAACTTTATAGTGCTCAAGGCTGTAGTTCTTGCAAAATATAATAATTAAGGATGTTTGTGCAGACATGACAGAGGGAACTTTTGTGAAAGAAAAATCAGAGGAGATATGAATTCACGAATTACTGCAAGCTGTGTTTCACCTATGTTTGTATAAGATACACATAAAATAGTCCAAAGATAAAGAAAAGAAAAAAACTTATAGAGGAGACCTAGCTAAGGTCTGGGTAAATTAACTCTTATACATATATCTTTAACTCTATACATGATTAGATAATGACCTCCACTTTAACGTGCCCTTATGTCCTTCACAAAAATCGATCATATTGTCACTGGAACCAAAAGGAAAATCTCAATAAATCCCAAAGAAGTGGAAATAGCACAGCAAAATTATCTAAAACCAAGACAATGAGTCTATCACTCAATACTAAACAAGATTCTTTAACCTAGAGAAAAGAAATCTGTTAAATGATGATTAGTTAAATTGAATGTGCAGGTATTAATAGTAATGCAATATGGACCAGACTCTTGGGATACAGAAAAATCATAGTGAAGAGAAAAATATATGTTGGCTGCCAATGGTTTGACCCCTACTCGGGGACTTATACATCATAGATCAAAACATAATCCCGTGTTGCACCGCCTACATGACCATTGGAATATTTGGATACATTGTTGTGTCTATTACATCACTATATCTCATTGAGGATTTCCCTATTTTCATTTTTCTCAATTATGATACCAATTACCAATTAGACTTCCTTAATGATGTGTCCAAAGGAGGGAAGTCGAAGTCTCTCATCCATGTTTCTAAGGAACATTCTGATTTGGTTTTTGTGTTGTTGTTTCTTTTCTCTCTGGCCACTTTGGAAGTCCCCAGTATACTCAACATGGCATTGTTCACCAGCACCACATTTGAATGTACCAGTCATGCTTCTGCGTCTCGTTTTCAGTGTATGACTTTAGCGTTCCCATGACGCAACTGAAAAGACCCCAGCTTGGGTCAGATACACTTTAGTTATCAAAGTAACATCTCCCATTCTTAGGACTTTAAAGAGTCCCTTTGTTGAATATTTTCTCAATGGAATACACTATTTGATTCTTCATTGCTGCTCCCAGGGGTGTTGATTGTGAATCCAAGTAGAATAGAATCACGGACAAATTCTTTTTAAATATAATTGGGTTGTTGTTTATTGCCTCCGTTCATTTCTTTCTAGGTTAGGTGTAATCCATACTGAAGCCTAGATTCTTTGACCTCCATTAGTAAACACCTCAGTAAGTAAGTTTATTTTCAGTAAGTAAGTTTGCCTGACACGAGTTGTTCATGAGACTTCCTCCAGGCCTGGAGCCTTATGCTTCATGTACTACAACTTTTTGGTGAAAAATAATCATTACCTAAAATGCTTATGTCAATAAAAAGATGAAACGGTGAAAATAATTTAGCATATGACTTAAAATGTTGGAGAAAAGAGAGTAAAAGTACTAGGGGGTACCCCCAAAAAAGCAGATGTGATGTGGGGGGCATAGTGCATTTGGAGTTCATTCCAACAGGCCAAACTGTAAATGAAGCTTTTTATTTAGAAGTTCTGAAAATATTGTGTATCAGTATGTGTCAAAAAATGTCTGATTTGTGGCAGATGGGGGACTGGTTTTTGCCACCATAATGCACCTGCTCACATAGCCATCTCAGTGCCCCAGTTTTGGGCGAAAACAGCATGCTGCTCTTACCCCATGCACCTTACTCACATGACCTGGCTATGTGCGACTTCTTTTAGTTTCTGAGACTGGAGAAGGACATGAAAGGAAAATGATTTGATGACATAGAAGAGGTGACAGAAAAAAGGGGGGAAGTGCTGTCAACCATCCAAACAGTGAGTATGAAAAGCGTTCCAAGAATGGAATCGCATATTTGACAAATGTATTAAGTGGAATGGAGAGTACTTTGACGGTGATAAGGTTGTTTTGTAAAAAACTTTAAATCCATAGCTTTGAAACAAAAAAATCCTCGTATGCACTTTAAAAAGTTCAAAGCACAGGCTTGAGAGTTAGAAGCCTGTAATAGAACAGGTTATTCATTGGTTCAAAGTTTGCAGTAGATAGAGATCAGAAGCAGTACAAGTCCACAGAACAAAGCAAATGGCTAGTGCCACGCACAGACCATGTGGTTATTACCCAAAGTTAAAACTCCCTGCCCTCGAGTCCACTCCAACTCCTAGCAATGCTACAGGACAGGGGAGAACTGCCCCTGGGGGTCTCTGAGACAGTTAACCCTTTATGGGAGTGGGAAACCTCATCTTTCTCCCTCAGAGTCGTTCTTAACTGGTGACTCTGTGGTTAGCATCACAACATGTACCCCACTACATAACCAGGGCTCCAGGTGTAAATAATGAATAAGGAAGATCTCTATGTACTTCTATGTGGGGATGTGGAGAAGTGGAAAATGCCAATACTTATTCCCATTTATGCAGTTTTGTATAAAGAAACATTGGAAGGGTCACCAAGAAACCAATGCAAATGATTTCTTCTTGGAGACAGAGACAGTGTGAATGAGGACCAGGGGTTGATGTGAGACTACTTCTCACTAGACATAGGTTTAAAATTAGATTTTCTTGTTGAGGCCAGTTTTTGGTTTACAGAGAAGTTGGGCGGGAAATACAGGGAGTTCCATTATTCTACCACCCTCCTTATTTCTCCTGTTATCCACGCTTGGCACTGTAAGGTCCATCTTTACAAGTGATGGACCGATAGTGATGCAGGGTTATTTGCTGCAGCCCACAGAGCTCTTCGGGGTCCCTCACCCTCACGGTGACCTGTGGGTTTGGACAAGTTCATAATGTTATGGGTCCACCCAGACAGTATCACATAGGGTCATTTCATGGCCCTAATTATGCCCCGAGTTCTCCCTTTTCATCCTTCCCCATCTCCCTCAATCTTTAGCAAGTGCTCTCTTTTCATCAGAATGACTAATGGAATCTAGCAGTAGGAAGCTTTTCAGACTGGCTTCTTTCACTTAGCAATATGCATTTAAGGCTGTCTGCGTTTTCTAACATTTTCATTTTGGGGTCACATTCCCAAAATCGACTTGATTTTGGCTCCTAGCGACCCCGCCGAAATCAGAGTAGAACTTTTCTGAGACTGGAAATCTGTTTGGAAGCAGGAAGTCCCATCTTTCTCCCGGAGAGTGGTTGGTGGGTTCAAACCATTGACCTGGGTGCCAGCAGCCTAACACTTATCCCATTATCCTGCCATGGCTTGTTGGGGGTCTCATCAATGGTGGAAAGACTAAAACAAAACGTGAGCAGGAAAGGAAGGGAAGCAGATAAGAGGAAGGCGTTCCCAGTGTGTAGGCTGAGAAAGAATGAGGTAGTTCAGAGGATGGCTGCTGTCATGGAGGCCCCACCCCATTGGCAGGTGGCCACAGACAGGAGAGACATAAATAGAAGGAAAGAAAACAAGGTGTGCTCTTAATGAGTTGAGCAGCGTCTGTCAAGAAATGGTGCCACATGGCATGCTGGGCCTGCTGCCAAGAATGGGGGTGGGCTCTTGGTGGGACCACAGGCGCCTGCCACCCTCACCTGCCTGGTGGCACCTCGGGTCAGAGCGAGGGACAGGGACCAAGCTTGCTACGCACTGCTTTTCCTCATACTGGGGATTGAGCTTGGTGGCCTGGGGTTAGCGCAATAGTTCATGATCTGAAGGGGCTCTGACCCTGTGCCCTGTGCTGTCCAGGAAGGGAGGCTTGCTGTACATTTAGACAAGCTTGTCCACTTTTGTCCGCAGGTGGCTCAGGAAGACATTTGAATCACTAACCGGCCACCTTTCCTTTTCAGAAAATGGAATCCGCTTGGCCCACGTAGTAGGACACACTACCCAGACACTCGGAACACGCTTGAGTTTTATTTTCACACTCTCGGGTTTGAGACGAGTCTGAACAGATTTCATCCAAATTCGGTGCAACATTTTTTTTTTCTTTAAAGACTGCTCTGGGCCTGCAACTATAAATGTCAAGTTTCAACCAGAGGAAATTTTTTTTACAGTTGAGCTGGCAGGTCTTTAAAGAGGTACTGTCAAAACAGAAGCCATCAAGAACCAAAAAAAAAAAAAAAAAAATCCTGAACCCTACCTGCCTCACTACTCATGCTCGAGGTGTGGAGAAGGAACGAAATAGTAACAGCTGCACGATTGGAAAATGGAGCTTTTGTGCTATCAGAGAGACATAGTCTTCACTATCTGCTCCTTTCCCTTCCTCTCCCCTCCAGCGAGAGAGTCTGTTAAGAGGACAGGAAGGCTTTTCATTTTGTCAACGGAGCACGCTGGGTCAGTACTCTATCGGGGCAGGCGGTCCACACGAACTAAACTTGTTTCTGTGGGGAGTGCCCCCCTCTGCGCATGCTGACGGAATCCACCTGTGGTGAGGGGAGATGGGGAGAAGCAGGAGGATTCTGAGGTGGAAGGGAGAGTTGAAGATAGAAGAGATTTGAGATGAAGGGGCAACACTGGGGTGTGTACCTGAAGTTGACTCCCCTCTGATGGGAAAGAAAAGTGCGGTGCCCCTCATTCTACACCCTGTATGCCTGCTTCACATGCGGCTTCCTGTGTGGACAGGAAGTCTACATTCCTTCGTGAGTCGTGTCTGCAAGCCCAGGCAACTTGCTCTCTGGGTCATGACAGCCGTTCCTTCAGGAAGAGCAGACTCCTTCAGTGGCAGTGGAGAGGGCTGGTTTGTAGGTAGGAGAAGCACAGGGAAATGAGTTTGGGTACATTGTGACACCTACATTGTCCTATTAAAAATCCTGTTTGGTCCTCTTTAAGGAGCCGCAGTAACACGATGGGTTAAGCTTTGGGCAGCTAAGGTAAGGATGAGTTTGAGCTCACCAGCCACTCCCCTGGAGAAAGATGCGGCCGTTGGCTATGGGGTGGTTCTCCTCTGGTCCACAGGGCTGCTGTGAGCAGGCAGTGGGGAAGTCCTTTCTGGGATAAAGCAGACATTATGCACGTGAGAGGTTCCCTGAACAGCTCAATGGGCCAAGGGTGGGCTTTGGGTGGATGCTGGTGTTGGGTTGACTCCAGCTCATGCCAACTGCCGGGGACAGGAGCCCTGTTGGTGTAGTGGTTATGCATCAGGCCGCACCCCTCAAGGTCCACAGTTCTAAACTACCAGCTGATCCTTGGGAGATAGGGGGAGGGTTCCTACTCCCATAAACAGGCACTGTCTTGGAGACTCCCAGGGGCAATTCTGTCCTGGCCTGTGGAGTGGCTCTGAGTAGGAATCCATGGAGCTGGCTGGCCATGAGGCTTTGTGTTGTTTGGAAACAGGAGAACTGCCCTAGGGGGTTTCTGGGCTGCAGTCTTCACCCAAGCAGGTTGCCAAGTCTTTTCCGCACAGAGAGGGCTGGCTGAGATTGAGATGTCTATGGTTTGGATGGAGCCCTGGGGCTCCTGTGGTTCTGCATGGGCTTGCCAATCCCAAGGTCAGCAGTTTGAAACTGCCAACCACTCCTTGTGAGAAAGACCAAGCTTTCTACACCAGTAGAGTTCCAGCCTCAAAAACCCACAGAGGCAGTTCTATAGGTCGCTGTGATTTGGAATCAACTTGATGGCCGTAGGTTTTTTGGATCCTTTTTATGTTGGGGTCGAAGCCGAGCCTTTAACCATTGACTAACCAGGGTTCCTGCTTGTGCTGAATAGCCACTGCCTCCCACTACCATGTCGCCAATGTTGATTCAGTTACTCTATACACGGTTTCTAAGTTTGTAAACTTTACAAAATGAGAAAGCAGACTCATCTTTCTCTCTCAGAGCAGCTAGTGGGTTTGAACCACCCACCTTGTGGTTAGTAGCCCAATGCCTGGTCCACAGCGGCACTGGGAGCACCAACCTAAGAACTGGTGCCTCCAGGTCGCCTAGTGGTGTCGTCGCCATGGACAAAAGGTGGTAGAGATTCCACCCAAGGAAACACGAAGGAGCAGTCCAACTCTGTAGAACCTGGAGCGCCCATGAACACTCAGGGTGCAGTGTAGCATCGATGAAACACACAACTTTCCTCTAGTTCTTAAATGCTTCCTCCTCCCGACCCCCACTATCATGATCCCAATTCTATCTTACAAACCTGGTTAGACCAAAGGACGTACAGTGGTGTAGATAGGAACTGTAAACACAGGGAATCCAGGACAGATGGACCCCCTCAGGACCAGTGGTGAGAGTGGCGATACTGGGAGGGTGGAGGGAAGGTGGGGTTGAAAGGGGGAACTGATTACAAGGATCTACATATAACGTCCTCCCTGGGGAATGGACAACAGTAAAGTGGGTGAAGGGAGACGTTGGGCAGTGTACGAGATGATAAAATAATAATAATTTCTAAATTATCAAGGGTTCATGAGGGAGGAGGGAGCGGGGAGGGAGGGAGGAAAATGAGTAGCTGATTGATTCCAAGGGCCCAAGTGGAAAGCAAATATTTTGAGAATGATGGGGGCAACAAATGTACAAATGTGTTGACGCAATGGATGTATATATAATTGGGATAAGATTTATCTGAACCACCAACAAAATGATTAAAAAAAAAAGAATTAGTACGATTCGAAGGCTCCTCCTCATCACTGCCTTCCTTCCAATCACTGCTGACTCACAGCGACCCTCTGTGGTCTCCGAGACTGGCTCTGTTCGCCGGAGTAGAAAGCCTAGGCTTCATCCCGAGGAGCTGCTGGTGGTTTTGATCTGCCGCAGGGTATGCGGATCGCATCCCAACACGGGAGCCCACCACCACCAGGCTCCCTGACTGATCCTAAGACAGGGGTTTCATTTTTGTTTTGTAGTCTTTGTTGTTTTTCCGCATCTGCACTTCAATGTCTCAATAGTGCCACCCTTTCTCTCTGATATGCTTCCCCAAGGCAGACAAACCAAACCAGTGGCAAACCGAATGGTGGTGTAAATGGATTTTTCTTCCATGGTGGTGAACTGAGAAGGGTGTCCCAGCTGCCCCGGCCACGCTCAGCTCGCTCAGTGGAAACAGGGCCACTCAGTGTGCTTCTGGTTTCAGTCTGTTGCTATCAGCCTGGGTTGTCTGAGGAAGGAATTTCCTCTCATTACCTGCTGCACCTCCCTGCTTCCCCTCCCCACATGCCTGTTTTCCCTCTGCATTCGGACATCCTTGTCCTCAAGCCTAGACTGAGGACCCATTGGTGCCACAGTCATGCTTAGCAACAGGCCCAGCCCCTCGTCCCAAAGGAGACAGTCTCCAGGAATCTCCCTTCCTGTCTCCTCCAGCTAAATGTCTGGCGTCAGAGAGCTGGCTCCCTGGGTGAGCTCTGTGGCCTCCCAAGCTTTCCTGTGACAACCTCTCTTGTGGCGAATGCTTTTCCTCGGCTAGCCCGCCTCGCCACTTGGCTTTGTTTGTTTTCCAGTATCCCTGGGGCCGGATGGGGGGCATGGATGATCCCCATGCACTTAAACAGAAAGGCAGAAAGATGAGACAAACACATTGCAGCCACAAAGGAAGCAGGGAGACCTGGGCATTCAAAACAAACCAACTGAGAAGTGGCAGTTCTGCTGGGAGAGGAGGAAAAGTGGGGGCACATGGCCCAGTTTCTTCACCTGACAAGCCCGGATGAGCTGATGATGGGACTCCTGGATGTAAAGGTGGAACGCCAGCCCGGACTAGGCTCACCAGACGCATTGTTCCCTTCTTGTGGCTGTTCCTTATTGCGATGTCTAGTTCTCTGCTCTTGTGTGGTAAAACAGCAGCTGCCGATACAATCTTTTCTTCCTTGGTAAGGCGGTATCACTCATGCTCATCTGATTAAGATTATTCTTTCCCCTCAATACTCTTTAATACACGCATCACCCGGGGCCCAGGTTCGCACACCGGAGATATGCAAACTTCGGAGGGGCAATCCCTAAATCCGGTTTCTGCAACCATCGCTACATGTTGGCTTTGACTCGATGACAGTGAGTTTGGCTGGGGCAGAAGGCCAGTTTAGTCTTTTCCCAGAGACCGGGAGCCACTCTTAGTGAATTGACGTTTGCACCTGGGCTCTAAGAAGAATCTGTGTGCATGCTAACTGGTATAGAAGGTGTAGCAGAGCCCCCTCTCGTTAGCCACTGCTCAACTCTGCCTCCTCTTGCCGAAACTCTTTCCCCTCTTTGGCCTGATATCTTTGTCCTTATGTCTAGACTAAACAGTAAGCGGTACCACAGGAATTCTTAGCCTAAAAATCCACTACTGACTGTTCTACCTCAGATAGTTAGTTTATTGTGTCAACCTGGCTGATGAACACATGTGGGGTTAATTGAAGGGCAGAGAGATAAATGGCTCAGTGAGCCTTGTCTTTCGAGTTCTCGGGTCTCTTGCTTTCTGATGGTCGGAAGAGGGTGCAGCTGCCTTAGCTGACAAGGCTCCCTGCTTCAGCTGACAAGGCTCACTTCCTGCAAGACATCCCTGAGGAGAAGACACATGGACCTACCCCAATGCAGCCCTGGGTGCTGGAGCAGCCGTGTGGAGACCTTTGCCAGCGCTGAGATGCTTACACATCCACTGATTCAGCTTTCCTCCTGCAGTCGGCATCATAGTGTGTTTTGTGAGATGGAGGAGGAATTTGTGGATTGGTGTCGGACATATGGGTTAATGTTAGACTTTTTGGCTTGGGCAGCACTGGGTTGGGATGTTTTCTTGATGTGCACTTAACCTTTATATAAAACTCACTTCTATATATGAGTTTCTGTGGATTTGTTTCTCTAAAGTACCCAGATTGACACACTATCAGAGTTCTGGGTAAGTCAGAAGTGTGATGAATGCCATCTCCTTCCGTATAAGCCTCAAACTTTCCCATCATCTGTAGCAAAAATGGCAAATTGATTCTGTCTTGTGTTCTTATGGGTTAGATTGGGCATCCTGAAGCCCTGTGTTGGAAAGAATCCCGAGGTTTCATTAGGGATGTTGTGGTTAATTAGTCATGCCTGCCTTGGCCATGTCCAGGGAGTGTGATGGTATAAAGGTCATGCTTAGTGTCCAGAATCTGATCTTTGCCATGGGGTTTGAGTGTCTCTCCATCCCAGCCCAGAATTTCTTACAGTTTCTTAAGTAGGATATGGAGTTGAACCTTGGACAACACAAGTGTCAGTGATACTGACCTCCTACACAGTTGAAAATCAATGCGTTAGATATAGCTGACCCTTGAACAATATGAGTTTGCACTGAAGGGACTCACTCATACAGTGTGTGTGTTTTTTTTCTTTTATTATGAATGTATGGATTACAACTCAATGTTCAGAAGGCTAAAATCTTCACAACTGAACCAATATGTAATATCATGACAAACGGAGAAAAGATTGAAGTTGTCAAGGATTTTGTCTTGCTTGGATCCACAGTTAATGTTCATGGAAGCAGCAGTTGGGAAATCAAAAGCAGAGTTGCATTATGTAAATCCACATCACGTGACCCCCCTAGAATGCTGAAAAGCAAGAATGTTGCTTTGAGGACTAAGGTACAGCTGACCCAAGACAGGGTACTTTCCATTGCCTCATATGCATGGGAAAGTTGGCCAATGTATAAAGAAAACTGAAGAACTGACGCATTTCAATTGTGGTGCTGAGGAAAATATTCAAAGTACCATGGACTGCTGAAAGGACAGATGGATCTGTAGTGGAAGAAGTACAGCCAGAGTGCTCCTTAGAGCAGTGGTTCTCAAACTCCATAATGCCACAACCCTTTCATACAGTTCCTCATGTCGTGGTGACCTCCCAACCATAAAAGTATTTTCGTTGCTACTTCATCATTGCAATTTTGCTACTGCTGTGAAACGGGTGACCCCGGTTAAAGAGTCATTCGACCCCCAAAGGGGTCACGACCCACAGGTTGAGAACTGCTGCCTTAGAGGCCAGGATGATGAGACTTCATCTTACATACCTGGGGAAGGTTGTCAGGAGACACCAATTCCTGGAGAAGGATATCGTGTTTGGTAAAGTAGAGGAATGTCCCCAGGGAGATGGATGGACACCGTGGGTGCAGCAATGGGCTCAAGCATGGGAACAACTGTGAGGATGGCGCAGGACGGAGTAGTGCGTTCTTCTGTTGTGCATCATGTCTCATTGGTCAGAATTGACTCAAAGGCACCTCACAACGACAGTGGTGAGCCTACGTGTTTCCAGTATATGCTTAACACGACATGTGGTGCTCATCATCTGCACTTGAGCAGTATCCCGCCCCCCCCTCGCCCCGCCCGTACCTACCCCCCACGGCAGTTACTATGGGGATCATCACACAGTAACAGGAAAAATGGATCTGTGCTTACAGGGAACCCTGCCATTCAAATCCATGCTGTTGTGTGTATCTCCAAACTCTTGTAAACAGTGCCCCTCTGCCTTCATCGTTTTTGCAACTCCTTTGATCAATTTAGTTTTATTTGAGTTTCAAGCGTGCTCAGAGATGCATTTTCTTCACTCACCCCCTTTCAGTTCCCTGATTTGACGGCAACTGAAGTGCCTATGCCCTGATGTTGCGCACTATTCTCAAGCTGATGCCCTTCCCTCGGTATTACAGTCACCTGTGTAGTGTCTGCTCCCTCCCTGAAACCAGAAAGTCTGAAGGCAGAATGATATTTCATTTTCTTAGTAATTATGTAGCATAGTGCTTAGACTCTTCCAATAATTGCTTAGTGACAAAAAAATAATGAATTAGTGAATTAATGTGAAGGTGTGAAGAATAAAATAAAGCTTAGCAACTTTGCACTTTATAATGAGAAAATGTAAAAAAAAAACCTACTTAAAATGTGAGAGAATTTTAGTATTTTTTCCCACTTGTTGCTCTGCAGTCATCCAGTACATTGGCTTAGGGCTAAATCAATTCTCAAATACGTTTGACGAAAACGGCTTTCTTAATTTTGTCAGTAGTTTAAAAAAATTATTTTCCAGCAGCTTTATTTGCAAGTAATTTACATATCATATAATTCAATCATTTGGTCATATCATGGAGAATTGTACAGTCACCCTCACATCAGTTTTTGAACCTTCCTCCTCCCCCACGGTCAAATCGCTTTTAAGATAATTCATGCAATTACAATCTGTCCTAGTGCTCCCTCCGCCCCCACCATCTTCATTAGTTACTCCTGAAATCCTCTTTCCCTCCCTACCTACCCCAGCCCCCTGTATTCCCTATGTCCACTTGAATCCATAATTACCATTATTATCATTATGCCTCCACTCCTCCTGTGCTTCACATCTTGGAGATCCAATAGGAAACAAAATCGTGATCAGGTGATAAGGGTGAAAACATAATAGCATACAGACAAAAATACTACTATTGCATCAGGAAGGAAAAGTCCTCCAGCAATAATCAAAACGCGAGGGAAGAAATTTCTGTCCTGGAACCAGGAAGAGATACTTGCACCCAGAACAAACGCAAATCACGTCTATGGGGGTCACCTGGACAAGAGTTGAGTTCGATCCAACATAATCAAGATGACAGCGGTCTCTGTCTGATAGGAAGGCTGCTTCCGTCTCTTGCCTGTGGTACAGCGAATCTGCCGGTGCCTCAGTCTGACCAGACGCTCTGCAGATGGGTTCGGGCTCTCCATCCCCCACAGCCCTCCACAAATTGGCCGTTCATAATGTTTGCTCTGAGGCTTTTCTCTGCATCACATTTGAAGTTTGTGATTTGCCACCTTAGATGACGACTTGTCTGAATGCAAGCCTTGAACACCCCAGACACTATTCGGATTGATAGCCGGGCACCATCTGCTTGCTTCACCACACTTTGCTGTAGCACCCTTGTCTTCAGTGATGATTTCATGAAGGTCAATATGTAGCAGGGGCATGATGTAAGAACCAATTGTTCTTAAGTTGGAGCTAGGATTCAGTGTGAGCTCCAAACCCATGCCCGGATCTCTGCTTTTTTATTTTTCGCTAACTTGCTGTACCTTGGAAGCCAAGACATATGACCTATCCTTCCATAATCCAATCACGTCGAACATAATTGTGCACTTTCCTCCAAAATCATACATGTTTTACAAAACATACTTGTCCTTCCTGGACTTCTTGACATCATCTCCCTCTTATTTTTTTGCCTATTTTCATTGGTTAATTTTTGGAAGTAGATCACCAGGCCTTTCTTCCTAGTCTGTAAACTCCAATGAACCTGTCTAATATGGGTGAACCAGAGGGCATTTGAAGTACTGGTGCCATAGCTTCCAGTACCATATCAGCACACACACACCACCACAGTACGGAAAGCTGATAGGTATGGGGTAGACACACACACACACACACACACACACACACACACACACACACGCACACACATCTATATATCATGAATACTGCATATTTCAGGGTAAGTCAATAAGTATTGCTACTACTAAGATTTCAGTTCATACATGCACAGATTTATTTTAAAAAGTAAACAGTGTTCTAAACGTCTCTGAAATTGATGGGTGGCGGCAAACAAGTTCTTTCTGTGATATACTTGTTATAATCTTATTCCAAAATAACTCACTGCCATGGAGTCAATGACGACTCATAATGAGCCTATAGGACGGGGTTGAACTGCCCCTGTGGGTTTCCCAGACTAACTCATTATGGAAGTAGAAAGCCTCACCTTTGCCCTGCAGAGCTGCTGGTCATTTCAAACTGCCAACCTGTGGCTAGCAGCCCAACTTGTAGCCCACTCAGTCACTGTGGCTCCTTTTGACTTGCAAACATTCTTTATTCAACATCTGTTTCCTGCTCCATCTGCCACTGAAACCAATGTCATTTTCATAGTCACCGTCTTCCCTCACCAACGCCTTCTCTCAACTCGATCCTCTCTGCTCTTAAACCAATGCTTCCATCCAAGTTGAAATGAATAAGTTCAATTCCCTTAAGAGAAATTCCTCTTGCCCGAATAGCTGTGGTTTCCCAGAACCACCATCCTGTTTTTGTCTTAGGGAAACTCCAGATTGTGTAGCTGATACATTTTCCTGATTCAATTTGGCTGTGGAATGTTTGGTTCCTGCACTACACCATCGGGTAGGCTTCACCATCAACCAAAGAGGCCTCTCCATCGGCTTGTGGAAGGCCCTGACCATAAAAGCACCGTGGAGCACAGTGCTGCCCTGCTCATGGGTTCGACATGAGCTGGAATCCACTTCACAGTCCCCCATTTTCCCTTCTTTAATTAAAAAAGTTAAAGCTGTGTCATTGAGTCTCGATGGTCTGCATTTTTTAATGGCTACAGTTTTGGGATTCCTTAATATCCCCTATCCGGTTTTGTTTCTTTGTTCTCACTCATTTCATTGAAAACCTGCTCTCTTCGCTGTGCTTTATGCATCTCCATGGGCACCTAGATTCTTGTCTGGAGCAAAGCAGCGGCAGAGACAGAGGCATCGAAAGGCTACTGTGGTCTCCTAATGCACTCCAGGCCTACTTCCTCGGTGGGATGAGGGGGCTTCAATAAGAACTCCAGGATCTCTTTACTCCAGTTCTCTATGACCTTTCTGAAGCCTTCCCATAAGATGTTTGCTGGTGTTTTGCAGGTTGGGTGCTTGAGTCTGCGCTGGCTGCGGGAGTCCTGTGGAGGGGTACTCCTAATGACTCGAAGGACGTGAGGTGCCACAAATACGATTAAGAAGGTGAGAAGTGAGGATGAGGCTTCGGGAAGCCAGAATAAATAAACACAAGTAAAGGGCTTCCCTCAGATGTGTGGGAAGTATGCCACTCAGGGAGGACTGCTGTGGCTTCCACAGAGGTAGCATGACAGTAAAAATAAACAGTTGGCATTTCACTGGGGGCTCAGGATATGGGAGAAAATGGGAAAAGAACATCACAGGCAAGCAAAGCAAAGAAAAGCGAGGGTGACAGGGGGAGTCTTAGATGGAAAGGTAGATTGGGTGTGAATTGTTAAAGGAACCCTTATGCTAGGCAAAGGAGATACTCTTCTTTCATTCGACACGAGAGCCATGAGGGCTTTGCGGACGAGATGAAACAGCATAGAGAAATTAATGCCATGTGTGCTGTGGTCGAGATCATAACAGATCAGAGGTAGAAGGAGAGTTAGGTGAAAGAATGCAATCGTCCAACAGAAAAGTACCAGTGAGCCTGGAACATGGAAAATAATGACGCAAAGGGGCGTGTGATTTAATGGTAAATAAATTCATCTGAACAAAGTCACATGCCAGTTCTAACACTCTTCTCGGGGCTTGAGGGATGGATTGAATACATTATTGTTGTTGTTGTTGTGATGTGCTGTCTAGCTCTTTCCAACTCATAGCAGACCTTTGTTCAACAGAAGGCAACACTCCCTGGTCCTGTCCCATCTTCATCATGGCAGCCACCTCGTGGTGGGCCTTCCTCTTTTTCGCTGGCCCTCCCTTTACCAGACACCACATGCTTCCCCAGGGACGGCTCTCTCCTGACAACATGTCCCAAGTAGCTAAGAGGAAGTCTTGTCATCCTTGCCTCTCAGGAGCATTTTGGATGCACTTCATTCAAACAGACTTTTTGTTTTTGTTGTTATTTTGGAAGTCTATTGTATTTTCAATTTTCTTCACCAGCACAGTCATTCAAATGGACCGCTTCTTTGTGTTTTCTTATTCAATATCGATTGTCACATGCGTGTGAGGCAACTGAAAACATCATGGCTGGAGTCAGCTTCATGACAGCCCTCAGTGTAATTTCCTTGCTTTTCAGCATTTGAAAGTTGCCTTGTGCAGCAGATTTACCCCGAGCAAAGTGTCTGGTGATCTCTTGACTGCTGTTTCCCTGAGCCTTGATTGTGGATCCGAGCAAGACAACATCCTTGACAACTTTAATCTTTTCTCCATTATTCATGATGCGACCTATTGGCCCAGTTGTGAGGATTTGGGTCTCCTTGATGTTGAGTTATAATCCATTATCGAAGGCTGCAATCCTTGATCTTGGTTAGCAGGTGCCTCAAGTCCTCCTCACTTTCAGCATACACAGTTGGGTCATCTGCAGTTTTCAGGTTGTTAATAAGCCGTTCTCCAATCCTGATGTCATATTCTCTATATTAGTCGATTCTAATGGTCACCTGTTGATGCAGCATCATGATAGAGAAGTGCGTTTGTGCCCACAGTGACTCTGAACTGATTCATCTCTCGCCCTGCTAAACTGTTCCTGTGGGATGTTTGCCTTGAAAAGATCTCCCCTACCCGTCATACAGATCCTTTGCTCACCATACAGATTAATACGATGAGAAGACATAAAGGGCATGCAGACTTTTCCTGATTTTAAGCCATACAGTATTCCCTGATAGTGTCATGTTTCAGTCTTGGGCTGATCATCTTAAGGCCAGCCTGTTGGAACTCCCAGCCACTCTGGGAGAAAGATGAGGCTCTCTACTCCCATAAAGGTTATAGTCTCAGAAACCTACAGGGAAGTTCTATTCTGCCCAATAGGTTATTGTGAGTCAGAAGTTATTTGTGGCAGTAAGTTTGGTTTGGGTTTGAGTATTCCCTTTTTCTGTTTGCAAAACTGTCTCTTGATCCACGTACAAGTTCCACAGGAACAGAATGAAGTGTTTTGGAATTCCCAAAGTTATCTATCGTATATTATGATCCAAAGTGTCTATTGCATGGGCATAGTCAATACAACATAAGTAAACATCTTTTTGGTATTCTCTGTTTCCAGCCAAGATTCATCTGACACAAGCAATGATGGCCCCTGCTGCACATGCTCCTCCAAATTCATCCTCCACTTCTGTTGGTTCCCTATCAATATACTGCTACAACCATGGTTGGATGACCTTCAGCAAAATTTTACTTGTATGTGACATTAATGCTATTGTTCTATAATTTGAGCATTCTGTTGGGTTGCTTTTCTTTGGAATGGGTACAAATATTGATCCGCTCCAGCCAGTTGGCCAAGTAGCTCTCTTCCAGATCTCTTAGCATAGACGAGTGAGTGCGTGCCTGCAGGGCTTCAGCAGCTTGTTAAACATTTCTAATCATATTCATCCCTGGAGCCTGGTTTTTGGCTAATGTTTCCAGTGCAACTTGGACTTCTTCCTTCAGGACCATTGATTCACGCTCATTGGCTCTTGCTCATTCCTCTTGAAATGGCGGGATGTGCACAATTCTTTTTGGTATAGTGACTCTGTGTATCACTTCCATCTCCTTTGGATGCCTCCCCATCATTTAATATTTTACCCATAGAATCTATCAATGTTGCAACTTGAGGGTTGACTCTGAGTTTTTTCTTGAGTTATTTCAGTTTAAGGTAGGCTGAGCACATTCTACCTTTTGGGTTTTCTGTCTAGGTCTCTGCACAGTTCATGATAATATTTATTTTGCCTTCTTGGGCTACCCTTTGCAATTTTCTGGTCAGTTTCTTTCATATCTTCACTTATTTATTTTACATTAGCTACTCTATGATTAAAAGCAAGCTTCAGAGTTTCTTCTGACATCCATGCTGATCCTTTCTTTCTGTCTTTTAATAACCTTTTGTTTCCTTCAAGTATGATACGTTTGATGTTTTGCCACAGCTCTTCAGATCCTCCATCATTAGCGTTCAATATGTCAAATCTGTTTCTTAGATGTTCTGTAAGACTTGGGTGAATTTGAACTTAAAGGGCCTACAGACTTGTGGTAGCAAACCAGCATGTGAACCGACACGTGGAAGTTCCTCAGGGCTACCCAAAGTTTAGAGGACATGAGAAGTAGGAAATTTTGTACATGCTATGCACCTGGGGCACAATGCAAAGGATTAATGTACTCTGCTGTTACCCCAAAATTTGGAGGTTCCAATCTACCCAGTGGCTCTTCTGAAGATACTCTTGTAATCTACTTGCAACAATTCTATCATGGAGAAACCTATGGAACAATTCTCTTCTGATACAATTAGGGCCACCTGAGCCTAGGCTGAAGAATGGCAACTAGTTGATTTTGTGCAACTGAACTTGGGTTGCCAGGTAAGATTACATCCTTAGACAGTACGAGCCCAGGACTAGGTACAGGTAAGATTTTTATGACCAAAGAAATCAAAGAAAATAGGTATGTTCAGAATATATGACTGAGGATGAAGATAAGCACATCATAACAATGAAACGAGTCTTTTTAGAAGATATGTGTGGATCATGGGGATAGCCTATTTTAAATTTTTGCAGGATCTCCCCAGTTAATGTGTCCACCAACCTGTTAAGAACATGGCACCCGCACTTGAGTGGAGCTCAGAACTGACACCCTGTGTCTTGGAATCATGTTCACAGAGTGAAGGTCAGAAACACGGCCCTCACCATGGGGACGGAAGCAGCAGTTGGATCACATTTGCTGAGGGATAGAAAGGACCCCGGATAGGTAGCTCTTTCTCCATTTTGAGGCAATGGGTATTTGAATCAGGTGCATTTTTTAAATCGAAGAGGATTCATAGCACAGATTTCTAAACATGGGAATCTGTATATTCTACTTTATTTTGACTATGAAGCCCCCTGCTAGAGATGGTGGCCGAGAAACTGCATAGAAAACTCAAGAATACAAAGTTCTAGGCAGCGAGAAAAGGTACGAGATGAACTATTTTCAAATAAAGTATAACAACACAGGGGTTGGAGTTTACTAATCTAAAACCAGATCCTGTGGCGCTTAGGTTATTCTTGGTAGTTGTTCCAACATTTATGCTCAGAACTGGAAAGGGATTAGGGCCGAAAGTCTGGTATTGGCAGAGGGGAAGGCTCTCCACAACAGAGTTTACTTCTCTGTTATTTTTGTTGTAAACATATGGATGGCACAGCATTGACTTATCGGCATTTTTCATGTGTACAATTCAATGACATCATCTCCATCTATCATGCTGTCATTCCTCACTGATATTTATTGTCAAAATTCCATCACCACAAACAGAAACTCACTGCTTACACATTATTTCTTATGGTCCTCATCCCTCTCTCCACTGGTAACTGACATTAAACTCTTGTCTATGCATTTGTCTTCTGCTCTTTTGGCTAGTAGGTACCGCTCATACGGCCCCAGGTACAATGGAGCAAAACACTGCCTAGACATGAATCATCTTAGAAATCATTGCTGTGTTTTAGCCCATTATGGTAGCTACTGTGTTGATTCACCATATTGAAGGTCACCTTGTTTTTCATGACCCTCCATTTTACCAAGCATGATGTCCTTTTCCAGGGACAGGTCCCTCTGATAACGTGTCAGGGTATGTGAGCCAAAGTCTTGCTCTATTCCTTGTGAACATCACAAATCAAATGTGCCAGTTCTTCTCTGGTCTTCCTCATACACTGCACATAGCAAGGTAATGGAAAATACCATGGCTTGGGTCAGGCACATCTTACGGCTCAAAGTAACTTCTTGGCTTTTCCATTTTTAAAAGAAATCTTTTGAAGCATATTTTCCCATGCAACAAATCCTTTGATTTCTTCACGGCTGCTCTCATAGACAGTGAGTGTGGATCCAAGTAAAATTAAACCGTTGGCAAAAGCCATGATTTTCTCCACATATCATGATGCTGCTTATCGGTCCAGTTGTGAGGAATTTTGACTGCTAGCTGGCGGTGATTTGAATTCAGCGTAGTTCCAGAAAACTAAAGCAATGATGGGTCAAGATCTCCTCTTCAACAGAAAGGTGCCCAGGCTGGTTTCATACCCTTTTGCCTGCTACAAAGCCTCCTGCCTAAGAAGCGTTGACTAATTTTCTTTCATCACAAAAGGAGTTTGTAAACAAGAAAAATCGCAAAACAACACAGAGAAAGACCAACACGTTATTTACACAAAGTAGGCCACCTAGCAATCACCAAATCAGTGACTTGTGAAGTTCTGGAAACCCAGACGAGTCCAATAACTGAAGGGGGCAGCACTGAGGGAGATAGGAACCCAGGATCAGACATGCATCACCCACTGCATTCTACTGCATTTGCCCTGTTTCAACACAGTGAGGTAGGTCTGCTGTGGTTTCACAGCATGTGAAGGAAACCCCCTGTCCTCCTTTGCTACTGTGAAGCAGATGTACTACCTGATCTCCAGCAGATCAGGAACCCGGCTTTGGGCACCCCAAAGAAGCCCTGGCTTGGATCTCTTTGGAAGCCAAGCAGGAAACATCTGGAATTTAAGGTCAAAGGTTTTAGCTCTTGCTTCATATAAGCCCTCCTGGGCAGCACAGGATGGATATCCATCTTCAAACCTATGCCAGCAACTCTGGTTTTCACCCCCATTGTGCATGGAAAGTGTAGCCTAATCCAGTAAAGGATGGATGCGGTGCGTGGAGTCCTGTGCCCTAGGATGAAAAGTTTGGAACAGAGCACCTCATAACATTAATAGACAACTCTCATCTAACCTTGGAGTACTCTCTGAGCCTTTCACCTGCCCTAGCCTCTCCCAACATCACCTTCCTGTTGGCATGGCTTTCCAAGCTTTCAGTAGAAGGACATCAAGACATGGGGCAACCCAACAAAAATCCAGTCTCCTATGGCACATTGTTTTCAAAGTGGAGGAGTTTCAAAAGGACACTATGGCTGAAAAGCCAGATCTGATGGGCAAACATGAGGTAGTTCAATAATCTCTACACTCTAAATAGTTGTTCTTTCAGGAGAAAAATCAACAACAACAAATATTCCTGCTGTGCTGACCTGGAGCTGCCGCCAACTTATCCCTGAGATTGCTCATGTACCTGAGACACAGCACAGGAATGAGGGCCTTACAATCAGCATATACACAAATACACACCCAGAACGTTTATACTAGAAAAAAAGTATACATGCACAAGATACGTCATCCACACACAGTTAGTGCAGTTGGCATTCCGAAGAAAGTGGGACCCAAGGTGCGGTCACCCATGGGAGCACGTAAATAAAACCGTATCAGCCCCGAAGGAGGTGGAAATTTGCTTAGCAGCAGCAGGTCTGCAGCTGTCCCCAACCAGCCCTCTTTCGCCTGTCTATCATCTCCACCCACTGCTCGGGGCGGTTTGAAGAACCTTGTCCCAAGAGTGGGCTATGAGGAGCGCAGACAAGGGGAAAAGCCTGCCCTACCCCAAGAGAGTCCCTCCCGCAGAATGCACTGGCTATTGGTTGCGACCATCTTGAAAAGGGAAACTTCCCCACCCTGGTCACTATCAAAAACCAGAGATTCTGGGGGTGGAGCCTCAGAGAAAGCAGGCAGACTTGGGGGGGTTCTCCTAAAAGCCCTCCCTTGCATTTGGATAAAGTCTAGTGGGGCTTCCTTTGCTTCACTCCTTCCCACCCCAAGAGAAGAGAGGGTAACGCGCTGGGCCCCAGCCAGAGACATATGGCAATGCCAGCTGCCCCCTACCCACCTCTCCCACTATCTCCACTCTGCTGAGGGATGCCTGCTCCTTGAAATTTCCTGAGAACGAAAGGGTAGCTCCTGTCCCAGTGGCTCGATTCTGGGCCTCTAGGAGCAGGGCGGGGCTGGTTAGCTCTGCTTCTTCCTGAAAGTAAGCTGGCTTTCCCTGTGAGCTGGGGGTCTGCTGGGTCTTCAGCGGACAAGAGGCCACCGTCTGGCGGATGCTTTGGCAGAAGTGACACATCATAGGCCGGGGTGGGATGGTTGACACCTCCACAGTTGTAGCACCTGTCTCCCTCAGCCGCCTCTCACTCCCAATGCAGAACACCCCACCAGGACCTGTGATTCGGGGTGACTCCAGGCCCTTAGCAGACGTCTTTAAGGTGAACTCCACAGCTTCTCCCTCCTCCAGGCTCCGGGAGCCTCCACGCGCAGCTTGGACGTCAGAAAGCTGAACCCCATGAGTACATTGAACCACTTCCAGATGCCGGCCACCCCGTGCAGCAGCTGCGGTCCTCCACCATGTGGGCTGAGTCCTTGGGCGACTGGCCACCTTCTTGGACGCCACCGCGGTTTGGACCCGGAGCCCGTGTTCCTTGGCTGAGCCCGGAGGCAAAACGCGATGTCTAGTTTTTTGGAGACCGTGGTTTGCAGTTAGGTCTTAGACGCTCCACAGACACATTTCTTTAAAGAAAAATATTCTCAACGACGGAACATGGAGAAGCGCCAGGCACTTAGCTTATCTCTATTGGCAGACGAGAAAAAACAACTTCCAACTGATTTTCCGACACGGAGTTAGCAATCAACAAATATTTTCGGAGTCTTGCACACACACACACACGAAGATTTCTTTGAAAGAAGGTGCTGGGTAAACAGGATGTGCTCTTAAGAGTGAGTTGGACCTTGCTTCTCCGGGGAGTCATAATGTGGCTATTTCTACTCAATAGTATTACCTTCCGGAAGCGCCCTGGACCAGGTGGGAAATAAAACAAACGCCTTTGTGAAGGTGCTCAGAGAATGCTTTAAACTATTACCCAAACCAGTCTCACGGCTACCAAGTTGATTCTGACCCAAAGCCATCCTACAGAACTGCCCTGGTGGGTTTCAGGATGATGGACCCAGGCTGCAAGGATGGGCTCAGGCACAGCAACCAGGGTGAGGCTGGGGCAGGACTGTGCGGTGGTTCGGTCTGTTGTGCACAGGGTCGCTACGGGTCGGATCCCACTCGACGACCATCATCACCACCACACGAACAAATCTTTATGGGAGTAGAAAGCCTCGTCTTTCTCTTGTGAAGCAGTTGGTGGTTTCAAACGGCTCAGTTTGTGGATGAGCATCTAGACTTAAACCGTAACTTAAAGAAAGTAGCCTGGTTGAAATGGTGACTTCGTATTAAAGGATAAGGATTCCATTGTGTGTGTTGTGTGTGTACATGTGCCTGTTTGTAAGCTGGATTAAAAGCAATGTGACCGGTTAATCTGTTGGTTTTGCTCTCTATTATTGGACCTTTCGCTTCTCCCCAATCTCCATAATTTGGGGAGTGTTTGGAAAGTAATTAGCAAACATAACCCATCCAATCATACCAAGAGAGGCCACTGAGCACACCTATCTGACATGTCCCCGGAGCCCAGGTCTTTATCTCAGTTGATTGGGTTTTACAGAAAATGTTGGTGGGCTGGATCTCATGCCCTTCAACCACGGTATCTGGCTCTGCCATTTAAAGGGACCCTGCCATTCAAGGCTTTGTGTAATCTGTCCACAGATCCCCAGGCTAGGGGAGGGAGTCTGAGCCAGAGGGCTTGAGAGAGAGAGAGCCAAATTTGTCTCAGGAGGTGTCTAGATCCTGCAAGGGTGGGTTTTTCAATGTCCCTGGCTCCTCCTCTTTTTAAAAAATGTTTGCCTTCTCATTTTTAACACATCACATCCAAGGCGATTTGTTTTATTGGAAATACCGGTGCGCTTCTCCTGCTTTCCCTGAGACCGGAAAGAATGAGAGGTTATTATCATTTTGGCATACAAGAAAATGAATAACGTTGACCTGAAGTGATTATTTGAATGTTAAAGCAAACATGAAGTAGCCTTTTAAACTTTGCCCTTTGAGGGTGAGACTTCTTGAGGCAGGGGAAGAGGGGCTGTGTGTGTGTGTGTGTGTGTGTGTGTGTGTGTGTGTGTGTGTGTATTCCCTTCAGAGCCTGGCTCCAGTGACTTCCTAGAGCAGATGCCAGTGAGTTATCTGGATCAAAGCACCGCCCCCTCCCCACTCAGTCCTCTCCTGTGTTTCCTTCCACAGAGGAAAGGGGCCCACACCATTCATGCTGCCCACAGCATTATTCATCCTTTCGATTTTTTTTCTTTTTGAAATCATTTCATTGGGAGCTTGTACACCTCTTATCACTATCCATCTATCCACGTCAAGCACATTTGTTGCCATCATCATTCTCAAAACATTTATTTTCTACTTGAGCCCTTGGTATCCGCTCCTCATTTTCCCCTCCCGCAGGAATCCTTGATAGTTTATAAATTATTATTATTTTGTCATGTCTTACACTGTCCAATGTCTCCCGTCACCCACTTTTCTGTTGTCTGTGCCCCAGGGAGGAGGTTATATGTAGATCCTTGTGATAGAGTGCCCCAATCTCCCCCGCCTTCTCCTTATCCTCCTGGTATTTCTACCCTCATTATTGGTCCTGCAGGGCTTATCTGTCCAGGATTCCCTGTGTTTCCAGTTTCTGTCTGTGCCAGTGCACATCCTCTGGTCTAGCCAGATTTGTAAGGTAGAATTGGGATCATGATAGTGGGAGTGGGGGGTAGGGAAGAAGCATTTAGGAACTAGAGGAAAGTTGTATGTTTCATCGTTGCTACACTGCACCCTGACTAGCTTGTCTCCTCCCCGCAACCCCTCCATAAGGGGATGTCCAGTTTCCTACAGATGGTTCTCCACTCCACATTCCCCCTCATTCACAATGGTATGATTTTTTTGTTCTTTGATGCTCGATACCTGATCCCTTCCACACCTCGTGATCACACAGACTGGTGTGCTTCTCTGTGTGGGCTTTGGAATACCACGGGATAGATCTGCAGAGGACCAGCTAAAGGCCAGCTGCAGTGAAGAGGCCTTGCTACTTATGCTTGGCTCCCTTTCTTTGGGCATAGCCTCAACATGTTGAACACTTAACTCTTTTTTCCACTTTGTTTTTGGGTTTGGGGAGGCAGTGAGTCCATTCTGACTCATAGAGATGCTCTAGGACAGGCAGAAAAGTCCCTGTGAGTTTCTGAGAGTTTAACTTTTTACGAGAGTAGAAAGCCCCATCTTTCTCCTGTGGATAGTCTGGTGGTAGTGAACCGCTCATCTTCAGGTGAGCAGTCCATTTAGGTAACGACTGTGATACCAGGGCTACTGTCAAAAAAATAGACCATCTTCTAAAATTGCATATAGGGACAGAAATACCTTTTTCCACACTGTAAGCAACAACCAGGAACTGCAGTACTGTCCATTAACACCACAATGACACAGTTCTTCCTTGCCTGCCCTGTGAAGGTCTCTTCGTAGACCCAGTGAAAGAGTCGCTGGCCTCCTGAGCAGGAGCACTGGGAATGACCTTGTTACGTGTGACTTTTGTTAGGCTGATCACCAAATGGGCTTTCTAGGAGTCGGGTGACTAAGGGAAAACGTCCCATGATTTCATTTTTATGGGGCGCGTGTGCAGGGGCCCTGCTATAGCCTTGTTTCACTGGGCTTGGGATACTTTTTTCACATTTCCTGAAGTCTTTCCAGGGACTCCCATGTCACCAGCACAGAGTCACCACTGAAAGCTGAAATGAAACCTCATGTTTCTAATTAAATAGCCTTGTGAACCACTAGCTCACAGAGTGGCTCCCTTGTCTGAAGTTCAAGCATTTGACACTATCATGAAATAAGGATCTCAACTGTCCCAAATAAATGGAAGCCAAAGAGTCTTGGGCCTGAGTGCCCAGCTCCACCTTTTAGGAGCTCTTGACCTTGGTTACAAAGTTATGTGCCTTCAACCAACGGGAAGGGCTCTGTCTCCCTGAAGATCAGGAGGTTTTACCAAACGATGATATGGAACATCCCTTGCAGCTCCTTGAGAGAGTAGCTTTAATCAGATCCTCTTTCCCTCTCTTAACTCATTTCCACAACTGATTATTTTCTTCTCCAAGCTATTCATTTCTTAATTAAAAATAGTGAATCATAATGAGCCCTGCAGTCTGGGGCCAATGCTCTGATACCCCTTCTCATGACTGTACTTCCGGCAGCCCGGGTCCACTGCCAAGTCCCACGAGTGTGGGTGGTAATGTGTGTTCTTGTTTAATAAAGTACAACTCTTGTTTCTGTTCCAAGGGAGGGATCATTTCGCACTTGATGCTCATAAGAGGGAGAAATGGAGTGTTGGCTGTTGAAAACAGTCTGTGTTAGTGTTCTTCGCTGCTCCTCGAGGGGTCTGAATCATACCGACCCTCGCTCAGTCCATAGGAACCCTCTCCTTCTGTGGGCACATTCATCCTTCTCTGAAAGATGACCAAGGGGATTGCATGTGTCAGCCAGAAAGGACCGTCAACACCCAAAGCCACACTTACTGAATCGGGATCCATTCTGATTCCTAGTGATCCCCTAGGACAGAGAAGAACTACCCCATGAAGGCTGTCCATCTTTATAGAAGCAGACTGCTTCTTCTTTCTCCTTAGCATGACCTGTGGGTTTGAGCTACTATATAATAGTACTGTGGATTCTAAGACTTGATTCTTTATACAAATAAATTTTAGAATAAGTGCTCTTTGTTCCAGGGAGGCCTGCTGGCGTAGGGAGTTACGAGTTGGGCTGTTAACTGCAAGGTCAATGACTGTTTGAGGCCACCAGCTGCTCCACAGGAAAACGATAAGGCTTTCTATTCCCACAAAGATGCGCAGTCTCACAAATGCACAGGAGCAATTCTTTCTGTCTACTTGGTTACTGTGAGCTGGAACTGACTGGATGAAAGGGAGTTTGTGAGTTTTCTTGGTGGCTTACTCTTTACGCATAGAGTACATTATTTATCTTTCTGCCCACCTGCCAGACTCCCCACTCCTCTACCCTTCCACCACCCATCCTTCCACTCATTGTATCCATCTACCTATTTGCCTTTCTGCCTATCTATCTGCCCACCTAATATTTTGTCCCAGTATGTGGATTATCTTCTCAATTTCTTGTAGTATCTTTTGAGGAGCAGACACTTTAGTTTTGATGAAATCTAATTTGTGAAAAACTTTTCTTTACTGTTCAGTGCTTTTTGTGTACTAGGAAAGCATTCTTTATCCCAAGGCTGTGAACATATTATTTTTTAAATAAACCATTTTAGTTGGGGGTCTTACAGCTCTTAAAACAATCCATACATCAATTGTATGAAGTACATTTGTACATATGTTGCCATCAACATTTCCAAAACATTTTTTTTCTACTTAAGCCCTCGGTATCAGCTCCTCTTTTTCCCCTCCCTCCCCCATTCTCCCATCCTGATGAACTCTTGATAATTTATACATTTTTAAAATTTTCATATTTTATACTGTGCTCAGTTTTTAAAAAAAATCATTTTATTGGGGGCTTGTATAACTCTTATCACAATCCATCCATCCATCCATTGTATGCCAAGCACATTTGTTGCCCTCATCATTCTCAAAACATGTGCTTTCTACTTGAGCCCTTGGCATCAGCTCCTCATTTTTTCCCCTTCCTCCCTGCTGCCCCCTCCCTCATGAACCCTTGATAATTTATAAGTTATTATTATTTTGTCATATCTTACACTATCTAATGTCTCCCTTCATCCACTTTTCTCTTGTCCATCCCCCAGGGAAGAGGTTTTATGTAGATCCTTATAATTGCTTCCCACTTTCTACCGCGCCTTCCCTCCACTCTCACCACTGGTCCTGAAGGGATCATCTGTGCTGGATTCCATGTGTTTCCGGTTCCTATATGTACCAGTGTACATCTTCTGGTCTAGCCAGATTTGTAAGGTAGACTTGGGATCATGATAGTGGGTGGGGGGCAGGGGGGAAGAAGCATTTAAGAACTAGAGAAAAATAGAGTGTTTCATCATTGCTACACTGTTCCCTGACTGGCTTGTCTCCTCTTCTCCATGACCCTTCTGTAAGGGGATGTCCAGTTGCCTACAGATGGGCTTTGGTTCTCCACTCCACACTCCCCCTCATTCACAATGATATGATTATTTGGTTCTTTGATGTCTGATAACTGATGCCATCGACACCTTGTGATCACACAGGCTGGTGTGCTTCTTCCCTGTGGGCTTTGTGGCTTCTGAGCTACATTGCCGCTTGTTTACCTTCAGGCCTCTAAGACCCCAGACGCTACATCTTTTGATAGCCGGGCACCATCAGCTTTCTTCACCACATTTGCTATGCACACATTTGTCTTCAGTGATCGTGTCGGGAAGGTGAGCATCATAGAATGCCAGGTTAATAGAACAACGTGTTTTTGCATTGAGGGAGTACTTGAATAGAGACCCAATGTCCATCTGCTACCTTTATACTAAACCTATAAATATATGCATGTAGATCGATTTCCCCATCATTCTACATAAATATATTTACATATGTACTTGCCTGTATTTAGACCTATATAAATGCCCTTTGCCTCCTAGTTCTTTCTTCTATATCCTTTTACTTTCCTCTTGTCCCGCTATCATGCTCTGCCTTCATTTGGGTTTCAGTAATTTCTCTCAGTTACATTTTCCTTGATCAATCCCTACCAGGCCTCCTACACCCTCCTTGCCACTGATTTTGGATCTATTTGTTGTTCCCTTGTCCTTGGGTTGCTCAACACCATCTCTGGAGGAAATGAAGGTATTATTTGAATCTAATTATTTTAATTATAATAAATTTCATCCATATTTATTTCTAGAATTTTTATAATTCAAGCACTTATGTTGAAGTCTGCAGTCCATTTTATATTTTATCTTTGTGTATAATCTGATACATGGCTAGAAGTCCAGTTTTTCGAGATCATGTTTCAGGTGCTCTATCCAACATGATTGAAGGCAGATGGGTGTAATTGATCTCACTGTCTCCTTTATGCAAGCATAATAAACCAAATTGTCATTGTTGAGATACATTGGTGGCTGCTGAAAATTAACTGACCTGAGTTCGAATCTATTTCTAGAATCTATTCTGCTTCTGGAAGGAGCCATGATAGCATAATGATTTACTTTGGGCTGCTAACCTCAAAGCAAGCAGTTTGAAATCACCAGGCACTCTGCAGGAGAAAGACGAAACTTTCTACTCCCATAAAGATTTAATCGTGGAAACCCATAGGGGAAGTCCTACCTGTCCTATAGACTCACTATGAACTTCATTGTTCTATGTGTCTAGCCTTATATAGAAGTCACACCATCTTGATTTCTGTAGCTGCAGAGTAAGTCTTGAACCCATGTAGTGAAAGTCCTCTAATCTTCTTATTGTTCTTATACATGGTTTTGACTATATTCAAAGTGCTTTGCAGAGCTACTTGAAATTTAGGATAAATTATTGAATTTTTATCAAAGAGTCTGATGAGATTTTGATTAGGATGGTTTTGAAGCTGAAATCAATTTGGGGAAAATGCCTATTCTGATGATATCTATTTTATAAGCATGGTCTATCATGCTTTTTATTTATCTAGTTTATTTCTCTCAGCAGTGTTTAGCACTTTTCAGTGCGTGAGGTCTGTCACAAGTGTATTCCTGAGTGCTTTTTAGTTTTGTTCTATTTTGATGCTATCGTGAATTCCATTGTGTTTTAAAATTCAAATCCAATAATTTGTTGCTAATATAGAGTGATATACCTGATTTTTATATATAGTCCTGCAACACTGTCAAATGCAATGATCAAATTTTCCAGTTATTTTCCTCCCACTCTTGGGGGAAATGCTTGTTTTCTTAACATTTTCCATAAACACCTTATGTTTAGATAAAGAAACTTTCTTCTATTCCTAGTTTGCTGAGATATTTTGTTATTATGACTAGGTTGAATTATCTAAAATTTATCTTGTGCATCTATTGAAAGGCTTAAATGTATTTTCTTCTTTATTCTATTAATGTGATAGATATTGCATTGATTGATTGATTTTTAAATGTTGGACCAAACTTAAGAGTCCTTGGATAAACCCTAACTAGTTGTAGTAATGCCTTTTTAAATATATATTTCTACATTCTATTTGCTAATATTTGGTTGATGATTTTACATGTACAGTTACAAGGGATTTTTACTGTAGCTTTCTTTCCTGTAATCATTCATTTAGGTTTGGTAATATGAATAATGCTGGATCCACAAAAAGAGTTGGAATATGTTCAATGATGAAACCTTTGTCCAGTTCTGCTACTGATTTGACTTGTTGATAAAGTATTGTCTGAGGAAAAAAAAAAGAGTTGGAATATGTTTAACTTTCTTCCATTTTCCCAAGGTATTTTTGTTTAAAGATTGATATTATTATTTTTAAAAATATATTTTGTAGAATTCAAAGTTGAAACCAATGGGGTCTGGAGCTTTCCTTGTGAAAATATCTTAGTTGTGTATTCAATTCCTTAAAGGGTTACTCAAAATTTACAATTCTTAGATACTTAATTTGTTACCTTGTGTTTGATAGGAATACCATGCGTTCAATTTAATTTATCACATGTATTACCTATTTCTGTTTATAAACCTTCTAATAACTGAGAGAGAAGTAGTTAGATTTTATATCAACTTGCACTTGTGGAGAGGTGGATTCCAACCTGTCAATCAGGCCGCACGGCCTGATGATGCTACCTGGGAGGTGTGAGAGACACTGGGGATCACTCCTCTCTCTGTTTTTGCCCCTCTGCCTTCCTGCTTTCTGGAACTCTGTGCCAGCCTCCAGGGATAGCCCCATGTGGGCTGCCCAATCCTGAGAGCTGGAAGAGCCCTGCCAGGTTTCCACTGATCTTGGGGCCATGTGACTCTAAACCCACCAGACTGTGAGCCCCCTTTCCTGATTTACCTTTCAGCATCATTGGCCTGCAGCTACTTTTGTCTGAAGCGTGTCCCAGCCCACGTTGGACTTATGAATTTAAGTTGGACAGAACTGGGGCACCTTCTTGATGCAAACTTGCTCCTTCAAAGGTTCTTCCTTGTACATAGATAAGTGTAACTGGTTTGTTTCTCTAGGCAACCCAGCCTAACACAAGAGCCCTGGTGGAATAGTGAGTTATCTGTTGGGCTGTTGACTGCAAGGTCAGCAGTTTGAATCCAACACTTGTTCCACGGGGGAAAGATGAGCCTTTTTATTCTCATGAGCAGTTATAGTCTTGGAAACCCACGGGGCAGTTCTAATCTGTTCTCTAAAGTCACGTGATGGCAGTAATAAGTGAAATTATTTTTGTTGTATTTTGGTGGTAGCTCTTCTGAATTTGCTAATTTGTTGTTTGATATTTTTTCTCTTATCTATTTTAGTATATTCATCTTAATTTGTTTGCTAGAGGATTGTAACTTTGATTAACTTTTTTAAAGATCCAACCTTTTTCATTATTGTTTCCCTCTCTTCTCGTTGATTTTGAACTAATTTTTACTATACCCATTCATCTGTTCTTCTGGGGTTTGATTTACTCTTCCTTTTAAAATTATTAAGGTATAAACTTAGATTATTGATTTTATACCTTTCTAATTTTGAAATATAAGTACTTAAAGCCATAGCATTATGTAAGTGGTAATCACTAATGCTTTATGTTTCTATAACAATTCTTATGAAGAAGAGTGTGGCATCAGGATTGGAGGAAGGCTTATTAACAATCTGTAGTATGCAGATGAAACAACCTTATTTGCTAAAAGTGAAGAGGAATTGAAACACTTGCTGACGAAGACCAAAGATTGTAGCCTTCAGTGTGGGTTACAATTCAATGTAAGTAAGGATGACCACAATCCTCACAATCAGACCAATAGGGAACTTCATGAAAAATGGAAAACAGGTTGAAGTTGGCAAGGATTTTTTTCATACTTGGACCCATAATCAATCAACGCTCATGGAGGTAGCAGTCAGGAGATCAAAAGATGGATTGCATTAGATAAATCTGTTGCACACGATTTTTTAAAGTAGTGAAGAGCAATGCTGTTACTTTGAGAACTAAGATGTGCTTGACCCAAGTCATGGTATTCTCAGTTGCATCACATGCTTGTGAAAACTGGGCATTAAATAAAGAAGACTGTAGAAGAGTCTATACATTTGAATTGTGGTGATGGAAAAGGATATTGGACATACCATGGACTGCTGAAAGGACAAACCTATCTGTGTTGGAAGAAGTAAGGTCAGAGTGCTGCTCAGGGGCAAGGATGGTAAGCCTTCATCTTACAGATTTTGAACATGCTGTCAGGAGAGAGCAGTCCCCGGAGAAGGACATCCATATTTGGTAAAGTATAAGAGCAGGGAAAAGAGAAAGTCCCTCGATGAGGTGGATGGACACAGTGGCTGCATCAGGGAGCTCAGGCACAGGAACCATGGTGAGGAAAGGGTGGGATCATGCATGCCCTGCTTTGCTCTGTTGTACATAGGGTCCGTATGGATCAGGGATGACTTGATGGCACTTTACAACCACAACGATATTACAATTTAGTTCACAATATTTTTCTTTTCTCCCTCTACTCCGCCCCCACCCCATTTGATCTACTAGATATTTTAAACTATGCTATTTAATTTAGAAATATCTGGAGACTGACAGTCTAGGTAACTATTATTATTGGTTTATAATTCAGTTACCTTGTCATTAGAAAATGTATTTTATAAATTTCAATAGGACATTTATCATTTAAAGATAGTCTCGGTGAGGATTCGACATACATTTGAAGAGAATGTGCATTTTTGTTGTTGCATTGTGTATAAACATGTACTTTTGCAGTGTTGTCTGGAGAGGCCAGTCTAGGGACATCATGATTGGTAAGGTCGAAAGGAAGCAAAAAAGACCTTCAATGAGTGGATGGGCCCAGTGGCTGCAAAAACAAGCTCAAACAACAATAGTGATAAGGATGGTGACGGACCAGGCAGTGTTTCCTTCTGTTATACACATGCTTGCTATGAATCAGAATCAATGTCACAGCAGCAGGGGTGCAAATGTCAATTAGATGTCTGATAGTGTGGTTCAGATAACCTGTATCTTTACTAGCTTTCTTTTTAATGGCTTTATCCATTACTGATAGGGGAGAATAATAAAATCTTGCACTATGATTGTGAAGTTTGCTCTGATATCCGATTACCTTTTAATTCATTTCCCCACAAACCATATAAAGGCCCCTTTCTTATTTCTATACATTTTGCTTTTGGGAATTTGAAGTGCTATTATTTGGTGTTCCTGATGAGTTGGCCCCTTTATCATCATGTAATATTCCACATGCCATTTTATAATACCATGTGTCTTGAATTCTGCTTTTTCTATAGTGATGTTGCCTTGCTAACCCAATCCTCGCAGGTCGAGTGTGGCACCTTCGCTCCCTTTAGCTCTCAGCTTGTTCTCCGTTCCTCTGGTTCCCGTCCCCCACTTGTCTTTTGTTGCTTTGATTGTTTTCTGCTGCCTTCGGGCTAAAAGGAACATTTCCCAGTCTCCCGGGTTCGTTTGGTCCACTGAACCTTAGACACCCCCCCTCTACATCTTTTAAGGTGTCAGGGTCTAGTTAGCATCAAAACTGTTCCACATCTCCTACACCACCCCGATTCTTTCCTGTCCCACACGCCCTCCCAGAGCCCCTCACATCTCAAAGGTACCACTGCAATTGTTTACAGTTTTACTCATTCTACTCTAAGAACCCTGCTCAAGAATTAGCTTCTAAAAATCATCTTCATTCTTTTTTTTTTTTTTTAATTAATCAATTTATTGGGGC
>NW_022107431.1:11700747-11753806 GCF_000313985.2 Echinops telfairi
CCTTCATGATCACACATGTTGGTGTGCTGCTTCCATGTGGGCTTTGTTGCTTCTGGGCTAGATGGCCGCTTGTTTACTTTCAAGTCATCTTCATTCTTTACCACTCATGGACGGTAATGGCATCTAACATGGATCTGCAGTGGAAACTACATAGGAATAAGTCCTTGTATGTTCTTCTTTGGGGGGACATGAGGAAGGAGGAAACCTGGGCACCACACAGAGGCTGGTGTTTCAGGATTCATTTTGCTAACTTCTCATTTCCAGTTAAATCTTGAAAAACTTTGGTCTACTTAAGAATTTCATTATGTATATTCCTCGGACACAGAACTTCCAATCGTTGTTTTCTGAATCTCTCCTTAATCTATCCTCTGATTACGTCAGTGAAATTAAAGATGCACTCAAATTTTGATCCACCTGCTTATGCCTTGAAACCCCAATTTCACCCTGATTTCTAATTACATGAACAAAAGATTCCAAAGCATGGAGATAACAACACATCATCTGCCATTCCTAAAGGCATCATCATAAAGGATAAAGTGAATGATGAAATGTGTCGCCATAGACATAAACTATTGCAAGTAAAATTTTCAGTGTGTACATATTTTTAAATGATTTGTTCAAGATTCAGGTCCCCATTTCTCCCCCAATGCACCATCAAATAGGTTCACATCTTTATAAAAATGGTATTAGGATTTAGATGGAGATTTAGGTTATGATGTATGAGAGTATTCTGAGAAGACGTGCTTGGCCAGTCAAACAAGGTATTGGAGTTAGAAGCTGGATGTGCCAAATTCAGTGTTGACTGGTTGAGATAGTGACACCCAGATATACTAGCACCTCTTTGGCAGTCATTGCGTAAGCGTTCCGGACATGTGGCTTCCAGTGCTTAACTGTAAGAACACACAATCTGCTGGTTAGCTCGGTATCTTTGGTATTTTCTTGTGGTCTCCTCGCGTGAGTCGCTTAGATGGGCATTTTTCTGGCGTCACAGATTCTGTTCATCTTGGCTTCAGTGGCTCAGAGTGGGAAGAAGGAGCCTAGAAAACTGATGCCTAAGCATCGCGCTGTGTCAATCCTCCCTGGGCGTCAGGCCCTCACACTCCACATCGGGGCAAGACGATTAGCGTGTGCTTGTTGAAGAACTTTTAGTATTTCATTAGAGAAACTATTTGGTCATGAGTAAGCTAGTGACAAGGAGGCCTGATGGTGTAGTGATTATGCACTGACCTGCTTCTCTCAAGGTCAGCAGTTTGAAACCACCAGCCTCTCCCTGGGAGAAAGTCAGGGCTTTTTACAACTGTAGAGTTACAGCCTTGGAAACACACAGGGCAGTTGTCCCCTGTACTATAGGGTTCATAGCAGTCGGTGCCGACCCATGGCAGTGAGTTTTCTGAGTAAGAATCTATTTGATGTAAGATTGATGATGGTTTCTCAGTCATCATCTTCAGCGCTAGTTTTCAAAGTTATGCCATTCTTATGAAGATCCTGAATGTCACAGTAAATGTATTTGCTATCGTGATAACTTATAAAGACAGTTTCATTTGAATTTTGCACGGCTCACATGGTCTGATCCGCTCCGCTACCCCACTTTGAGCCATTTTCATTATCCCTATGATGCTCACAGGGCTTAGAACAATGCCTGTGAGGCTCCTTAATGATTTAAAGCAGATTCACTGTCCTGCTGACTCAGACTCGTGGCAGCCCCATGTAAGCCAGAGCACAAGATTTTCAGTGGCTGCAAGTAGATCGCCAGGCCTTTCTTCTGAGGTTCCTCTGAATGGACCCATTGGTCAGTGGTCAAGCGCACCAGGAGTCTGTACCACGAAGAGGGGGCAGACACTGGTTTTTATGTACTTTGAGTATCTTAGTTCACTTATGCCCCGGGTGACTTCTATTTTTCAGACAAAGGAGCAAGGTTCAGAGAGCTGGTAACTCCTCCAGGGGTAGAGAGCTAGAAAGAGGCAGACTCTGAAGTGAGGCACTGAGACAAGGCTCCTGAGTTGGTCAGTTTGTCAATGTAGACCAGACACTGTCACCTCCTAGAGAGTTAGGTCCCCGAGAAGTCCCATTAGCCAGTCTCTGAGCATCTCCCCACTTGTTCTTGTCTCAGGGTCCCACCTCCTCTGATCTGTATAGTCTAGGGGCACTTTAAGCAGTCACTAGAGGGTTCAGATGCATGTGAGTGGCTAAGAAGATCTGCCTAGCGAATATGTGGAGACTTTTTCTGTCATTTCATCCCAAACCAGCCCTCACTGTCTGCTCCCACCCTCAGCTCCCACTGGCCTCCTTCCCTCCTTGGCACTGAAGGGCGGGGATCTTCTCATGACCAGCATGGAAGCAATTCTGTGACTTCCATGGGCTGAAGACATGGTGTGTGGAAGGAGTTTCCAAGGTACGTGCTTTCGGCTGTGGGATGCCTTGATGACTCCCTGAAGAGGCTTTGCCCATAATCACAGAGCTTAGGGCACGTGCTCCCTGACAAAAGAGCAGCTGTTTCCTCCAAGGACAAAAGAACAGGGCATGCCTGTTGGCCTAACGCCTGGCCGTGAACCCCACAGAATGTGGAAGCAACAAGTCCTGACGAGAATGTCCAGGATCAGGAAGCTAGAGCCAGGGCATCCGATGTTCCAAGAATGGACTCACGGCTGCTTTGACATTTCAATAGGCAGCCAACTGGACTTTTCTTTTAAATTTTTTTAACCCCTTCAGATAAGTGATAGCAAGATTTTTTTTCTAGCGGTGTGTGTATGTGTGCATGAATTTTATGGCTTCTTGAGTTATCTTGAAAGTTCCTAAGGGTATGTTGATTTCCAGGATGCCGTAGATTAGTGGGTCTCAGCATTCCTAATGCCGTGACCCTTTAATATAGTTCCTCATGTTGTGGTGACCCCCCCCCCAACCATAACATTATTTTTGTTGCTACTTAATAGCTGTATTTTGCTACTGTTATGAATCAGGCGATCCCTGTGAAAGGGTCATTTGCCCCCAAAGGGGTCATGATCCACAGGTTGAGAACTGCTCGCTTAGATGATTAGTTTGGGTTCAGTGACACGCACGCAGGACACCAGCTTGCAGTCATATACGGGGGTGGGGGTGGGGGTGGGTGGGGGAGTGGTGGTGGTGGGGTGGTGGTGGTGGTGGTGGTGGTGGGGGAGTGTTAGCTAAACCCGCAGGCTTGACCAAACTCAAAGCACATCTACACAAAGAACCCAAACCGGCCCACACCCCTCCCCCACTCCCCAACCCCCACACAAGGGAAACTAAGGACCTTTAAGAAGTGCTTCCCCTGAGAACCCACCTGTGTTAGTCCGGGTTGACTAGAGAAACAAATCCAGGGAAACTTTATATCAAGAAGTAATTATGCATCAATCAAACATCCCAGTCCAGTCCAGATCAAGCCCATAAGTTCAATATTAACTCATAAATCCGATATTAGCCTATAACTCCATATTTCTTGTCAACAGGAATGTGAAGCAGATAAATGATAGAGAGATAGGTAGATGGTGGCTTGCCTCTTCTGATGACAGAATCAAGAGAGAGAAAGTTCCCCGAATTCTCATGAGAAGGACATGGCCACTCAGAGGCTTCATTGGCTAAGACCTAATTGACAGGCCAGACAGCACCCTTCCACTCATAATATCCTTCAGCTGATAGAAGATTGTGTAGCTACCACACCACTTCAAGCATTCAATAAGCCTCTTGGGTTCCAGACTCCACCCAACAGATCCCACATACCAAGGGTTCTGGTCACATTGCTAAAGAACTCCCTCTGGTCTCATCTCTGAAGAATGTCTCCTAGGAGTCTGTCCTTGGCTTTCACCCAAGTGCAAGGTGCTTCGCTGTCATTCTTTCCCCTCCCTCCATCTTGTACTAGTTGTTTTAAATGGGCAGAAATGGGAAAATACTACTTTTCTTCTTTTAGCATGAATTGTTCATCATAAGAACAGACTCACGCTTCAGTTTGGTTACTCATGTTTAAACAACAACAAAAAAGGAAAGAAGAACAAAACAAAAACCCCAATTCTATGCCAATTTGACCTTAAAAATCTTTCCTCCAATTTCTTGTGAATTTGAGCTAAAATAATATATGACGGGCTTCCAAAAATTCAGGGAAATGGAATTTTCTCAGGAACATTTGGAAGCTCCCTTATACATGCCAGCATGCTCAGGTCAGTTCCAGTTGGCACCTGCTATACCTCTAGTCTTGATGATGTGTTTACTAATTTGATCAATCAATTTTATCACACCTTATCTTTGGCAAGTAATTTTGAAAATATTGGTCTGTTATCCTACTAATTTATAGCAACTGGCCTTTTCCTATCACTGCTCTGGGCATTTGAGAAAGTAGAACCAGAAACAGAATAGCTTCAACTTCCTACCACAGGAACTCATGGGGACCCCTTGAATTTCAGGGCAAAATGGCTGTGACCTCTTGCAATGAGAAGTCAGCTTATTTCTGAAGAGCTTTTGGATGGATTCAAACCTCCAACATTTTTATTAGTAGGCAAGGTCTTTAACTGTTTGTGAGGCCCAGGGAAGGTTCACTTAATAAATCTCTTATTGCTGTTGTTGTTAGAAGTTGTCCATTCAGTTCTGACTCATTGTGGCCCCTATACAACAGAATGAATCACTGCCTCGTCCTGTACCATACTCACAATTGTTCTTGTGTTGTAATCCATTGTTGCAGCCATGATGTCAATTCCCGTTATTGAGGGCCTTTCTCTTTTTTGCTGCCTTTCTACTCTGCCATGCATGATGTGTCTCCAGGGACTGGTCTCTCCTGACCACATGTCTAAAGTACATGAGATGAAGTCTTGCTATCCTTGCCTTTAAGGAGTATTCTGGCTGTACGTCTTGCAAGACAAATTCATTAGGGGTTTTTTGGCAGCCCATGGTTCTTTCAATATTCCTCACCAGTACCATCATTCCAATCCATTAATTATTCTTTGGTCTTCCTTTTTCAATTTTACAACTTTCACATGCATATGATGTGATTGAAAATAGCATGGCTTGGGTGAGGCACACCTTAGTCCTCAAAGTAGCATCCTTGTTTTAAAGAGATATTATGGAGCAGATTTACCCAGTGCGATGTGTTGTTTAATCTCTTGACCACTGCTTCCATGCGCATCGATTGTGGATCAAAGCAAGATGAAACCCTTGACAACTTCAGTCTTTTCTCCATTTCTCATAATGCTCCCTATTGGTTCAGTTGTGAAGATTTTTTTTACATTGAGTTGTAATCCATATTGAAGGCTGCAATTTTTTACCTTTATCAGTGAGTGCTTCAAGTTCTCCTCATTTTCAGCATGCATATCACAGGTTGTTAATAACACATGCTTAATATTTGCATTGTGGAAATTCACACAAGACCTCTTTAGAGTATTACTTTGAGGATGTTATTTTGAGGACTTGTTTGCTCCTGACTCAAGCCACGATATTTTCAGTTGTCTCCTATGCATGTTGGCATTGAATAAGGAAGATGTGTAGGCTGGGATAACCAGAAAAACAAATCCAGAGGCACTCATATATATATAAGAAGGAGTTTTATATCAAAGAGTAATTGTATATTAAGAAAATGTTCCAGCCCAGTCCAGATCAAGCCCATAAGTTCAATATTAGCCAACAAGTCTGCTATCAATCATAAATCCCTCTCTAGACTCATGCCACATATGCAATGATACAAAATACAAGAATATCACAAGCCATTGGGTGCAAAGTCTTATGGATTCAGTGGCTTTGGAAGAATCACCAAGGCTCTTGCAGGTCTCAGCGTGGCTCCACGTGGCTTGTCACCAGGATGGTGAAAGCAGAGAGAGAGAGAGCGTACGGCCCAGCTCCAGGAGAAAGAGAGGAAGTTCCCAGAATCCTCATGAGAAGGCCATGTCACAAGGAGGCATCATCAGGGTGTGACCTGATTGACAGGCTAGACTCCACCCCTACACTTACTTATCAAGTTGACGTGAAATTATGGAACTACCACAGAAGACCAAAAAAGAATCAATGCATTTGAATTTTGGTTTTGGAGAAGAATATTGGAATTACTATGGACTGCTGAAAGGACCGGCAAATCTGTCTTAGAATAAGGAGAGCCAGAGTGCTTCTTAGCATCAAGGATGGTGAGACATTGTCTTACATACTTTGGACATGTTGGCAGGAGAGACCAGTCCCTGGAGAAGGAAGTTAGGCTTGGTAAAGTAGAGGAAGAACGAAAACTAGGAGGGCCCTCCAGGAGATGGGTGGACACAGTGGCTGCAACAATGGGCTCAGGCATGGGAACAATTCTGAGGATGGCTCAGGACGTGGCATTGCTTCGTTCTGTTGCGCATAGGGTCACTATGGGTCAGAACTGACTTGATGGCACCTAACAACAACACAACACCGTGCCTTTGGTTTAGGGAGCTGGAGGTGCAGCCAATCATCTGGCCTGATTTCACCAGCTTCCTGAACCTTGGGACTGAGGAAGATCCTCCAGACCATGTGATTCTGAAGAAAACTGAAAATGAAAATCATTTCATTTTCAGATATAATGATTTCATTTGTTTGTAAAAATGTGCTCTTGGTTCTTGTGATAGTTACATAATCTATTGTCAATTTGAGCCTTATGAGTGAAAGGGTGGAGTTTAGCCTGTCAATCAGGTCACAGCTTGATGTCCTCTTTTGGAGGCACTAAGGAGATAAATAGCTTGTTGGAGGGTGGACACATGCGTGCTCCCTGAGACATATTGCTGCTAACAAGACATATGGAGTTATGCTAGTGCCCTGAGCTGAAGGAGCCACGTGGAGACTCCTGCCAGCACTGAGATGCTTCCACTGCCACTGGAACTACAAGACTTTTCACCCACTGGTCTGGGATCTTCCTGCATTCAGCATCATTGCATGTGTTGCATGAGTTTGAAAAGGAATTTATAGATTGGGATCAGACAAATGAGCTAATATCGGACTTATGGACTTGATCTGCACTTGGCTGGGATGCCTTCTCAATATTCAATTGCTCTTGTATATAAACCTCTTTTTTATACACATATGAGTATCTATGAATTTGTTTCTCTAGTCTACCCAGACTAACACAGTTCTGAAATAAATTTTAAATTGTGAGAGAGAAGATTGGCTCTTCTGTCTCAAATTTGCTGACCACTGCTCCAGACAGACATCTGAATTTTGGATTTTGGATTTACCAGCACCCACAACTATATGAGCACCCCAGCCTTTTTTTTTCCTATTGTGAATTCTAGGTGTCCATTGCAGCGGATTTCAGACTCTAGGAGGTGAAGGGAGGGCTGCTGGTGGATATCCGAGTTGATGGAGTGGTGCAACGTTTGTGAAAGTAGGACGCATGGAGAATACGTAACCTCAGCATCTTGGAACTAGTCTTCTATTAATTTTTTCCAAAAACATTCTTTCCATGGAGTCCTATATTAAAGATACTGAAGATACAGTGTGGCTACAGTATGAGGCTCAAATAGACTATGCATGGTGAAGATGGAGCAAGACTAGGAGATGGCTGATTCTGTTGTTTATCGGATTGCCATACACTGGAGTTGAGGGACAGAGGCAAAGAAGAAGGCCCTGCACAGGGTGGATTGCAACAGCAGCGGCAACAGTGGGTTTAAACCTAAGAACAATTTGAGGACGGTAGAGAACAGGCACTGTTTCTTTCTGGGTACATGGAGTTGCCATGAGTCAGAATCAACTCGATGGCACCCAACAAGAACAATGGCAATGACAGTGAAGTGTCCGCTGTAAGGCTGTCCATACACCTGGCTGGCCTGGGAGGCGGCCCCTTCTAGTTGTGAACTGTCCTTCCTTGCACACTCAGTGACCTGCTTAGAGGGTAAATTCTGTGGTCCCACTCTCTGTGGGATATTGAGCACAAAATGTGAGTGTTGGAAAACCTCTGCTCCATTCTGGGAAGGTTTGGCCCAGGGGACCTAAATCAGGTGCCAAGGTATAGCACTGGGGTGGTCCTTGGTGCCAGGTGGCAGTCAATTTGTTCATCTGGGCTCTGCCTTTTAATACATATTCCCCAAATCATCCTCTCATGGAATTCACTAAGTGCATTTTTTGGCTGCAACATTTCTATTTGGGAATGATGCCAGGATTGTCAGCCAGTAAACACTTCAGCTCTTTCTTAGCCAATTTGCCCAAAAAAACATCAGAGGGAGTTATTGATCTTTTCCCCTTGTTCCCATTCTGCTAATATTTCCCCCACTGTTTTCTTTCTTTTCTTCTTCTCAAGCTGACATGAAATCAAAGCTGTCTTTCCCGTTCCAGCAGCAGGTCGGCGTCACACGCCATTCACAATATCAGTTGCAGTTTCCCTCTTTTCTTTGCAAAGACCTTGTCTTGGTTCTATGGGCAATGTAGCTATGGGTCAAACCTGGGCATTTAATCCTTGGGCACCTAGTGCATGGGGCTGAATCTCATTTGGCTACTACTACAAGTTACATAGAATCCCTGGGCAATGCTGACCAAAAGGTTGAAAGTTCAAGTCCACCCTGAGGTGCCTCAGAAGAAAACCCTTGTCACCTACTTTAAGAAATCCGTCACTGAAATCCTGTGAAGTACAGTTATACTCTGGCCCACAACGAGCCGTCATGCATTGTGGTCAAATTCATAGCAGGTGGTAGCCCTAATTTTCACTGTTCTTAAATGCTGTCAGCTCAGTTTAAAAGAATGAGATACTGCCTAGTCCTGCACCGTCCTCACAAATAGTGTTGCGTTTGGAGTTCATTGCTGTAGCCACTGTGTCAATCTCCCAGTGAGGGGTTTCCTCTTTTCTACTGGCCTTCCACGTTCCCAAATATGCTGTTCTTTCCCAGGAACTGGTCTCCCCTGGCAACACGCCCAAAGTACATGAGACGAAATCTCACTCTCCTCTTGTCTAAAACGCATGCTGGCTGTCCTTCTACCGATACAGATCTGATGTTGACAGTCCATAGTACTGCCGGTAATCTTCACCTGCAATACAATTCAAATGCAACCATTCTTCTTCGATCGCCTTATTCAGTGTCCAACTTTCACATGCATTTGAGACCATTAAAAACACTCCGGCTTGAGTCAGGCACATCTCAGTTCTCTTCAATACGCAAACGAGGTCTTCTGCAACAGATTTACCCAACACGATGCATTGTTTGAGGATTTGACCGCTGCTTTTCTGTGCATTCATTATGGATCTGAGCATGATGAGATCCTTGACAACATCACTCTTCAGCTGTACAAGTTACAAGACACAGTATACAAGTACTGGGCAGTCTTATTTTACACTTAATTTGTAAAAGAAAACCGAGCAGATTAGTCAGGGATGTTTGAAGAGCTAATTAGTTTCTCAATGGGAGTGGGTTTTGGATTTCGCCTTCGGAAATATGAACTCTTCTTTTTCTAATCTCTGACACCGAGCAGCCGGCGATTCCCACTCAGCCGCGGGTGGCCTGCTGTGTCTTTTGAGCTGAAGACCTAGGCTCCTATTCTCTCAGTAAGTAAGATAGAAGGATGTGGTTCAGGGAGCTGCATGCAATTACAGGAGTGGTGGGTAAGGTACTTACAGTGACAATCCAGAAGCTTCGGAGAACAGGACAGGGACAACTGCTAGCAGACGCCGGAGGGCACCATGAGAAGTGATACTGGGCCTGGCATTGGATAAATCTGAGACTGTGTTGTCGGAATCATCTTGAACACAGCTCCCCTCTTCTTGAACAATGATATCTGGAGTGCTCTCACGACCCTGATAGCCCTGTTACATGGACGCTTCATGCCGTTACCGGAACTCAGGTTCAGATTTACTGCTGGAAGACTTAAGACATCACAAGAAATTTTTATTTAGAGACCCTAGGAGGAAGCAAATCTTTCCAACCAGCATGGCTGGCCTCCATATTTCTTGCATTCCCAATATTCATTTATTTGTTTATCTACCAGTTTATTTAAATCATTTTATCGGGGCTCCATCCATCCATCCATTGTGTCAAGCACATTTGTTCATAGGTTGCACCTGAGCCCTTGGTATTAGCTCATTTTTCCTGCTTCTCCCACACTTCCTCCCTCATGAACCCTGGATAATTTATAAATTAATATCTTTTTCATGTCTTACACCCACTGCTGTCTCCCTTCACCCACTTTTCTGATGTCCATTATATGTAGATCCTTGTGATTGGTTCCCTCTTTTGCACCCCCAACTTCCTCTTCCCCTCCTGGTATCACTACTCTCATTATTGGTCCTGAGGGGTTTATCTGTCCTGGATTCCCGGTGTTGAGAGCTCTGATCTGCACCAGGGTACATGGAAGTTCCCCAGTCCACTAGATTCTTGGGACTTTCCACCACTGCGGGAACTTCCACCTGGGGTAGGAAGAGGCCCTGGGAAACATAGTCTCAAGATGTTGCCACGGGCTCTGTGATGTGCTCCGTCCCAAGGGCCACCCTGGCTCCTGACAATACCAACCGGTTGCTCTGATGCTGTGCTCCCAAAGGTTTTCAAAGCTGAGACCGTTCAGAAGTGGAAAGTCCTGCCTTTCTCCCCAGGTGCCTCTGGGTGGACCTCAATTCCCATCTTCAGGTTAACAGCATGTGCACCGTTTGTCCCACGCATGGTCTGCAATAGGGCAGGATGGTGACTGGGTGTGGCCCTAGTTCCTCAGCAACTCCATGGTGGTTCCATCTGGGAGGAACTGAGGCTGATGCCAATGCTCCTGAGGGGACAGCTTGCCTACTGCCTCTCGAACCACCTGTCCTGTCAAACAGCCCCGCTGGGCCTTCTGATCCCCACTGGTCTTCTCTGATGCTGCTTCATGGAAGGGAAAGGACAGAGGGACCCTCATCGGCAGTCTTTTCATGCACCCTCTTTCCTCTCACTGCCCACTCACTCTGTGTGTGTGTGTGTGTGTGTGTGTGTGTGTGTGTGTGTTGAGGGTGGCATCAGGGCTCCTGAAGTAAAAGTCAATTGGGGTCGGAATTACTTGGTGCTAGAAAGGGAGCAGTGTTGATTTGGTGGAATAAGTGATTTACAAATTGATATATGCATTCTAAAAATATGCCTCTGAAAATGTTCAGAACCCTAAAATGGGACTGGGACCAACATGTTTAGTCAGAAATGATAATTATAGTTAACATTTATTGAAAGCTTATAATGGGGCAGTGACTGTTCTAATTGCTTTACATTTCTTAGCTAATGTAGCTCTCACAATAGTCCAATGAAATCATTATTCTCACCGCTTTACATAGGAAAAACCGGTGCTGAGAGGTGGTAACTTCCTCAAAATCACTAGCTGGGAGCTCTGATGGAGTCAGCAGTCGGGCCCAAGGCATAAACCACTGTCCACACTGGCCTCTTGGTCCTGAGCTTCTGGAGAGTTTGACATGGACCAGCTTAAAGCGCCTGAAGAGCAATACTTACACCCTTGCCTCCAAGGTGTTCTCATCAGAAGGTGTTGTTTTAGACTAGATTGCCCATAGATGTGAATGGAAGGATACCTGGTGGCACAGCGGCTTGAGCCTTGGGCTGCTAATTGCAGGGTTGGCAGTTCAAAACCATCAGTGGCTGGCTCTGCCAGAGAAAGACGAAGCTATCTGTCCCTTTAAAGATTAAAAAACAAACAAACCCTAATCCAGTGCCATGATGATTTCTACTTCACAGTGTCTCTGTAGGATAGAGTAGACCTGCTCCTATGGGCTTCTGGGAGTAGAAGGGCTTATCTTTCTCTGCGCGAGGAGTGGCTAGTTATTTCAAACTGCTGACCTTGCAGTTAGCAGCCCAACCTGCAATCCTCTATGCCATCAGGGCCCCTTTACAGCTCGAGGGACCTAGTCTTGTAATCGTAAGGAGCCGTTCTACGTTGTCCTATACACTCATTATGAGCTGGAGTCAACTCGATGGCAGTGGGTGGGTTTGAGTGGGTTAAATGCTGCTTCCCTTGTTCATCTTCATATCTGCTATCCCCATATATTGTCTCCTATGTTCTAATTTTGAGAATGCATTTGAAAGTTTTTCTCCCTAGGTAATGTATTTCCTTTTCCTTCAACACATGCTCACAATTCTTTCATCCCTTCCTTAAAGCAGTAGTTCCTCTCCCAGCAGTTGAGTCCCCATAACAGGCAGATAAGACCATCCTCTGGGGGGTGATGGATAGACTTTTCACCATCCATGCTAGAGACCTTGGTTTGATTCCCAGCCAGTGCACCTCACACAGCCACCACCTGTGTGTCAATGGAGGCTTACCAGTGTTGCTAAGATGTTGAACAGACTTTAGTGTAGAGTCCAACCCAAGATGGGCGAAGAAGATAGGGGTCAACCTCAAAGCTGCTTAAACTATGAGTCAAAACCTCATGTGGATCTGCCAAGCTGACTGGGGAGTCTCAAAAAATGTGGCAATAGTAGAAGGTTCCTGAATGAATTCAAAATGAAAAGTGAAACGAATCTGAGGTGGTTCTGGTAGCACTTGCCTGTGTTGCAAATTCCTCAGGCAAAATGTGTTCTAGAGTGGAAAGAGTTTAAGAAGCCCTGGAAGGCATCTAACAACAACAACAACAACAGTGCTGTACTTGATGAGTCTTGGATAACCAGAGGGGAAAATCTTATGGTGGCCTTTTCATTTTATTGCATGCCCCTTTTTGTGTTTTCTCTTCTAAACTGTTTTTATTTAAAAACCCCGAGTTGCAAAAATAAAATAAAATTAAATAAAAACCATGAGTTGCCTTCAATAGCTGTGATGAAAACATAGATGTGCTTTTCACATCCTCAGATAACATTGTACAACAACTTTTTCTTCCTATCATTACAGAATCTTTGACTATCATTTAACCTGCCTCATAGCATTTTACCCAATTGAAAAAACTTCATTTGACCATTTTTAAATGTTTTTATCTACATCTATCATATATCTATTTATTTTGCTATGGTACCAAAAGAAGTATTTGTGCAAAGATTCCTTTTCTTCTTTTATTGAAATTTTGTTTGGTAAAGAATTTCTAAAAGAATATAAAATTTTCTAGGTCTTGATAACCTATTGTTCGATACAAATTTCTCTCAAAAAAATGCCTGAAGAACCCTAAAAAGCTTATCTTTAAAATTTTTATTTTGAATGGTTTTTAGTTGTTTTAATTTTAACTACATTACTTTCAGAGTTGAAAATTTTCAAGTTCTTTTAAATATTAAAATCATTTGGGAACTGAAAGAAAGGGGTGGGGATAGGGGGACAGATGATCTTTCCTTCACAGTAAACACATGTGAGGAGGAAGTTGGGAAAAGATAGTTTCATAACCCAACATTTAAAATTTTCTGATTTGATATGATTGGAGTAAATGCCTCCTTTTTCATAATACTCATATTTTTAACTTTCATAACTAAAATAGCTTAAAATCCTAAAAACATATGCTTGTTTTATTGACATAATTATAAGTGAGTTAGGGAGGGTGGAAAGACTCAGTATTCATGACTTATTTTTTAATTAAATAGCATTATTGAGATGTCTGATATACTTTGTGGTACTTCTACCCTAATTTACTGTGATAAACACATGTCCTCAATATGCACTGTAAACTTGTTGAATGGAAAATGATTCACCCCTTAATGAATTTGTAAGTATCTGCTTAAATTAGCTTTAGTAAATAAAATTACAAGCTTATCACTTACTTTTCTAAAATTGATGCTGCTAAATTAATCTTCGAATTTATCAAATTGCATTGCAGCTTTAAAATGTATAGTAGGATACATTGATTAAGAAAATACCTTTATTGCTCTGATTTCTGAAATATGTGTACTTAAGATGCCATGTGTGATTAAAGGAGACTATATTATTTTTAGGGAAAAATATATATCCTCAGTGATGTGTGTTTCAAATCACATTAACTTTACATCAGCTATTGATTATAATTGAATCCACTGATGTTCTGCTAAGGGCTGGCTAGGGAGGGTTTTAGTGAACAAACACAATTATTCTTCATTTCAAATGAATTGTTTTCTTGCTCTTCCTCCTTTACTGCAAGCATGGAGTTGCCGCTGAACTCAGGCTCAGTCTGCGTACCCATTCTTATACCTATTTAATGCCAATGTCTGAATCTTCTTGACCTCCACCCGGCAGTTGGCGCAAACAGTGAAACCCTTGGCTGCTAAACATAAGTTTGGTGGTTTGAACCCATCCCTCAACTCCACTGCAAGCAGACCTGACAATCTACTCCCAGTAAGGTTAGTCTCAGAAGCACTACTGGGCAGTTCTGCTGTGTCTCACAAGGTCACGAGGTCTCCAAACTGCCTGGATGGCACTCCACTAAAACAGTTGTGATCAACGTGCTGCACCAACGTCATGGACTGGGGAGGATGGAGGTGGAGTTGCATCCGAGGGCACGTGAGGTGGCTCAACATTAGTCTGGGGTTCAGACCTAACTAGGGAAGAAATCTTGCTAGCCATGTTATCATGGTGCTGGGAGGTGCAGCGGTTAGGTATTGGACCACTAACGGAAGGGTGGTTGGTGATTTGGACTCACCTACACAGAAGATCTCTGGGCGAAATATCTGACAATCAGCTCCCTTGAGAACACAGCCTGGGAAACTCTATATGGTGTTTCTACTCTGTCCTTGGGGTTTCTGTGAGCTAAAAAAGAACCCCGTGGCATTGTGTGTGTGAATATAAATGCATTTTTTTGTTGCTGTAATCATCTTATTTCTCTTGGATTCTGTGTTAGACAGGGTTCTCTAGAGAGATAAAACCAGATTGCTAATAATTTTATAAATACATATTTAGATAGATATAGATAGATAACACAAGAAATAAACAGTTGTTAAATTATAAAGCAGTTATACAGATAGATATATAACACAAGAAATAAGCAGTTAAATTATAAAGCAGTACAAATGGCTCAGTACAATTCAAATGTGTTAGACTGTTGTGAGTCACTGACAGTCCTTCAAGTCTTGAGTGCCGCCAGGTAGTCCTCTGTAGAGAGATTCAGATTCTCCAGGCACCAGCAGCCAACAGCAAGGTAGGTCACCAACAGTCAGTCCCCAGCTCTAGAGATGTAAATTCCAATTGTGTGGTGAAGCAGGTCTTGAAGAAACCTCAAATTACAGCGACACAGTCCACAGGTTAGGTGTCCCACAGGTACTTTAGCTTGCAAATTGAGACACAGAACAAGCAAGGCAGCCGCACACTGGTCCGATGATCAAAGAGCAAGAAACAAGAAAGGCAAGGCTTACCAAGCTATTTATCTCTCCGCCCTTCAGTTAATCCCACTTGTGTTTATCAGCCAGGCTGGCACAATAAACTATCTCAATCCACCCCTGGCCAACCTGGCACCTGTACACAATTCTTTAGCCATGTATAATTATATAATTTCCAGACATTGATGAAATCACACTTATCCTTATCATCAATCATCTATCATACATATAAATGAAAACACACTGAGTCCAATTGTATCTGATATATCATACCTGAACAAAGGAAAGATATGCAATAAGCACATATAAAGAAAATACACTGACAATTACAAACCTTGCTTTTGCAATTGATCACATGGTAATAACTGATAGGTAGAACTACTTTCTTCTACTACCCATTCTGTATTACCTTTGCCCTCAGCAAGCACCTCAACTGGCTGTGGTTTTTTGCCTGGTGGGGTGACTCAGACCTTCATTCCTGAGGGGTCTGGGTCATTATAAGTCCTATCAGGATTTGGTTGCTGTAATTTACCATTTACTTTAATCACAGGGCATGGTAACACTAAAAGTCGGCCTATGGGTTCTCCTGGATTCCAGACATATTCTTCTTTACCTCCATTATGTAACACCAGTCCAATTTCTCCTTGGTAATCAGGATCAATCACACCACTTAGTACAGTGACACCCTTCCTGACCTGTTGATACAAAGGCACAAGAAGCCCAAAGTGGCCAGGGGACATTCTCAGCTGCCAGTTCAGTGGAATCCGTGCTGTGTTTCCAGGTGGGAGAGTTCCTTCCTTCGGGACCAGGACCTCCAGGCCTGAGGAATACAGGGTTGCTGGGACAGGAAGCAAAAATGCTACAAGTGGATCAATAGGAGTAATAGTGAGTGGTACCGCTCCAGCTTCCACCCCTTGATTCCTGGACCCATGAATTCTGGCTATTGGAGACACAACACCATATATTGGCCGCTGGTTTAGAGCGTATACAGCTTCCTGGAGAACATTGCCCCAGCCCCGCAAATTTTGCCACCTAGTTGGTGCCATGATTGTGTCTTTAGGAGCCTAATTCCATCATTCTATCAAGCCAGCAACTTCAGGATGATGAGGAACATGATAAGACCAGTGGATTCCATGAGAATGGGCCCATCACCGAACTCATTTACTGTGAAGTGAGTTCCTTGATCTGAAGCAATGCTATGTGGGATGCCATACCGGTGGATGAGACATTCTGTAAGTCCACAAATAGTAGTTTTGGCAGAAGCATTGCGTGCAAGGAAGGCAAATCACTATCCAGAGTAGATGTCTATTCCAGTAGGAACAAAACGCTGTCCTCTCCATGATGGAAGTGGTCCTATGTAATCAACCTACCACCAAGTTGCTGGTTGATCTCCCCGAGGAATGGTCCCATATCTTGGACTTAATGTTGGTTTCTGCTGCTGGCAAATGGGGCACTCAGCAGTGGCAGTGGCCAAGTCAGCCTTGGTGAGTGGAAGTCCATGTTGCTGCACCCATGCATAATCCCCATCCCTGCCACCATGTCCACTTTGTTCATGTGCCCATTGGGGGATAACAGGAGTGGCAGAGGAAAGAGGAGGACCAGTCTCCACAGCGCGTGTCATCTTATCCACTTGATTATTAAAGTCCTTCTCTTCAGAGGTAATCGCTTGGTGAGCGTTCACATGAGATACAATTACCTTTACTTTCTTGGCCCATTCAGAGAGGTCTATTCACATATCTCTTCCCCACACCTCCTTGTCACCAATTTTCCAATCATGGTCCTTCCAATTCCCTGACCATCCAGCCAAGCCATTAGCCGCAGCCCATGAATTAGTATGCAGTCTCACATCTGGCCATTTTTCCTTATATGCAAACTGAACAGCTTGGTGCACTGCTCAAAGTTCTGCCCATTGGGAAGATTTCCCTTCACCACTGTCCTTTAGGGAGATCCCAGAAAGGGGCTGTATTGCTGCTGCTGTCCACTTACGAGTGGCACCTGCATATCGTGCAGAGCCATCTGTAAACCAAGCATGACTTTTTTGGTCTTCAGTTAAAGTATGGTAAGGAACTCCCCAGGAGGCCATAGGTGCAGACTGGGAGAAAGGAGGTAATGTGACAAGAGTGGAGACTGTGGGCATTTGGGCCATTTCTTTATGCAGCTTACTTGTCCCTTAAGGTCCTGCTTTGGCCTGATTTCATGTATACCACTTCCATTTAACAATGGAGTGTTGCTGTGCATGTCCAACTTTATGATTCTGTGGGTCAGACAATATCCCATTCATGATAGGTAGTTCAGGCCTCATGGTGACTTAGTGGCCCACAGTGAGGCGTTCAGTCTCCACTAAGGCCCAGTAACAGGCCAACAGCTGTTTTTCAAAGGGGGAGTAGTTGTCTGCAGCGGATGGCCGGACTTACTCCAAAATCCCAATGGTCTGCACTGTGATTCACCAATAGGGGTCTGCCAAAGACTTCACACTGCATCTTTATCTACAACTGACACTTCTAGCACCATCGGGTCAGCTGGATCATATGGTCCCAGTGGCAAAGCAGCTTGCACGGCAGCCTGAACCTGTGGCAGAGCCTTTTCTTGTTCTGGGCCCCACTCAAAATTGGAGGCTTTTTGTGTTCACTTGATAAATAGTTTGAAGTAGAACACCCAAGTGGAGGGATATGTTGCCTTCAAAATCCAAAGAGGTCCACTAGGCATTGTGCCTCATTTTTAGTCGTTGGGGGCGCCAAATGCAATAGCTTATCCTTCACTTTAGTAGGAATATCTCGACATGCCCCACACCACTGGACTCCTGGAAATTTTACTGAGTTGGAGGGTGCCTGAATCTTCGTTGGGTTAATTTCCCAACCTCTTGTATGCAGATATTGTACCAATGAATCTAGAGTCTTTGACACATCCTCCTTAGTGGGTCCAATCAGCATAATGTCATCAATATAATGGACCAGAGTAACATTTTGTGGAATAGACAGTTGATCAAAGTCCCTTCGGACTAAATTATGGCACAGGACAGAAGAGTTGATGTACTCCTGAGGGAGAGTTGTGAAAGTATATTGTTGCCCCTGACAGCTGAAGGCAAACTGCTTCTGGTGGTCCTTCGAGACTGGTATTGAGAAAACATCAGCCAGATCAATAGCTGCATACCAAGTACCAGGAGAAGTATTAATTTGCTCAAACAATGAAATCACATCTGGAATGGCAGCTGCATTTGAAGTCTCCACTTGGTAAAGTTTACGATAATCCACCGTCATTCTCCAGGATCCATCTGTCTTCTTTACAGGCCAAATAGGTGAGTTAATTGGAGATATATTAGGAATCATCACCCCTGCATCTTTCAAGTCTTTGATGGTGGCACTGATCTCTGCAATCCCTCCAGGAATGTGGTACTGCTTTTGGTTTACTATTTTCCTAGGCCATGGCAGTTCTAATGGTGTCAACTTGGCCTTTCCTACCATGATAGCCCTTATTCCACATTTCAGGGATCCAATATAGGGGTTCTGCCAGTTACTAAATATGTATATTCCAATGATGCATTCTGGAACTGGGGAAATAACCACAGGGTGGGTCCAGGGGCTCACTGGACCCACAGTGAGACATACCTGAGCTAAAACTCCATTGAAATCTTGACCTCCATAAGCCTCCACTCTGACTGGGTCTCCTGGTACTAGTGTCAGTTCCTAGCCAGTGTCCAGTAATCCCCGAAAAGTTTGATTATTTCCTTTCCCCCAATGAACAGTTACTCTTGTGAAAGGCCGCAGGTTCCTTTGGGGAAGGCAAGAAGAAAGACTAACAGTATAGACCTTTGGGAATGTATCAGGGTCCTCCTTCAAAGGGACCCGCCCCCCCCCCCTCATTCAAGGGGTTGTGGGTCTGTAAACCCCTCATTCAAGGGGTTGTGAGTCTGTAAACTGGCTCAGGTATGGGAATTGATTAAGCGACCGTGACTGTCTATTTCTGCTGTTCACCTGATCTACCAGTCTTCCACCTGTATAGATCACATAAATATTTAGTAGGTTTCCCATCTATTGCATTCCTAGGGACACCGTGGCTAAGTAGCCAATGCCATAATTCCACACAAGACAGGTTGCTTTGATTACTATTGAAACCTTGTTGTCTATTATAACCACGCCCACCCTGTCTCTGCTGATTCAGTGCTGACACCTGCCCTCTACCATCACGGGGACCAATCAGCCCCATTGCGTGCAGATGTTGGAGTTCGCTTAGGGCAGTGCCCACTGTTAATCCTGGTGCACATAAAATAGCAATTACAGGAGTCTTAAGAGATGCTGGGGCCCACTTCACAAACTTGTTCCTTATGGTTGTGGTAAAGGGTATGTCCTCAGGACACCCCCTTTTTGGGTCTATGGGAATATACTGATAAATCCATTCCAACATACCAATTTCTCTAAGTTTTTGGATGCCTTCCTCTACAGTGTACCAAGGTAGGTCAGGTACTTCAAGTTGGTCCAATCTAGGCCATCTGGCAGTCCATGCTTCATTGAACCAACCAAATAAAGAATTCGATCCTCTCTTAGCCTCTCTCGCAGAGACATTGAAAGAAGAGTCTGTGCTTAGGGGTCCCATATCCAGAAACTCTTGTTTTGCAATTCTAAAAAAGAAAAGAAAAACAACCTGAGAGCCAAGCAACTTAATAGAAAAGGGAAAAGACTGTGAGGACAATCAATTTCAACTGTTTCGGCTCATTGGGGTGTCACATCGGTTATTTCTAACCCAGCTATCCTATCATTCAAACAAACCGAGTTTGTAGAGAACTGTGGGGGCAACTTCAAGGTGCTCCAGAGGTCGGGCTGGAATGAAGGCATGAAGATAGGAGGTGGCCCATGCTATCCCTGTGGGAAATGGACACCTTTGTACAGTGTGGAGACCCAAGACAAAGGATGGAGAGGAGAAAAAGAGAAGCAAGTGGGTTTTCTGGAAACCTGGGAAATGTGATAGCCGGTGAGAATGTCCCAGCAGTGGTGGAACTGAAGGGAATGCCGAAGACAGACATGCTTCACATTCAGCTCCACCTTATGTTTGCTTTAACCCAGGAGTGCTGGCCGTGGGCAGTGAGCTCAGGCTCCATCCATTTGAATTTGAGATTTAGTAGGCCTTGATTTTGCTCTCCTTCTGACTCCAGAACCACACCAGAAAGCTCAGAAGCCATGCCTCCTGCTCTATGTGTTAAGGATGTGTGTGTGTGTGTGTGTGTGCACGTGTGTGGCTTGTACTGGGGCCCCAATGGTCAAGTACTCAACTACTAACCTAGTGTTACTATGGAACTTCCTTCTATCTCTTCAGGTCTTTGCATTCTCAAGAGAAAGAAGCTGTGACACAGCAACAAGAGAACAGGTGGGGCAACTGGGTGTGTGAGGTCAAGCTTACCTGGAAGCTGGAAGATGGAGCCAAGAAAAGCTTCCACCCAAATCTGGGAGTTTCTGGGCATCCAGTGAGCAAGAAGAGAGGATGTTCCCAGCATCTTCTGCATGTGGACTCTTCTGGCTGGGGGAGTTCTGGATCAGCCTTACGGAGCATAGGGCTGGGTGGGGAGGGAAGACAGAGAGAAAGATGGGTGGCAATGGGCTCTCTCACTCCTTACAGGTCTACTAGCCCATACCCTCCCCCTAGAGGAGCCCTCATAGGGAGAGTGTGACTCTTCAACTCCAAACATGGCCTGTGGGACTCCCAGCACTCCCTCTGCATTACTTATTGAATTTGGCAAAAGGTCGAGTTGTTTTCCCTTGAAGGCTTCTGCCTGGGAATTATGATTTGAGCTAGTCCCTGGGTCTGTGGTTAGCATAAGGGACAGGGTAAGGGATGACTTCTCACCCTACAGGCTCTGCAAAGGGACGCGGCTACGTCCCCGATCTTACCTGTGTATGCTTTCCTCCCTTCTGAGTCCGTCCTCTCCCAGTGGCCCAGGATTTCTGCCCCACCTCCATCTGATTCTACTCACTTCTGGTGCTTTGAACGCCCGGCTGCTTCCGCCAATGGCATTGGCCCATGATTTGTAGATTCCCCTTTGAAAGGTGTAGGGAGCCTGGTGGCCTGGTGAAACGTGGAGGCACTTAGAGTGGAGTTTGTTCTATAGCCACCTTCACCATTGAGGCTTTCTCTTCTAGGGTAACAAAAGGGAAATGGCCATGAACTTCGTACCAGATGTCCTCCTGTTCCACCAGATGACCAGGCCAGTTAGACTTACCTGACTGAAAAAACATGGATATTTACCTCAGGAGCATGACTTTCATTCTACTCTGTCAGGAATAACAATCTTGACCTTATTGCCCAAAGAACCCTGAAGAGCTCCCTCAAGAGTGGAGAAGGCCTTGATGGGAATCAACACTAGTCCCCAACTTTTTCCACTGATCCCCAAAGGGTCCCCTGAGAGCAGAAAGGTGTTGCCCCAGTTCATACCCACACAAGCCAGTCCCAGAAGAGTGTAGGGCCAGGAGCATCTTGGTAATTGCTGCTAACAGTCCCCAATAAGAGTCTTCCAGAGGCTCTACTCATGCCTGGAGCTTACACTTGGGGCCGCTCCTGGCCACAAGGAGCTTGCCAGGCACCAAGACTCCCCGCTGAACAAACAGGCCCTTCACTTCTGCTTCTCTTCTCTTCTTTAGAAACTCTTGTTTCCAGACTTCTATTCACATTTGTCTTTAGAATAGGAGATGCTGGCTCATGTTCTCTTGTCAAACACGTTGCCTCTGTCCCCAACTGGAAGGTATTCCGAAATTTCCACTCATACCTTTTCTCATCAGGATACTCCCCACTGCCCCTGCGCACCAATGAGTAAAATAGGACTCAAACTAGAAAAGCTACTCCCACAAGCTATGGCTCTCCCGACAGAGCTACAGAAGGTACAATCATCTTCCCATTAGAACAGGCAATATGTCCCCGAGTGCAGCACAGCTAACATTCAATTGGTATATATTTCAGAATAAATGGATGAATTCTTTCTTCTGATGGGGAGACCAAGGTGAGGAAGAGAAATGGCAGAGACATTTTAGTTGAAAAGCAATGCTTTTAAGGCTAAATGCGTCCATTTGTCTTTTTACCTCATAGGTAATAAAAGATTGCCCGGTTAGAAGAGAAACACATGGTCAGATGAGATCCAAAGGGACTTCCTTACAATGTCTACTGATGTCCTTAAGTTGGTCTCTGTCCCGCTGGAACATCTTGATTCAAGTTCAAAGACATCGACTATAAACGCAGGGGAGACACCACAACCTAAGAGAGGAACAGAGGCACCAGCAGGGTTCTATGAGGCGACATTTGGCACACATAGAAATGCATGGATGAGATCGGTAGCTTTTTCACAGGTTAGTATTTCTGTAAACCTCATGCAAGGATTTGCTAGGGAGGCAGGATCCAGGGCCTGAAAGGAGAAGGCCAAGTAAAAACTGGGTTTTGAGTGTTGTCCCTTTCTTTGTAAATGGAATAATCTTCAGTGGCGATGAAGCTCTTGGTGTTTTGGTGGTCTCATCAGATACTGGAGATACTAACAGTTGCCCTACCTACTTCCAAAAATTCTTCTGATAATCTAAACACAGAAAATGGTAACTCACTGCCATCACGTCAATTTTGACTCATAGCGACCCTACAGGACGGGGTAGAACAGCCGCTGTGGGTTTCTGAGAGTTCATGTGAGTGGAAAGACCCACCTTTTGTTAGGTAGCTGGACCAAGGACCAGGGTGTCCACTGGGCATGTGCCAATTCAGGCCCCGAGGTGGTGTGGGGTGTGGGGCAGTACACCTAGGTGGGTGGTACACCTGGATTGTCCCAATCTAGGCCAGGTGGGCTTAATTCAGCCAATGGCGTCAACCAGTACTGCCAACCTCACCTCCCAGCAGAAGATCCCAAAAGGCTGGAACCTGGAGACCCCACCCTCTTTCCGAGCTGCTCCTCCACCTTCTAGTTGGCCCTGCTGCGGTCTCTCTCTCTTGGGCTCTAGGCCACCACGTGGGGGTGTGCAGTGCCAGGAGGGTCCTTGTTAACTGTAAACCCTGAAACTTCTTCTATCCTTTATAAAAACCCACTTGGATCACAAACTAGGCTTTAGCTTGAAGTCTTTTTCATGAGAAAGCAAGGACCAAGATGTTTCTCACCTGACAAACCCAACACTTTCTCCTGAGGAGCAGCTCGTGGTTTTGAACTGCGGCCCTGACAGTTAGCAGCCAATGCATAACCATTTCGTTACCAGGGCTCCTAAAGGTGATGGTAGCTAGCTATTAATTCTAACCGGTAGTTGGAGGTTCACAGTCACCCAGGATGTCTCAGAACAAAGATTTAGCAATCTACTTCTCAACAAGCTCAATGGAGGAGAGTTTTAGTCTGACATCCGTATTCCTGGAGTTTCCATGAGCCCAGATCCACCCAGGGGCACCAGGTTTGGATTAGTTTTAGTAATAATCTGGCGCCTTTAGACTGTGATCTTTTGGGCTAAAAAACAAGGGGTTCATGGCCTCATCTGTAAACTGGGTGGAGAGATTCTCTGTGAGAAAGGAGTTTGCAGGAGGAGGCCTGGATTCTGTTCTTGATCAAAGGACCTCATGCACAATACCACCTTCTCTCTATCAAGTTTCTCTGTTGCCCTGATGCTGAACAGGCTCCAGCAGAGCTGCCAGCCTAAGAGGGACTAGGAAGAAAGGTCTGATGACCTCCTTCCAAAAATCAGCTGTTGGAAGCACTATGGACCCCAAATCTCATGTGTTACTGGTGTGGACCTGGACAGCATTTCTTTCTGGCAGGCCTCACGCCGCCGTCGGGGTGGCAGGTTGCTAGCAACAACACGCAAACAATAAGATTAGCAGGACCAGGATCAATCACAGCTCTATGAAAATCCTTGTAAGGGTTTTTTCCCCTCCCTACCTGAATGAAATAATAAAGATAGCACATTAAATAACACCAACTACACCCTAAATGCCACTTAACGTTTATCCCAGCTCTACCATCACTAGGTGGGTGGCTCTCATTTCCTAACCTTTTTGAACTCCATCTGCCTCCTGTGTGAAATGCAAAAAACACCACCAGCTTCATATGTAAATTTCCTCTCCTTTCTTTTCAAACACCCTTTTCTTGTTGGCTGGAGACTCATCAGGGTTTTTCAAGGAGATCAAGGGTGTTTACACGAAGAGGTATGTTTTCCTCCTGCTCAGTCCCTTTTATAAGACACTCAATGCCTTTCTGAGTACCCTAGTGCCCTGGAATAGTTCCCCGGGTCTGCCCCACTGTTTCCGCTTCTGTGGTTCCCCCAGATTCGGGTCATCTCCAGGGCTTGAATTGGGAACAAGCTTTTCATCCAATGTACAATCCACGCCATTCTCTTTCCTGGATAACACGATAAGATAGTTCCCAGCATGCCTTTACTTTTCCTCATCTTTATGTATCTCCCTCCACATTTTATAGAGAAGTTTTGCTTTTCTTTCTGTATTTCCTTTATTTATTTATTTTGCCATCTCCCCATCTCCACTCTCACCCCGGTTTCCACACCAGCATCTGAATTGCCATCGTTTTCAATTGGAGCAAAAAAGTTGAGGATGCTGCAAAACCCTGTTGAAATAAATTGGTGTGGACTAGAGTTTTGTGTGAGGGAGACTCCCATTTTTGGAAGGTTACTATTTCTGCTTAACTAGGCTAAGTGATTGTATATTCTCGCAGGCCAGGGGCGCAGTGCAAGCATGAGGTCTCGCTACCTTGTGTATAAATCATGAGGCTGACTTACAGGTGTGGCAGCTGGTGAAACCCAACTATGCCCTCGGTATCTCATCACTGACTCCCTCTCTCTACTTATCATCCCTCATCTTATCCTAGGTGCACAAACAAAACCGAACCCGATCAGATCTAAACATAGCTTCAAGCCTATGTCGAATCTTAAAAGACCAGTTTTTGACCAGGGCAACTTGAGCCTAACTGGATAAAATTGTTATTGTTCGGTGGTGTGTAGTCAGTTCTGACTTGTGGCGATCTTGTGTGTAGCAGAACGATGCTTTGCCTTGTCCTCTGGCATCCTCATGGTCATGATTCTCTTTGAGCCCATGGTTGCTGTCACTGTGTCAATATATCTCATCATGGGTCTTCCTCGTTTTTGTTCTCCCTTTACTTTACCAAGCATGTCCTTTTCCATGGACTGCTCTCTCCTGATAATATGTCCAAAGTATGTGCGACAAAGTCTCACCATCATTGCTTCTAGGGGGCATTGGGGCTGTACTTCTTCCCAGGTTCCATATTTATTTCCCACTAACATTCTGAAAGCTAAGTGGCCCAATTTAGCTCAGGTGTCTGTACCTTCAGCTCTGTGGTGGTTTCTATATACCTTGGTGCCAGACCCAAGGTTGACACCTGGTGGACAGGTGAGGGCACCTTGGGCTCCATTGTGCTGATTTTTGAGCACTATAATCAGATTATCACATTTCTACGTTTTATAGCTTATACACGCACACACACACACACACACACACACACACAGACTCACTTATATGGACACTGACAGAGTACATACATAGTTCTTCTCAAAGTAACACAATTTCAACCGAATAAAACAAAACCAGTAACAACACCTAACAAATAAAATAGGGCTAATGTTTTCACAATAGAATAAAATGGTCTCTCTCTCTCTCTCTCTCTCTCTCTTTAACCCCTGGAGAAGTCCTGAAGCCAGGGATTTTTGTTTTTGCCAGAAAACTACCGCTATGCCTTTGAAGTAAGTCACACATCACACAATGCTCTAATATTAGAAAGCGATGGAGCTTATATAAGAACCGAAGCAAAATTAGAACTGAAGTACTTAATGTGCTTGTGAGGGGGCCGGAAATATTTTTAAAAGGATGAGTCTCATTGTTGCATGGATAGTGAGAGTAACTGCCAAAAGGTAGGGAAAACTCGAGAATTATGCAAGGGGTGGGAAGAAATCAAAACATACTCAATAATTTTGGCCAGATTGTCATTTCTGTGTTTTTTGTTTTTAATTAATAATAAAATTGAGCAGGTGGAATGAGTCAGTGGACAATTCAGGAAGGTCCATAAAGCAAAAACCAAAACCCCCAAAATAACAACCCTCAATGCCATCGAGCCCATGCCAACTCATTGCTATCCTGTAGGACAGGGTAGAAGCGCCCCCTGAGTTTCTGAGACTGTAACACTTCATGGAAATAGAAAGCCTGTCTTTCTCCCGAGGAACTGCGGATGACCTTGCACTTGGCAGCCCAATGCATAACCACTACACCACCAGGGTTTGTCATGGGCAACACGAAACTGGTAGGTCAGTCTCTTCCTCCTCATCAAGAATTTCATTTTCTTTAAATGATATTTTAGCTGAAAACCTAGCTGATCAGGAGATCCATGTACTGGGGTTAGCGCTAGACTGTCTTCCCCACTGACTCTCAAACTTTACAAACATGATACATTTTCATACCACAGATTTTTGCTTAAAAGGTTGGAGAACAAATGTTCCCAGGATGCGGTTGAAAGGGCCCTGGACAAGGAAGTGGTGACAAGGGACATGGCAGATGTGACTGAGAAGTAGTCTCGCATTTATGTCTTAAAATAAAGGGAGAAAGGCATCTGTAGCTCAGACTTTGGCTCTCATCAAGAGTGTTGTTGGAGTGGATTCTAACTTGCTCCTGTTTTAGAATTTCTCTCCCTGCCATGTCTTCCATACTATTCCCGGAGATGGTCTTCAGAATTTCAATGGTAATTATGGGATTCCCTGACAAACCCCATTCCGTAGCCTTTCCCACACCCATCCCAGTGCCTGGCGCTACTTTTACTTTCCTCTAGGCTCTGTCCAACTTCCACGCCTTTTGCATTGTGTACCTTGGTCAGGGATGCCCTGCCTTGATTTTCAGTTACCTATGTACATTCAAAGGGAACCCTGGTGGCGTAGTGGTTAAGTGTTGGCTAAGATTTGCAAGGTCAGTAGTTCAAAACCACCAACTGCTGCTTGGGAGAAAGAAGAGGCTTTCTGCCCTATGAAGAGTTATCATCTCAGAAACCCACAAGGGCAATTCTACCCTGCCCTGTAGGGTAGCCATGAGTTGGAGTAGACTCAATGCATTGGGTTTAATTTTTGTTCTTGTTACTTAATTTCAGAGGATCTCTGGTGGCACAATGGGGTAAGAATCAGGCCTCTAACCTCCAGATTCAGAGTTTTAACTCACCAGCTGCTTTGCAGGAGGTTGATGAGGCTGTTTGCTCCTGTCAAGACTTAGACTCTTAGAAACCAGAAGAATCAGGTCTACTCGGCCCTAAAGGGTCACTGCAAATCAGAGTTGACTGCATGACAGTGGGTGGTGGTAGTGTCTATACTTTCAAATTCCACAGATGAAGACATTGATGTTAATGTCTTCGTTTTATGTGGGTCCATAATTAGTGCCCAGGGAAGCACCAGCTAAGTGGACAAAATTGCTGTGGAGAACCTCTTTTAAAGTTTTAAAGAGCAGAGATGCCACTGTGATGACTAAGGTGTGCTTGACTCACGCCCAAAGCAATTTTCTTTTCTTTATTTTTTAAAGTATTTTCAATAACCTCATTTGGCAATGAAAAAGGCAGGTGGAAAAAGAATTGACACATATTCTCACTGTGGTGTTGGGGACGATTCTTGACGAGACCACGGACTTCCAGAGGAACACGCAGATAAAGATTAGAAGACATTGCACACGAATGGTCATTGCATGTGGGACTGGCAAGTTGTCATTCCATTTCCTTTGGACACATCATCAGAAAAGACTTATCACTAGAAAAGTATATTATATTTGGGGAAGTAGAGGCTCAGAGAAAAAGAAGGGAACTCATTTGAGATGGATGGACACAGCAGCTACAGCGATGGACTAAAACGCCAATAATCATGTAAGACTGAGCAGCAATGAATTCTCTTACATGTTAGGTCATCGGGGTTAACAGCAAATAAGAAGAACAAAAGAATGCTTCCCAAAGTTGTCTTCTACCGTGGAAGCTTCCTGGAGCTCACGGCTGCTAGTGTCCCTCACACCTTCCTCTCTGTTCTCATGGCTTTCAACATCTCCCTGCTTTCTTTACTTTCCTACTGTGTGTTCACAGCAGCCATAGACTCTACCTTTCCTCTCTGGTCAGTTCATGCAACCCGCAGGTCTCACTGTACTGCAGGTGAGCTCATGCTAACAGCATGGCATAGGCTTTGCTGGCCGATAGAGGGCCTTAGAATCTCTGACTGAGTTTCTTCTTGGTCTTTTCTTGAGGCCAGAGGAAGCCCTCCCCAATAACCACTCTTCTTATTACTGCTGTCTCCGAGATGGTGCCGTTGTGGAGAGCAAGATGGCCTTGGGCTACAAATCCTCATGGTCCGGAGACTTTTTGCATGACCTTCAATTGTCCATGCCACACAGTAACCATACTTGTTTAATGCTTTTCTCGCCCCAGGAGTCACGATGAAAAACAGTTGCTGAGTTATGCTCTGTATTTTCTGCCGTTTGCCCATAAGTCAACTCCCATGAAGATGCTACTACCGGTCATTGGATTTCCCAAACTTTACTAAAGTGTATGTCCAAATTTTCATCTCAGCTTGTCCTTGGGGAAAAAAACAACAACCAGAAACCCAGACCAAGCAAAACAAAACTCACTGTCATTGAGTCAATTCTGACTTTTACCCACCCTGTAGGACAGAGCAGACACGTCCCTGTGGGTTTCCAAGACTATAACTCTTAACGGGAGTAGGGAGTCTCATCTTGCTCCTGTGGACCTGCTGGTGGTTTCAAACTGTTGACCGTGTAGCTAATAAAAGTCCGAGGTGGAACTCCTCAGGAAGCCCTAGTACACTCCTATTTCAACACCTAGACAGTGATTAAAAGTTAGAAGATCCTTCCCGAATATTACTGGGACTCTGAACAGCCTTGGTGATCCTGTAAACTTCAGTTCTAAAGTTTACACCTTCCTTATTGCCACTGAATTGTGTGGGCCCATTTGGTCCCAGTCCTCAGGTGTTTTTTGAGGTTTTTTCCTCCATCCTGGTCAGTCTCTGCCATCTGTTTTCTGAATTCCTCAGGCTGACCCATGTTTATGGCTTTGCGCCAGTTTGGGGGTAATCTGTAGAAAATAAACCTTAAAATCCAACACTGCAATGGCTGCCTTGCAAGGCCCTCTTACACCACCTTCAATAAATTCCTTGGAGGTTACCAGAGAATAAAATTAATTTATTCTAAATAAAAATATTCCTCAACTCATACATCATGATGCTTTTTTATACAGGCCTTTAAACATTTTTTTCACATTGAATGTACTTTATTTTTAAATAATTTTAAGTCTTATTGACATGCAATTCACATTTTATACAATTCAGTACTTTAAACACATTAAAGAGTTCTGTAATCATCATCACATCAATTGTAGAACATTTTCTTCTTTCTTGTACTTGGTATTATTAGCTCCCCACAGCCAGCCCCCCCAACCTCCCCTGTCATAACTCTAAGAAACCATTCATCCTGTTACTAGCTCTATAGATTTATGCATCCTGGATTTCATATAAAAAAGTATACAGTCAAAAAAAAGCAAAATGAAAAACCCAAGAAAAATAACAAAATAAAACAGAAAAATCACAACTGAAAAGTTAGCAGAAAATAATAAGAACTCAAGCAAATCTAAAATGGGTCAAAGGGAGAACAAATGCTTAAAGTTTCAGTATTTTCTTCTAAAAGAAGACACTTGGTTATTTTGGCATCATGAAATGGATTCCTTAAAAGAGCCCTGGAATCATAGTTGGGCTGCTAACCATACGGTCATCAGTTCAAACCCTCCCCTCTGTAAGAGGTGAGGCTTCCCACTCCCATGAAGATATACAGCATTGGGGTCCTGGAGGCGGTTCCACTCTGACCATGGGGTTGCTGTGAGTCAGACCTGACTTCATGGCAGTGGTTTGGTTTGGTTTAGTTCTGTTTTAAGGGATTCTCTAAAATATTCTTATGAGGAATACAAGAAAATTCACCTTTGAAATTCCAGTCTCTTCATATGAAGATGGTAATTTCTAGTCATTATGTTTTCAATATCCACTAGGGATTCAAATTCAACTTATTAGAGGGACACCCAGGACTGAATGCCAGGTTCCTCTGGAAATGACCCATCAAAGATGTAATACGATACTGGAGAAACACAGGGCTCCCATGTGGGCTTTGAAGGTAGGGAAAGGAAATCTAGACTACAGAGAAGACTAAATAGGAGTAGTGATACCTTTAGTGACAACGAGGCATTTAGATAAAAGGAGCCCGGAGGCGCAGTGGTTAAGCCATTCATTGGTCAGTGGTTCAACCCCCACCAGTGCTTCACTGGAGAACGACGTGGCAGTCTGCTTCTGTAAAGATTACAGCTTTGGAAACCCTGGGAGGCAGTTCTATTCTTTTGAATTCAACTTAGAATGGACGCACTGTCCTTGGGTTAGATTCGCTTTAAGCTTTGAGAGGAAAACTGTGTGAAAATGAGCCTGTTCGACGTGCCTCAGGGTTCAGAAGCTTTCGGGTTTTATAAGCCAGCGTCACTCTGGCACTGAGTCTGGACAATCCATGACTGTCCCTTCTCCTGTGCGTTTCTTTGTTCCTTTTGGAGCCATTGTGAACTACCTGTCCAAGACTGACCTATATTTGTGTCCAACCCTTTCCGGGTTTCCTCTAGGACCTGGTACTGCCCAATGTGGTCTCCTTTGGCCTCAGTTTCCTCATCATATAAGAAAGGGAGCTAACTGATTTTTTAGCTCCTCCTAGCACTGAAGTTCAGGTGTTCTTCTAAAAACACACTTCAGTGTGATAGGATTTCATTTCATATGCTAATATGCCCTTTCCTGAAGAATTTATTATTAACAGCCTTTATATCTCCAACCGCCAAGCAGAAAAAAACAAAAGCGGGAAATTGAACTAAAAGAATAGACTTAAGATGATTAGAATTATTATTGTTGTTGCTGTGGGCAAGTGGATGATGTGTGGGGGGAGGAATTGGTTGGATAAGAGGAAGTAAAGTTTAGGAAGCTTCATCCAGACTGAATTCAATTAGGCTGTATCATTTTCACATGCAAGGAATAGACCTCTTGATATCTATTTATTTATTGCTTAAAGACATCTGGAATATCTTTTATTTCCTGTATGAGCCACATGAACAGATGAAGGAATAGCTTTTGGGATATCACCCAACCAATGAATGGAAACAGCAGGATTAGAACCAAGGTCTTTTGGATTTGAGTCTTAGGATTTCCCCACTAAGTTGCAGTAGGACCAACAGAGGAGCTAATGATAACATCCAGAGTACTTCCCACTCAACAATTCACTGTGACAAAAACTCATCAAGTCGGCTGCTTTTTGTATTGCTTGGTTTGAGGTGGGCTTACCAGTCCCTGTGATGCACACCCATTAGGGCCTTCCTTCATTCCACTCACAAACCTCGATGGAAGACCTGAGTCCAGTGGGGAAACAGATGGGTGACCAGTTAAGATAAAGTGTGCTACCTGCTATAGTAAGTGCAGAAAGTGAGATGGCTGTTGTATACCCAGGGGACACACGTGGGGGACAAGGAATGGCTCTGGTTTTTTAGGGACAGAAAGCTTCCCAAAGAAGATGGCCTTTTGACTGGCTTGTTGGCAATGGACAGATGCTTGGCAGCACAGAAATGGACTACTCTTGGCCATGCTGAACTAGATAATCATGTGCTCGACTATGCCGGGACTGACCAATTGAAGAGGAAGAAGCATCATATGCATTGTCCAAAAAGAACATTTGAAGATCTATCCTGAAGTACAATGCTGGCAGATAGACTAATATCCATTGTCCTATAAGGAAGACCAGTTAATATGATTACCATTTATATCTATACAACCACCACCAATGTCAAGGATAAAGAAATTGAAGCTTTTAACCAACTTCTGCAGTCTGAACTTGATCAAACAGTCCCTCAAGAGAGTGATTGGAATTAGACAGTCAGAAACAAACAAGGACTGATCGTTGGAAAGCATATATGAGTTTGGTGATATAAACGCGGGCTATCAAATGTTAGAATTTTGAAAGACTAACAACATATTCTTTGGAAATATGTTTTGTTTTGTTTTCAGAAACATAAATGGCAACTGTACACATGGGCCTCACAGGATGGAACACACAGGAACCAAATCGACAACATCTGTCCAAGGAGATAATGGAGAGCCTCAGTATCATGAGTCAGAAGAAGGCGAGGGGCCAAATGCAAAACAGATCATCAATTGTGCATGTGCAAACTCAAGGTGAAGTTGAAAATAACTAAAACAAGTCCACAAGAACCAAAAGACAAGCCTGAGTACATCCCATCTGAATTAAAGACCATCGCAAGAACAGAAGAGGTAGAAACTTCCTGTTGACCTAGAGTAGCTAAAGCAAAAGGGAGGAGTGAGGAAGTAAAAGATTTCAACAAAAGATGTCAAAGGTCAACTTGAGAAGACAAAGTAAAGTAGTAAAATGAAGTGTGCAAAAGACTAGGAGTTGTAAATCTAAAAGGGAAGAACATACATGACACTTCTCAAGCCAAAAGCACAGAAGAAAAATTCAGGTTTCAAGTTCAAGTTTCAATATAGCAAAATTCTATGGGACAAATGTTGAACAAGGCAGGAAGCACCAAAAGTGGTACTGTGGTGGCTTGTGCATTGGTGTTATGTTGCGGGCCATGGCACTAATTGTTCAAATACCAGAAGGGTCACCCAAGGTGGGCGAGTTTCAGTGGAGCTTCCAGACTCACACAGACTAGGAAGAAAGGCCAACGTAGTCACTTCTGATCATTAGTCCATGAAAACCTTACAAGGCAAACTGAACATTGTCTAGATAGCTTGCTCTGGGCCCATTAGCAGCAGGGATCAATGTCTAAAGGGGGCATTGTGTATGGTGAAACAAAGGACCCGGGGGCATTGGGTTAGCCCTGCAACTGCCAGAATGAGATCACCCATGCTGGTGAGGGTGAGGGTAATGGAAGAGCAAGCAACCTGTTGTTCTGGTAAATGAGGACGCCAGGGTTCAGGGATGACTTACTACTAATTATCTACCTATGTATGTATGCATGTATTTATGCATGCATGCATGTATGTATGTATCTATCATGTCCTCATTCTCCTTGCTTTTCTGCTGAAAGTACTGGTCTGCTGGTTGTATGGTTATATCACAGATACCTATTTATTTCCATTTCAGTTTCTTGGCCTGCCAGCATCTCAGGGGGAGGTTTAGGCTGATGGAAGAGCATCTCCAAGGGGGACTGAGAGCAGCATTCTGGGGTGGGTGGGGGGGTGGAGCAAGGGGACTTCTGTCAATGGGCCTTGAGAGTATGGGCAAACACACCCACTTTCCATGGAGCTGGGTAAGAAGAACCAGTCTCCCATTTCTGCAGGAAAGACTTCATTTCTGCTCCCAGAAAATATACTTGACTCTTGGGATCAGAAAGATACTTCCAAAAAAAACCCAAACCCAATCGTTCTTTTTAAATGGGGTCACATTTCTGGAATACATCGTTCCCAAAATAAGATCCTGCAATTTGGAACAATCCAGCTGAAATAAAGGAAAATAACAGATGGAAAAGAAATAACAGAAGCTATCCAAGGAACAGCAAGAGATATGGAGTGGGGATCATCTGTCTGGAAAATGGGACTCCGTTGTACTTTTGAAATTAAAGGCACATTGACTCCTGAAAAGATTGTGATTTTCCTCCTGGCCCTGCCCTCCCTCTCCCGCATTATGTCCTGTCTGGGCCAAGGTTAGCCCATAAGTGATACATTTTTCTTCTCTATTCCTGCTTCTCCCATTTGGTGCCGTCTCCATCTGTTCAAAGGGGCTAAGATCACCTGTTCTGTTCTCCTGGCTAAAGAGGTGGGCTCTTGGCAGAGAGCTGGGTAAATACAGAGTTGTGTTATTAGCATAGGAATGTTTAATAACAGGTTATTTATGCTCTTTGGGGCTCAGCTGAGGGAAGTGCGGGTACGCTGGGCCTCCCTGCCAGTCTGCAGGCACAGCTCCCCAGACCAGTGCTGGGCAGGTGTTCTTCCTCCAGGTGTGCTCTGCCCAACTTCCTCACCTTCTGAGGATGCACTCCTGCTGGTCCATAGATCATGGGGCCTCTGGGGTTACAGGATTCCTGGTGTGACCTTGGCCTACTGTTGGCTTTGAGTCTCTTCCTCCTTCCTGGCCTCTCCTGAGTTGCCTGCTTTATTTAGAATTCCAAACCAACTTCGCTGCCTTTGAGTTGATGCTGACTCATAGTGATGCTGGTTCTTATCAAAGCCCTCAGGGGTCCGGCCTCTTTGAGACATTTTGTGGGGTTTTGTCTGTGTCCTGTCTGCCGAGAGAGACAGTGAGAGACAGAGACAGAGACAGAGAGAGAGATTGAGACTTTTAGTCAAGCACATTACATTTTCGCTCTCGACTTCTTTCTGTCCCTAGTTCCCACTCTGTTTGGTCTAGTGAACTGATCATGTCCCTTGGCTAGAGGTCCCGGCAGAGCCAGAGTGGAGCCAGTGACTGGTTATTCTTTTCTCCCCTCCTGATTCTGTTCTCTTCCCACTTCTCCGGCTCCTTGTAGCCCAGAGATAGGACCTCATCCTAGCAGAAGGCAGCTCAGGTCCTACCTAAACTTTGTCGTCTGAAATATGCTCGTGGACAGAGAAGAGAAGAGAGCTAACACCTTGCCACCTCCATTTTCCCAGGACCACTTTCTCTCAAGGTTTTTATAACTCTACAATCCTTATGATCAGACCTAAGCCCACTGGACGTCCTATTGACTCCAACTCATAGTGATCCTATAGGACAAAGTAGAACTTTTCCTGAAGGTTTCCAGGACTGTAAATCTTGTTGGGATCAGACAGTCTCATCTTTCTCCCATGGAGGAGTAGCCGGTGAGTTTGATCCACTGACCTTGTGTTTACATGCCCAATACCTAAATCGATATACCACCTGGGGTTCAGGGGAAATCAATTTGCATGTAATCTCTATTGTATCATTCTTAAAGGAAGACTGAGGCGAGAGCCATTCTTCCTTCCCATTTAGTTTCAGATACAGGTGTGAAGTAATGTGGTTGTTAGCTAGTTAGTGTGGAACAGGCTACTTTACATACGATAGAAATGCACCCTACTGTGAAGGATGAAGCCCACTGTGGCAGCTATTACAGAGTGTCTCCCAGCCTAAGGTGCTGGACCTCGAGCACTACACTGGACAATATTCTGCTGTGACCCCTGAGGTTGGTTTTAATTGGCTAAATTTCAAAAGCATTCACCAGGCCTTTCTTCCTAGTCTGTCTTAGTCTGGAAGCTCCACAGGATGATCCTCCCAGTGCCATTAGAAATATTAGTGACCTACATAGCTTCCTGCACTATGGCCACACACACACACTGTCAACGTACAGCAATCTGACAGACGGTTAGGGGTAAGTAACTTTAAGGAGTCCTGGGAGCCCTGGTTGCATAGCGGTTACACTTTGGGCTGCTATCTACAAGGTCAGCAGTTCAAAACCACCAGCCACTCCATAGGAGAAGAGGAGGTTTCCTTTTCCTGTTAAGAATTACAGTCGGGGAAGACCATCAGGGCATTTCCACCTCAATGACAGGGAGTGTCTGTTTTGTTTTGATGTGGGGTGGCACTATTGGGGTAAACATGGGACTGCTAACCATAAAGTCAATGGCTCAAACTCACAAGCCACTCCCCGGGAGAAAGATGAGCTTGTGTGCTCCTGTCGTGACTTGCACCCACTGACACGCTATACAAGATGGCTGTGAGCGAAAATCAACTTGATAGCAGCGGGTTGGGGTTTTTGAAAGTATAATTAAAAAAATAAGTTTCCAAGTTATCTATTCCCCAGTGAGACCTGGAGGAGGGGAGGGTCCACAAAATGACACATCACAGATCCTCTAACTTTCTCCCAAAGGCTTTATCCTTAGATTGTTATTAGTATTACATATTTTTTAAGAGATGCGTTCAGTCCAGAACACGGATGCTTTCCTATGCCTCTGTTAGCACTGTGCTGCCACGCCTTTCATTAATACCTTGGGTTGGGGTGGTCCATGTCTTGCAACTGATGAACTGACATTTTGATTATAACTCTTATTAAGTGAAGCCCACAGTTTGTGGTACAGTCACCTTTTGTGGGTGCACTCCCTTGCATGTGGACAAATGTATAAGGTCGTGTGTCTACCATGACAGCACCATCCAAAGTCGTTTCACTGCCCTCTCTCCTTACAACTGTATAGTTGTGATCCTATAGGAGGACACTTCTAAACTCTTAAAGCAGAATGGGACCCAAGAGTACATTCTAGCCCCCCACCACTGCTGAGACCCTGGGTTTGGGCTTATCAATGAATGGCTGAGGCAAGAATAGAGCCTCCTTTTCCACTCCCTGTGCCTCCCATGCCCTTTGAGCTGCACTCCTCAGGGCCCCGGGGAAGCAGCTGGCAGCTGTGTGATGAATGAGGCAGGGAGGAGGTGCTGATGAGAACACAACTGTGAAGCCAAGTGGAGTGGAGTGGCGTGGAGAAGGATGAGAGGAATGGTTGGATTCCCAATGGAAATTCCCAAGCAGAGAAACAGTTGGAGAGCCAGTTTTGTTCCAAGACTAAATGTTAGACCAAAGTGGCTCATCTGCTTGTCATCAGATCTTCCTATATCATTGATGTGCCTTTTCTCCCGCCCCTTACTTTTTTCTCTCCAGCTGCTAGGAAAGAGAATGTAGTCGGCATCTTTTAATTTGACATCATTCCTGGCCTCCTGTGGCAATATAAACTCAATCAAACCATGAAGATGGCGAGGGATTTATTTCTTTTCCTGAAACAAAAGGAGAGAGATTTGGGAAGAAGAAAAATTAAACCCCACCATCCTGCATGGGGAAGAGCCTCTCTTGCCTGCCTCTATCTTTCCTTGATTGCCACCTGATCCCTTTGTCTTAATTACCAGGAAAATTGCCACACTATCCTGCTGCTTCCTCAAACTGCTGGTGCCCTGTTTTCTTTCTGATAAGTACACTTATTAGAGTGAGTGTTCCAGGTCCCTGGAGCCCAGGTCCACCCTGTTGGGGTTATTTTTTCCCAAGAGAGAAGTATTTCCTGTTTCCAAACAGGCATTTCCCTTAACTCAGAGCACTTATAGTCCAGCTTCTGCCTTCATGGCTCCCAAGTGCTCTTGGGAAGGTTATCAAGAACTTAAGTTGTACCCTGCAGATTCCTTACCCTTCCCATCTACATTTTGGTCTGAGTGGCCTGACCAGGAGGAACAGTAACACTGAAGGGGGCTTGGAGCCTCTCGTGGCATAGAAGTTCGTTTCAAACATTTATTTAAAAAGCAAAATAATATTTTTTAAAGGAACTTAAGTTGTCTCAGGGCTCACCCTCCTCAGCTCCTTGCAGCATTGCCACTTTTCTTGGAAACTGTCTCTTTCCTTGACTTCTGAGAATCTGTACAGAATTGATTCGGCTTCTACCTGTGAGTGTGTGTGTGTGTGTGTGTGTGTGTGCGCGCGCGCGCAACACATCTATCTGTCTCTTCTCCACCCTAGGAAGTTGGGTGTCTGAATGACTTTTATCTTCTTTGGTTCTCTTTTTGTCAGTCTCTTGGCAATTCCACACACAGTTCTCAACTCACTGTATATGGCCTTCCTGCTGTGCATTCGATCTCTTCTTTTCTACCTGTCTGGGCATATCTCTAGGAGATTGTGCTATGAGCAAGTCTAGCTCCTTGCTTCTAACAGAAGAACTAGCTTGGATAGTCCTCTCCCCAAACACCTAAGTCTTCAGTATTTTTACCTGCAAGGCACTTGGGGCCATAAATGGATATACCTTGAACCCATCTCCTTCCATCCCATTCCCAATTTCATTACCACAGACCCTTGGTTACCTCTTGTCTAGATCAGTGTGTCAATCCAGCTCTGAAATACTTCCCTCCATCTTCCTCCCCCCTCACACATCACCATGATTCAAACACTCAAGAGGGAGTTTCACAAGCCCAGCTCTGATTATACCTCTCTTCCTGCTCCACAACCTCAAATCATGGTTCTCCATTAGCTAACTTAGATGGTGAGGGTTTTTTTTTGCTGTTGTTATTTTTAGCTTTTAGCTTTAAACACTGATGTGATCAGGTCCTGATTTACTTTTACTTTTTCAATGCTATCCAAAAGCACCCAGTTGAAAAATTGAACAGTGTTCTATTCCTTTTTACATTTTATATGTTTTTGTCAGTATTGTGAATTGTGGTCCCCCTCCTCTGCTGAGATTTGTGTCAACTTGACTAGACCAAGATCATCAATATTATGTAATTATCTCCCTTGTTGTGATCTGATCTAATTATCCTATGCATTATAAATCCTAACATCTATGATGTTAATGAGAGAAGATACAATTTATAAGATTAGGTTGTGTTTTGGGCCAAACTCTTCTAAAATATGAGGGATTAAATAAGCAAGCAAAGATCTGAAGTACCTGTCAAGGATGAAGAACCACAGTGGACTATGTCCTTGGATCCAGGACTATGTCCTTGGATCCTGTGCTGAGAAACTCCTAGACCCAGGGGAAGATTGGTGCCAAGACACATGAAGGTCAGATTAGATGTGATCTAGAGAGGCTGAAAGGAGTCTCCCAGAGCGGGATCTCCGAATTCAGACTCCTAGCCTCCTGAACTGAGAAAATTAATTTCTGTTTGCTAAGGTCACCCACTCGCAATACTTGTGCTAGAGCATTTCTCAATAATAAAGACAAATATCTTACTCCCTTCAGTCTATTCTCTGATTTCCTCCCAGTCACATTCCCATCTCCTTCATAGAGTTCATTCTGACTCTTCTGGTCTACTTCACATTTCAGAATATTTGTGCTGCTTCATGCCAGGGCTTTGGACTGGTTTGAGCTGCTTCAGTCATGGTTGACATAGCAAAATTGGAAACAGACCCAAATTGATAAACTATGGATGTATCCAGAATAGGAATGAAAAAATGCCAGACCAAAGATCGGGGATGGGAGACTCAGAAGAAGCACAATGAACCAGATGTAGGGGATTGGACTGTAGAAAGCGACACATAGTTTGGTTTTTGTGTGTGTCTTGATTTGTTGAGGAAATGGTTGGATGGCAGCCATCTTTGAGCAAGTTGCCATTGTTTCTGACCCTGTCGGTCAAAATACTTGGTTTCTATGCAACTCTCCCACTGCCCTTGTTTTCTAAGTGGGAGATTAAGCTTTTAGCAGGACACCAACTTGTCATTTTTTCTTCTTCTGGTTATTGTACTAGTCCGTCCACATTTTACAAATTTGGGTCTCTTCTAGTTTACCTGGGTCAGCCATGACTGAACCAGGAAGACCTGGTCAAAGCCCTGGTTCATAGAGATCACTCGTATGGCATTATGGCTCTTTGGCTTGTTTAAAAATAATTGCCCTCTTTCCTACCAAACTCCTAAGAAATGGGAAAGTTTGTCTTAGGCATATTTTAAAATCTGCTTTGCATAGTAGGTGTTCTATTTGTTAAGGAAATGGAACTCACTGCATTTTTTCTTACCATACTTGGTTAACAATCAAAAACTACCTTCCTCTCCCCCTCTCCCTCTCCCTCCACCCTCCCCTGCCCCATTTATATATAAAACACAGACTGCTACCATATGGTGCCTTTCTAATTACACTCTCGTGGGAGAGGAAGAGGCATGTTATCACAGGCACATCTCAGCTGTAGAAAATGACAATTCTAACTTAACAGCAGATAGTTCATTTAAAGTTTCATACTTCACATGTTATTCTGTTGGGAGGGTTCTTTAACCTCCTTTACTACTAAGTTGGATGATGGACATATCCCATAAAGATTGCATTCATTTAACTTTATAAAAGATACAATAGGAAACATCCTTCAGCAAACTGGAAAATCAAAACCCTATGGAGGACAGGGAGGTGTCATGTTGATGAGACATTAGTTTCTCTGCACTCCGGTGTACTTAATGTTGCTACAACAGACACAAATAAGTATTTATTATTTAAGTGGTAAGTAAGGAGCCAAGAGACACGGTGTTCAACACATGGAGCACCTGGCCAACGTCTGGTGCTGGCCAAGGCGGAGAGAACCCACGTCTTCTTTTCTAGCACACTGATAATCGTGTTGGGTTCTTAAAGACTTGTCTCAAAGCAAGCAGCCATTTAATTGGGGTGTCAACTAAGTTCACATGTGTGTCAGGCTAGACTGTGTAGAGAAGCAAACCAATGACACTCATGTATGTATGAGAAAGATCGTTAGGTGTGCTGTATTTATGTGCCATTGGTTGGTTCCAAACCATAGCAACTCTATGTGCAAGAGAATGAAGCACTGCATAGTCCTGCACCACCCTCACAATGGTCCCTGTGCCTGAGCCCATTGTTGATGCCACTGTGTCCATCCATCTCCTCAAGGCCTTCCTCTCTTTCACTGCCCCTCCACTTTACCAAGCATGAAGTTCCTCTCCAGGGACTGGTCTTTCCTGACAACATGTCCAAAGTATGTAAACCAAAGCCTTGCCATGCATATGAGGCAACTGAAGATACCATGGTATGGGTCACACACATCTTAGTCCACAAAGTAATGTCCTTGCTTTTCAATACTTTAAAGATGCCTTGTACCACAGATTTGCCTAATGCAACATGTCTTTTGATGTCTACACTGCTGCTTCCATGAGCATTGATTGTGTATCCAAGCAAGCCAAAATCCTTGACAGCTCCAGCCTTTGCTCATTTGTCATGATGTCACCTATTGGTCCAGGTAAAGGATTTTGGTCTTCTTTGGCAGATTCAGTTAGGTTGAAATGACACATCTTATCACTTTTTCTCCCCATTTTAAATTGGCTCCAATTTTTAATATTGTATGCTTTTTCAATTGAGGTTTTTCTCTGTTCTATCTTGTCATTGTCATTGATTTTTTGTTTGTTTTCTTATTGTTTTTGTTTTGTGCATTTTTTTCTGTATATGAAATCGGGGATACATATTCTGTGGAGTCAGTAACTGGATTCATAATCGCCTCAGGATGCAGCAGTGAAGGTTGGGGGGATAGAGGGAACTAACAACAATGAGTATGAGAAAGAGGAAAATGTTCTAAAATGGATTATGGTGATGATTGCACACATTTTCTGAGGTGATGGAATCATTACATTGTATGATATATGAATTATATGCCAATTAAAAAAACCTTCAAATCTGTGGGCAGAGTACAAAAGACAGCTACGTGAGGTCTCAGGAAAGCCAACAAACTGGTAAAGAAAGGCATTCAAAAGCAATGATCACTGGTGTCTTTTCTGTTGTTTGTTTCAGTTTTCTCTTGAGATTAAAATAAAAAAAATTATATGAGTGCTTTGAAAGCAAAAATGACAATATTTTCAGTGTGGCTTTCAATGTATGAGGGGTAACATCATGCCCAGGAAAGTAGAAGGTCGATGAAAAAGAGGAAAACTTTGAACGAGATGGATGGACACAGCGGTTGCAAACATAATACCAGCTTTGGGGATGGAGCAGGACCTTGCAACATTGTATCCTGTTATACATGGGGTTGCTGTGAATCATAAATGACCAGAGGGCATCTAGTAGCAGAAAGTGTAGTAATGCACATTACCAGTACATCATAAAACCCAAACCAAACCCATGGTAATGGAGTCAATGTTCACTCACAGCAATTCTATAGGACAGAGTAGAACTGCCCCATAAGGTTTCTAAGGATAAAACATAGGAGAGGGTAGAACTATCCCATGCTATAAAACTATAAGACTATGGATAGCAGGGAACAACTGTTTTGTCTTCCTCTCAAGGGGTAGCTAGGGTTTGATCCACAGACCTTGCAGTTAGTAGACCTGTGCTTATCCCACAGTCCTGATAGGGCTCCTTAAAAGACCCTGCATTAAGGGAGGAAGTCGAAGTTACCTCTGCTATAAGTGGATGATATTAGCTTTCAATGAAAAAGCAATCACTAAAAAGTTAATAGAAAAGTGTTCAGGACCAAAATCCAATTGAAGTTAAAAGGTGATATCTGAAAATATTTAAATAATACAGAAGAGGACAACAAAGAGGAGAATCCCAGGAACAAAAACAAAGAGCATTCTAGAATAAGTGAGAAAATGTAGGTCTAACCTCACTGATAACAGCATTGCTAATAAATGTAAATTATTTAAATCAAGCCACTCATAGAAAGGATTGTTCAATTGAAGAAAATATATATTCCAGAACCAAATCTATGCTCTTTACAAGAGAGTCACAATAAATACAACACTAAAGGTAGGTAAACAATGTAGACAATAATATGACCTGCAAATATGAATCAAAAGAAAGATGAAAGGGCTCCAGTAATAAAAGACAAATCAGAATTCAAATAAAAGCAAATACCAAGAATAAAGGTAAGCATTACATGATGAATAGGAGTTCGGTGCTCCAGCGGTTCAACTTCCAGCTGCTAAATGAAAGGTGTCCTATTAAATCTTCGGTGGAGATAGATGTGGACATCTGTTACCATAAAGATTTTGAGCCTTGGATCCCATATGAGGTGGTTGTACCCTATCTTAGTAGGTCACGAGGAGTCAAAAAAAAGAGGTATAGCAATCCGCAATGTGTGTACACCTACAAATAGAACTTCAAAGAACAGGGGCAAAAACTGATAACACCAAAAGAGGGAATAGACAAATTGACAACAGATGGAAACACTAGCAATATTCTTGTAGTGATTTATGCATTGAGTTAGACCTCAAACAAGTGTGATTATTAGAGACCTGCACAGCACAGTTACCCACTGAACAAATGCATGTCTGTAGACTAGTCTACTGAATGGCAGTATAATTACTCATTCTCTTCAGTTTCATGGAATCTTCACCAAGTTGCCTCATGTTCTTAGTAATTAAATAAATCTTAAAATATGTAAAATAATTGAAATCAGATGAACTCAGAATCTGATTCTGTAATCTAATTAAAATAAATATCATTAAGAGAAGGGCCTATGGAATATTCTCAAGTATTTGGAAACCAGACAACATGCTTGTAAATAACCTGTAAATCAAAGAGGAAATCTCAAAAAATTTAGAAAGCATACTAAACCAAACAGACATAAAAGATACAGCCTATCAAATTTGCTGACTGCTACATAAGACAGAAATTTATAGTATCAGGTGTTTACATGAGGCCAATTGGTTAGAAAGATGCAAAGTAAATAATCTAAGTATCCACATGTAGAAACTAGAGATACAGAAAATCAATTTAAAAATTTAAACAAATTAAGCATAAGAAATGAAATAATGTTACAAGTCAAAACCAGTGGCACAGGAAACACAGCAATAACAGTAAAAATCAAAGAAAGCTTTGGGGGGAAAAAAGGTTAGCAAACCTATAACATAGTGACCAGAGAAAAGAGAAGATGCAAATAGTCATAATTAGAAACAAAATTGGGGACATTGAAATAACAACACAGTAATTAGGAACCTAAATGAAGTGAGATTTTTTTTTAATGACAAGTATTTTCAAATGTGACGCACACGTTTGACTTTGGAGTGTTGAGTCAGCAAGACGATTTCAGGTATGCAAGAGTTCAGAAAGCACTGCCCACATCCACAGAGAGAAAAAGACATCCGAAGACCCTTGAAAACAGAATCCAGACAATTAAGAACATGAACAAAATTAAGAAATGACCAAAAGATGTAAAAATGGCAATTTCATTAGATACAAGAATCTGGAGCATACACACTGATTATAAATTTAAGAATGTATAATGTTAGAAAGTGTTTTAACAAAACCCTAATGTGATTTTGAACTTTTGAAAGAAAAGTTACATAATGTAAAATTTCTGATTAAATGAAGAATAAAAAGGGCTTTAAAAGGTAAGCCTCAGTTCCCGAAAGTTAAAATGCATGTGTACAGGAGTGTGGTTGCAAGTGGGGCATGGAGGCAAGCTGAAAAACAGCAGACAGTGTGTCCAGTTTCATTTGTGCTTTGATAACCTTAATGGATAAACAACTTTGAATTGTCTGCCTAAACTTTCTTCTTTCTTCTCTCTACCAGGAAAACTGGGTTTTGCTTAGGGTGGCAAATGATCCTGGTAAAAGTTCTCTGTTTCCCAGCCTCCTTGCAGCCAGAAAGGAGCCCTGGTGGTGCAGTGGAGTAGGCAAGGGCATGTCTAAGGTTGCAGTTGAAACCCACTAGCTATTCTTCTGGAGAAAGATGAAGCTGTCTACATCCATAAATATTTACAGTCTTAGAAACTACAAGGAACAGTCTTATATTGTCCTGTGGGGTTGCTATGAGTCAGAATTGACTCAATGGCAGTCGTTTGGTTTGTTGATTGTTGTCAGAAGAAGTCATGCGGACAGCATGGTAGGTGATGATGCATTCGACAGCTGACTGGAGGCTCCTGGGAACTGGTACTGCCTTGATATGGAACACAGGTCCCGGGATGGTGATGCAGCAACTTGACTACTGACCATAATGTATACCCACCTCGTGTTGCTGCGGAAGAAAAATTCTACCTGCTTCCATAAAGCTTATAGTCATGAAAAGCCCATGCATGATCAGTTCTATAACACTTGGGGTTGCTTGAGTGAAAATTTACTTATGACAAAGAATTTGGTTTTGATGTGGCTCAGGCCATGGTTTTTCTAGCCTTTCCTATGCATGTGAAAGTTTGTTACTTAACAAAGAAGACCATGGAAGCATTGGTTCTTTTGAACTTAGAGTGCTGGTGAGGAATATGGAAAGTTCTATGGATGCCAGGCAAACAAACACATCTGTCTTGGAAGTACAACCAGAGTGTGCCTTAGAAGCCTGGAAAGTAAACTTCTCATATACTTTGAGCATATGATCCAAAGAGACCAGGCAGAGAAGGACATTATGGTTGGTAAAGTAGAGGGTCAGGTACAAAGAGGAAGCCCCTCAATGAAATAGATTGGCTTAGCGGTCGCAGCAGTGGGCTCAAACACAACAAGAGTTGTGAGGCTGGTGCAGGACCAGAGAGGGTTTTGTTGTACAGAGTCACTCGCTGGGTAGGGACCCTTACTTAACAGCGTCTAACAGGAACAAAGTGCCTTTTAGTTCCTATCTCCTCCTGTTTCTTCCTGCTTAGATGTAAACGGTCGTTAGAGTACCAGGCCTCCTTGAGCTGACAGCCTTCTACTTAGGATGCTAATGGAAGGGTGAAGGTGCTTGGAGCCCGGATAGAGCTGTGGATAGCTGCAGAGGCCCTGCCCAGCTTTGTCCCAGCTCCCAGCTGTGTGAGAACCGTGAGTTCAAGTTTGGTAAAGCCACTGGACAATTTTCTATTTCAAGTAGCAGATCCCAGCCCCTAAGTAACCATGTTTTGGAAACCATAAATCTAACCATTAATAGAACCATAAACAAGAGATAGCCTTAAAAACAAAACAACATAAAAACAAAAATGATAAAATATTAAAAATAAACCCATATACATCATGCATGACAAGCAGGAAACACTAAGATAAAGTAAAATAAAATTGAACTATAATCTGCTTACTGGAGTCATGTGCAGGCAAAGAACCAACCAAAATAGTTAAATGTCTGTAAGCTATTTAGCAGCAAAATAGGAAAAGAGATAGAGAGAAAGAAAGAACGCGCTAATGTAAAAATACTAATGAGTAAATAAAATGTGGTATATATAAAAATACTAATTAAAAGAGAGTCTTCTATTTTCTTAAAATATACAATTAATAATGAAAATGCTCTCTTAAGAGCTCCAATCTTAAACTAGGGGCCCTGGTGGGAGCCAGCGTCAGAGATCCAAACCCAGCAACTGCTCTAAGACAGAAAGACAAGGCTGTCTATTCCTGTAAGGCTTAGAAAGCCGTGGAAATCCTACATTGGCTCTCTGTAAGTCAGCCTCCACTCAATGGCAGTGTGTTTTGGTTTTGGTTTGGTATTCTTCGACTAGCGGGGTCTCTGGTAGCACACATGGGGTCATTGTGAGTCAGAGGGACTCAATGTAAATTAACAATAAAGACATCATGTAACACCTTGTCATTTGATCTCACTCTGGACCCAGTGTGAATACATGCTAAATTTTAAATATTTTCTGCTTTCTCTTAAATTTGAGTTCTTTTTCTGTGGTTTTTTTTTTTTATGGTCTTTGTTTCTGGGTTCTGAATCATTGCTGTTTCTTGCTTTGTATTTTTATCTGTATAGGGAAACTGGATGTATGAAGACAGTAGCTGGATTAATGATTCCCTGGGGACATGGAAAAGGAAGGGAGACAAAATGGGGAGTCAACATCATTGGGTAAAAGAAGCAAGAAAAGGTTCCAAAGTTGATTGTAGCAATGACTGAACAACACCTCTTGATATGATTGAAATATGCAATTGTATGATATGTTAATTATAGCTCAACAAAAGTAATTACAATAATAACAAAAATAACATACTAGTACTATATATATATATATGTTATGGTTTATATAGGCTCATATATTAACTGAAATTTATATACCCATGTATCAACCAAACATATATTTGTATGTCAACAAAAATGTCTCAGACAAAGACAAATTAATTGATAGATTACTGCCAGAGCCTCAATACAAGGTTCTCAGTCTCCAGAAACAATGGGGGATGAAGAATGTTGTAAACAATAGAATGTAACATAATAGAATGTTGTATGGTGACATTGAGTTGGCTCTGCCTCATAATTATACCATGTGCACAACAGAATGAAATGTTGCCTGGTCTTGGACAATCTTTACAGTCGTTGCTGTGTTTGAACCCACTGCTGCAGCCATTGTGTCAACACATCTCATCTCGTTGAAGGCCCCCCTTTTTTTCACTGCCCTCTACTTTAACAAGTCTGATATCCTTCTCCAGGGTCTGGTCTGTCCTGATAAAATATCCAAAGTAAATGCAATGGGATATCATCATTCAAGTTTCTAAGGAGCATTCTGGCAATACTTCTTCCAAGAAAGATTTGTTCATTCTTTTAGAAGTCCTTGGTATAATCAGTATTCTTTGCCAGTACCATGATTTGATTCAGTCTGTCTTAGCTCGTCCTTATTCACTGTCCAGATTTCACATGCATATGAAGTGATTGAAAATATCCTAACTTAGGTCAGGCACAGCTTGGTCCTCAAAGTGACCTCTTTGCTCTTTAATGCTTTAAAAAGTCTTGCGCAGAAGTTCTGTCCAATGCAGTGCGGTATTTAATGAGATTGAAGTGTTGGTTACATATTAAGCAGAAAATTATATTTCCTGTTTGTGGAGAGTTGATAGAATATTTACAAAACTAAGTTTTGAAAAAGTTACAAAGTACATAAACTATATAAAACAAACAAACAAACAAACAGAAAACCATCCCCACTGAAGTAGAGTGGCTTTTGATTCTTAGTGGCCCTTTGTGTGATGGAGTAGCACCGAGCTCAGCGGGGCTTCCTTGGCTTTACAGAAGTAGATCACCAGGCATTTGCTCTCTGTGCTGATGGGTGGGGTTCAAACCACCAATCTTCCACTAAGTGCTGAGCTCAGATTAAGGGACCTATGAGATGCTCTAACCTTTTTTTTTTTTCAGTCATTTTACTGGGGACTCTTACATCTCTTATCACAATCCATACATATATCCATTGTGTCAAGCACATCTGTACATATGTTGCCATCATCATTTTCAAAACATTTCCTTTCTACTTGAACCTTGGTATCAGTTACTCAGTTTTCCCTCACTCCCCCATGAACCCTTGATAATTTATAAATTTTTTTCATGTCTTATACCAACCAGTGTCTCCCTTCACCCACTTTTCTTTTGTCTGTGCCCCTGGGAGTGGGCCATACATTGACCATTGTGATCGGTTCCCCACTCCCCCACCCCATATACTTCCCTTCCCCTCTTAGTCTCACTACTCCCATTATTGGTCCTAAGGAAGGTATCTGTCCTCGGTTCCCTGTGTTGTGGGCTCTTATCTGTACCAGTGTACATGTTCTGGTCTTACCAGATTTGTAAGGTAGAATTGGGGTCATGATAACGGGTGGGTGGGAGGAAATATAAAAGGCCTAGAGGAAGGTTGTGTGTTTCGTCAGTGCTACACTGCACCCTGACTGGCTCGTCTTCCTTGTGGTCCTTCTGACAGGGGGTGTCCAAATTGACTACTGATGGGCTTTGGGTGGTCTCCACTCTGCCCTCCCCCTCATTCACATCGATATGCTTTTTAAAAAATGTGTTTTGGGTCTTCGATGCTTGATACCTGATTCCATCGACACCTCATAATCGCATGGGCTGGTGTTCTTCCATGTGGGCTTTGTTGCTTTTCAGCTAGATGGCCACTTTTTTATTTTCAAGCCTTTAAGACCACAGATGCTATATCTTCTGATAGCCAGACACCATCAGCTTTCTTTACCACATTTGCTTATGCACCCATTTTGTCTTCAGCGATCGCATCAGGGAAGGTGAGCATCACAGAGTGCCAGGTTAGTAGAATACAGTGTTCTTGCATTGGGGAAGTTCTTGAGTGGAGTCCCAATGTCCGTCTTTATAAATAATTATATATGCTTAGATCTATTCCCCTATCATTATATATAAATGTATTTACATCTATACATGCCTGTAATTAGACCTCTATAAATGTCCTTTGCCTCCCAGTCCTTTCCTCTATTTCCTTTTTACTTTCCTCTTGTCCCACTTTCATGTTCAGCCTTCATTCACGTTTTGGTCATTCCTCTTGGCTTCATTGCCCTTGATTAAGCCCCACCAAGAATTCTATGCCCTCCTTGCCCTCAATTTTAGATCACTTGTTCTTCCCTTGTCCCTGGATTTGTTGGCATCCCCCTTCCCTTCCCTCACCTCCCCCTCTCCCATGTCCCCCCAGAATTGTCAGTCCCATTTTTCTTTCCTTTGGATTGTCCATCCCACTTATTTTATCCAGATAAACATGCAGAGACAATAATATGTGCAAAAACAAAGCAAAGCAAAACATAACAAAAGAAAACAAAAAACAAAACAACAACTAAAAAAGAAAGAAATGGAAAAAAAAAACAGAAAAGAAAGAAAAGCCCTCAAACAGTTCCAAGTCTGTCCATTGACTTTTATGAGTGTTTACCAGCCAAGTCTGCTGGGGTGCCATGCCCTGGCCCCAAAGTCCACCTCTGGCATTCCTCCGGGACTTCATTGCTTTGCTCCCCCTGCTGTTCCATTGCATGACTTTAGTGTTACACCCCAGTGCGGTGGGGTTGGATTGGGCACATCTCCCGTACTGTGTCCCCAGTGCTGTCCACCATAGCACTATGGGTCAGTGAGGGACATCATGTCTGGTGGTGGAGCTGGCCCTGCGATCCTATCTGTGCATTGGCTGCTCTGAGCTAGAATATTGTCCTCAGGCCTTGGTGGGCTGGGCTGTGTTCAACTCTCTCTTCTTCGCTCTTCGTTTGCTCCTGATCAGAAGCACCCAGCGTCCTGAGCTGCAGGTTCAGTGCTGTACTTTGAAGTGCATTCCTCTGGGGTGGGTATGGGGGATCCACATAGTTGGGTTTGGGGGCCAACACCGCAGGCCTCTCTTTTGGTTCTTTGCTTCATGCCTGTATGTTGCATTCCAATGTTGGCACATTGAGTTGAAGTCTGGTTCTTTTCTCACTTTCATGTGGAGATATAAACAATACCCTCCCCTTGGGTGGGTTAGTGCCCTGTTTCCCTGCTACCCTATCACTCCCTTTTCATTCCTCTCCTTTTTAGTTGGCAGCCATGTATCCCTGGGTTGGTTTTGACCCCTGCCATAGTACCTGGACCTCACCCCAGGAATACATGTATATAGTAGCTTGTCCCCTATGTCCCCTTTGCATTTCTTTTTAAGCTTACCCCAGTGGATTCATGTAGTACTTTTGTGCTTGGCTTACTTCGCTTAGCTAAGTTCTTCCTCCAGTTCTTCCTATGCCGCGATGTGTTTCATGCATTCATCACTGCTTTTTAGGGATGTGTAGTACTCCATTGTATGTATGCACCACAGTTTTTTAACCCATTCATCCATTGATGGAAATTTGGGTTGTTTCCAACTCCTTGCAATTGTGAACTGTGCCGCGATGAACACTGGATCACAGATGTCTGGCCATGGTTTGTTTCATGTCTCTTCTGGGTATGTGGCCAATAGGGGGATTGCTGGGTTATATGGTAGCTCAATTTCCATCTGTTTTAGATATAGCCAAATCAATTTTCATAATTGCTGTACATACCTACAGGTCCAGCAGCAGTGGATGAGAGTTGATCTCTCCACATACCCTCCAACACCTGCTATTTTCTGATTTTTTTAATTGAGCTCTCTTTGAGGGTTTTAGGTGGTATCTCATTGTTGTTTTAATTTGCATTTCTCTTATGGCTAATAATTGGGAACATTTTCTCATATGTTTATTGGCTATTTGAATTTCTGCCCTTGTGAAATTTCTGTTCAAGTCCTTTGTCTATCTCCTCAGTGGGCAGTTGTTTTTTGTTTTTTCTTTCTATTGTAAGTTAGCAGAGTACTATAGATTTTAGTAAAAAGGCCTCTGTCTGATGTGTCATTGCTAAAGATGTTTTCCCCGTCCGTGGGGTCTCTAATTACTCTCATGGCATATGCTTTTGTTGTACACAGGCGTTTTATCTTCAGTATATCCTACTTGAAAATTTGTGCCTCCTCTGTGTTTGTGTCCTTCCCTATTTCTGATAGCCTATTTAATCCCTGAGCAAAAGGTCTCAAGTTTTCCCAATTCCCTCACTGATGGCCCTAATAGTTTAGGGTTTTACCTCAAGGTCTATAATCCACCTTGAGTTTATTATTGTGTATGGAGTGAGATAAAGGTCTTGCTTCATTTTTCTGTAGGTAGATATCCATTTTTTCCAGCACCACTTGTTCACAAGGGCATATACTTCCCATCTGATATTATTGGATCCTCATTGAAGATCAGTTGTCTGTATGCTAATGTTTTATTTCTGGGTTTTCAGTTCTTTTCCATTGGTCTGAGTGTCTGTCATTATACCAGTACCATTCTGTTTTGACCACTGTGGCTGTATAATAGATTCTAAAGTCAGGTAAAGAAAGCCCTCCCACTCTGTCCTTCTTTTTGAGGAGTTCTCTCCTAATTCTGGGATCCTTCCCTCTCCATATGAAATTGGTAATCAGTTCTTCTAATTCTTTGAAGAAAGTTGATGGTATTTGTATTGGGATTGCTTTGAACTTATATAGTACCTTGGTCAGAACTGACATCTTTACTATATTGAGTGTTCTGATCAACAATCATGGGATATCCTTGCATTTGAAGAGGTCACTCTTGGATTCTTTTCATAGTGTTCTGCAGTTTTCCTCATACGAATATTTTGAGGGTTTTTTTCAGTCAGGTATATCCCTAGATATTTCTATTTTTGCTTGGTTATTGTGAAGGTTACTACGTTTTTGATCCTCTCTTCCATGGTCTTGTTCTATGCATATAGCAGTCCAATATACTTCTGTCGTTTACCGTGTATCCTGCCACTCTGCCATATTCCTCTATCACCTCCAGCACTTCCCTGTGGAGCTTTTGTGATTTTCCATATATAAAAGCATATCATGTGCAAGTAACCAGAGTTTCACCTCTTCCTTCCCCAGGCAATTACCTTTGATGTATTTTCTTTGCCTTATGCTGTTAGGGCAGACCTCCAGTACAATGTTAAGTAGGAGTGGGGACAAGAGGCATGCTAGTCTGATTCCCTTTTTCAGAGGGATTGTTTTCATCTTTTCTCCAAACCACATTGGCTGTTGGTTTTTCATATAAAGCTTGTATTATATTGAAGATTTTTCCTTCCATTTCTATCTTATTGAATTGGCAGCATACATTTGTTTCCATAGTTTTCTTATTTTCCCTCTCATGAATCTTAGCCCTGATTTTTATTATTTCGTTTCTTTTGCTATTAGTAGGATAGTCCTGTTGACTCTGCTCTAAGTGCTGTACATATTGTGCCAGTATATTAATCATAAGTCTTCCTTTTAAATATGTGCATGTATTGCAATCAATCTTCCTCTGATATCTGCCTTTGCCCTGACCCATAAGTTTTAGTACATTGTGTTCTCATTCTCGGTTTCTTGAAATTTCCAAATTTCATCTCTGATCTGGCTGGTACCCACTCCTTTTGCAATATAGAGTTATCTATTTCCAATTGTTTTCCCTTGTTTTCTTCATCATCTTTTTTGTTGATTTCCAGCCTTGTGGCACAGTGGTCAGTTAGAAAGAGGTCTGTATGATCTCAGTGTGCTTGAATTTACACAGATTCAACTTGTGTCTCAGGATGTGGTCTATCTTCAAGTATATGCTATGCGTGCTTGAAAAGAATGTGAATTAATTTATGCATTCGGGTGGAGAGCTCTGTAAATATTAGGTCAAATCATCTAATTGTAGGGTTTTGGTGTGTAGCCTCCTTGTTAAGTTTCTTTCCCTGTGATCTATCTTTCTCAGAGAACAGTGTATTGAAGTCACCTAATATAATTGTTGAGCTTGTGATTTCTTTTTTCATCTTTTGTAATGTTTGATTGATGAATTCCACAAGTCTGTTGTTTGGTGAGTCTATGTTTAATATATTCTTGGTCTACCATTCCCTTGAGCACTATATGGTGCCCCTCCTTGTCTATTGTTATGGCTTGCACTTTGAGATCAATTTTATATGTGATTAGGATTGAAACGCCTGCTTTTTTTTTTTAATTACTATTTGCTTGGTAGATTTTTCTCCAGCCTTTGATTTTCAGCCTATTTTTGTCCATAATCTTGAGAGGTATCTCCTGTATGCGGCAGATCAAGGAGTTTTGTTTTTTAAGCCAGTCTGCCTTTTAAGACCTGAGCTCATTCCATTGGTATTCAGGGTTATTACATTTATCTGTGGACTTTGTGATGTCATCTTGTACCTTTTGTGTTGGGTGTTTTCCTACCTCCATTTCTTATCCGTGGTGTGTGTGTGTGTGTGTGTGTGTGTGTGTGTGTGTGTGTGTGTTTCATTCTGAACTCCCTTCATTGTTGAGCTAATGTTATCTTGGGGGCTGTT
>NW_022107431.1:11754862-11760734 GCF_000313985.2 Echinops telfairi
TTGCCCTCATCATTCCCAAAATTCCAAGTTTCTATATATTTTTAAAGTCGGCTTGGATTTCCTTTAGGTCACTCGTGCCTCCTCCAGTTGGTTGGCAAAGTTTGTGAATTTGCTACTGGTTTTGTTATCTTGTCCCTTAGCTCTTGTATTTCCCTTTTGCGTATCGCCTTTATCTCCTCTATCATCTCATCCTTTTTCTGTATTGCTTCCTTCATGTCCTGTATGATTCTAAGCAGCATTCTGAAGATTCTTCTGTGGGAGGTCAATGTCTGCCTCTTCTATGACTGTCATTAGGTGTCCAGTATCCTCCTTTCTCTTTTCTTGTTGAAGCTGTTGAAGTAGATTGCTGCTTCCTTGACATTTTATTGGCTTTAGGTGCCATTTGACCGAGAGACATAGACCCCTGGTCTCTCTCTTTGGGAGGTTGGTGTTGGTCCTTCTGAAGGCTGCTTATATCCAGCTGGGTTGTCTCGCACCTTTTTCCCACTGGGGTTTCCATCTCACTCTAGTCTATCAGGAGTCTGTTGTTTGGAGGGAAGGTGTGGTGGTCTTCTCAGTAGTCAGACTCCGAAGTCTGCCTGTGTCATGCTCCAGCAACCCTCAGGCTTCCATAGGTGCTGTGTGCAGCTGTGCCCAGTGACCTGAAGCACAGTACTGGCCTGGGTGTGGGAGCACCCAGCTCAGGGAGTGGGGATGTGGTGGGGTTGTCCCTTGTTCCCTGCTAGAGGCAGCCATCTGAGTCTGTTAAAAGATCACGAACTCCTGGAAGGGGACAGGGAAAAGGAAGGAAAGAAAGTGGTGGTCTTGGAGGGGAAATCCACTAATGGCAGCAAAGTTCCCATGTTGTTTGAAATCTCGAACTGTGGTTATTCTTGCCTCTGCTGGGTGGTTGGTATTCAGGACGTGTGGGATGCTTGGGATGCTGCGGAAGGCAGAGTATCGGTGCTCCACTGCAGTGCATTGGCTGGTGTGGGACCATTTCCTGTGGGTGCAGGAGAATTAACTGACTGTCACAGGAATAAACTGACAGCTTTGGATTCCCTACTGGGTCCCCAGATCTCCCAACTCACCAATCTCCATGGAGCTCCCAGCGTGAGCTGCCTACCTGGTGGCCATCTTGCCTCAGCTCCACTCTAACCTTTATTGAAGCTAACTGAAGGTTTTAATGATGAGATCAAATAACTTTTCCGTTTTAAGTATTGTTATACAACCCTAGCCCTCATAGTTCACTTAAAATTAGATTTCTATTTCTTGAGAGGGAACAAAAACCAATACCAGGCTTATAAGGTAGAGGGGTCTTCGAGGTCAAATTAAGGGCCTCTACTGTTTTAGAATTAAAGAAGGGGAAAGTGAAACCTGGTGAAAGATACACTGTGGCTTATTTTATTTGCCATGGGTAACCTGGTTTATTTTAGTTGGCACAATAAACCTGTCACCTTAAAAGAGCTCCAAAATTAGAGAAGTGCTAAATAAATAAAAAAATGCTGTCCCTATTCGTTTGCCTGCCATGCGGTCATCGCAAACCACATTTGGAAGACTATCATCATCTCACTGATCAACATTGCTCTTATGCTCAACATTCTTCTAGGGACTGGGGAAACAAAGACACCTCTGGACCAATAACCAAACCTTCACAATTGGATGCTGCAGCAGGGCCTCTCAGTCTCATTGGTAGTGACATTTGGGGCCAGACCAGCTTTCACTGTGCAGTATCCTAAGCAGCATATCTGGCTTCTACCTACTACATGCTGGTAGTAACCCCACCCCCACCCCAGCTACCCATAGGACAACCAAAAATGTTTCCCAAGCCCCAAACCAACCCCTTATTGTTGAGTTCATTCCCACTCACAGCAGCCCCTGGGGTGCCAGAGTAGGAGTATTTAAAGAAGATGATTGTCAGATCTTTCTTCCAAGTTACATCTGGACAGACTCAAGCCTCCTACCCTATCAGTTGGTAGCTGAGCCGTGAATCACTTGTGAGATGAGGCAATTCAAACCATCATGACTTGGAATAGGCCCACCTCCATCCTCTAAGTGGCATCTCTGCTCTTTAACACTTTAGAGAGCTCATGTGAAGCTCTCAGTTTTGCCACATGTCCCTGAGGAAGCAGGTGGTGGTGGTGGCTGATGTAAAATGATTTATCCTTTGAACTCACCAGTCTTAAAGTGGTATTGAACTCAGTGAACCTCCACTCCTTATTTAATATTCATTGTCATTGCTGTTAGGTGTCATAGAGTTGGTTCTGACCCACAGCAACCCTGTACACAACAGAATGAACACTGTTTGGCCTTGCATCATCCTCACAATAGTTCCTATTTCTGAGCCCTTTGATGTAACCTTCGTGTTATCCTGTCCCTCTGGCAGCCTTCCTCTTTTTTACTGCCTCTATACTTTACCAAACATGATGTCCTTCTCCAGGGACTGGTCTCTCCCGACAATATGTCCAAAGTATGTAAGATGAAGTCTCACCATTCTTAGCCCTAAGGAACATTCTTGCCTTACTTCTTTCAAGACAGATCTGGTTGTCCTTTTAGCAGCCCATGGTATTTTCAGTGTTCTTTGCCAGCACCACAATTCAAAGGCATCCACTCTTCTTTGGTCTTCCTTATTCAGTGTCCAACTTTCACAAGCATGACCATGGTTAGGGTCCAGGTAATTCTCTTTATGATGGCTGATGTTGCATTAATCAACATAACAGATAAGGAAATAGAAAGGAGGGGGCTTGTTGGTGAACCTCCATAATTAGAATCCCGACGGGCCCTCTTTAATCTGCCCCCAAATTATGAAGATGGAGCAAGGATAAGCTCTCTCACAGGGGCTAGAAAAGAACTCTGCAGCGATCAGTCACATCCCATGTGGCATAGATGCCCACAAAGGCAAGCCATGCAAGCAAGTCCTAACTGGCATCAAATGAAAGACTTTTCACCACATGGAGTGAATCAGCCTGTGGGCTGTGCCAAGAAGGAAGCTGAGAAGGATGCCGCTTTGGAGATTGCAACCAGAGAGATGATTAGAGACTCAGGGAATTCTTTTTTCAAGGACTTGCTAAGGAAATGGGATTGTAATTAGAAAGGGAGGCAGAAGGAAGGTTTTTCATTTCTCTCTTTTTTTCGACTCCCCCGCCCATTCTTTTTTAGGTGAACAAAAAAGCTTCAGTAAATACATAGCAAGGGCCCCCTAAATATCAGTGAGAAAATGTTCCAACTTCAAAAACCACGAATGAATACATCCTAAAGCAAAGCACCCTGTGTGAAAAACTGTCCTTCAGTTATCTGTCAAAGCTGGAGCTGAAGGATTTCTAAGTATCACCTGAAGCCACAGATGACTATCAAAAAGGCAAATTAGGACAGCCCATTAGGCCAAACAGGAACAAGTATGTTCAGGGTTTAGAAATGTTCTGGGTTGTGATATCCTGGTTGATAATCCTATTTAGAGACGCGAAGAGAGCCACCATTTTTTGTCCCCCTTTTTGTGTGAAGTGAATAAATCCCCAAACCCCCAAACTGTGATCTGAGGTTTTCATAGTTTGGCAAATTTCAATGCTAGTAAAGCAAGATTTTTGGCATTCAGGGCCCTGAGAGACAGGCCAGCCACATCTTAGAGCTGAGGGAATTGGGGAACTAAAATATCACCTGGAGGGAACCTCAGATGTTGATGGCAGCATTTGCTGCTGCTGAAATCATCTCATAGCTTCCCACCCCCACTCCCTCACCCCGGTACATTTAGTTGTGTGATAGGTAGGTTTATTTTGCCAACCTGGCCAATAAACACACGTGGGATCAATTGAAGGGCGGAGCGCAAAATGGCTTTCTTGTCCCTTGCTCTTTGGTGATCCGATCAGTGTGCGGCTGCCTTAACTTGTTCTCCACCTCACTTTACAAGCTACACTACCTGTGGGACACCTAACCTGTGGACTGTGTTGCTGTAATTTGAGGTTCCTTCAAGACCTGCTTCACCATGCTCCTGGAATACACATTGCTTAAGCTGTCCAACTCTGGAAACTGGCTGACTGTTGGTGACCTGCCTTGCTGTTTGCTGCCTGTGCCCAGATAGCCTGAATTGCTCTACCCAGTGGCTCTCAAGACTTGAAGGACTGCCAGTGTATTAGCTGTCTCATGGAAGTGAGTTGCACTGAGCCATTTGTACTGCTTTATAGATTAATTAACTGTTTCTTATGTTATCACCCTATCAATATAAAGATACATAAAATCTTAAGTGTTCTGGTTTTGTTTCTCTAGAGAACCCTAGCTGACATAAATTGTCCTAAAAGGTAGAACATTGGAAGTCCCGCAGAGGGAAGTGTACATGTTCCAGGCAGCAGTGCCAGCAGCACTGAGGTTGGAGGCAGTGCAGGTGCCTTGTCATTGTTGGCCTCCAGGGGGAAACTCCCTGCATGGATGACAATGGGGGTGACACTGGTGATTTTCCCTGGAGTCCTACCTGGCTCCTAGAGAGGAATGAAGTCTAGCTGTCATTGTCCAATGTCTGTTTTCTTGGTCTTCAATAATATTCCAATCATAGTGTTTCATGCCTCCCCTTCTTTCTCTTTATCTCCATTCTTAATTTTTAAAAAAGAGTGGAATTTACTTTTTATTGCTGGAAATGTGCACAGTATAACACACACCAAGTCAACCATTTCTAGGTGAAAATTTCATTGACATATTATATTCTTCCAATTGCCTCACCCTCCTTCGTCAATCATTTCTGTACTCACTGCTCTTTAAGTTTCTTCAATAACCTTTTGAATTTGGGTGATCAATTTTGTCACATATAAACCAAAGCCACCAAACAAACAAACAAAAACTCACTGCCATGGAGTTGATTCAGACATGTTTATTTAAAGGAGCATGAAGTTTCAGCTGATGGTGGCTTTACTAGTTAAGCTAAAAGGAGTGCTAGTGGCAAAATAGGATAAACATTGGTTGCCAAACGAAAAGATCGGTGGTTTGAACACACCAGCTACTCCTTTGGACAAAGAGGACGCTGTCTGAGAGATACAGTTTCAGTAACCCAAAAGAGCAGTTCTGTCTAATCCTAGAAGGTTGCTATATGAAGAAGAATGTGGCATCAGGATCGGAGGAATGCTTATTAACAACCTGAGATATGCAGACCACACAACTTTACTTGCTGAAAGGGAGAAGGATTTGAAACACTTGGTCATGGAGATTGAGGTTTTCAGCCTTCAGTATGGAGTACAACTCAATGTACAATGGATCCAAATCCTCAGAACTTAATAACCAAAAGGTAACATCATGATAAAAGGAGAAAAGGTTGAAGTTGCCAAGGATTTTATCTTGCTTGGATCCAAATCAATCAGTGCTCATGGATTCCGCCGTCAAGAGATCAAATGATACATCGCATTGTGTAAATCTTGTAATGTAAGACCTCTTTAGAATGTTGAAAAGCAGGTTAGTTACTTTGAAGAATAAGGTATGCTTGGCTCAAGCCAAGGTATTTTCAATGGACACATACATTGGAAAGTTGGACATTGAATACGGAAGACTGATAAAGAATCAATGCATTTGAACTGTGTTGCTGGAGAAGAATATTTAAAGTAGCCTGGACTTCTAAAAGGACAAACAAATCTGTCTTGGAAGAAGTATTTCAGAGTGCTCCTTAGAAACAAGGATGGAGAGACTTCATCTTACATACTTTGAACATGTTGTCAGGAGAGATCAGTCCCTGGAGGACAGCATCATGTTTGGTAAAGTGGAGAGGTATTGAAAGAGATGGTGGAGTAGAAAGGGGGAACCGATTACAGGGGTCTACATATAACCTCCTCCCTGGGGGACAGACAACAGAAAAGTGGGTGAAGGGAGATATCGGACAGTGTATGATATGACAAAATAATAATTTATAAATTATCAAGGG
>NW_022107431.1:11760834-11769897 GCF_000313985.2 Echinops telfairi
TGAGGAGCTGATGTCAGGGGCTTATGTGGAGAACAAATGTTTTGAGAATGATGAGGGTAATGAATGTAGAAATGTGCTTTATACAATTGATGGACGTGTAGATTGTGATGAGTTGTATGAGCCCCTAATAAAAGGATTTAAAAAAAAGAAAAAGAGGAAGACCCTTAATAAGATGAATTGACGTGGTGGTTGTTACAATGGGCTCAGGCACAGGACCCATTGTGAGGCTGGTGCAGGACTGTGCAGTGCTTAGTCCTGGTGTGCACAGGGTTACTATGGGTTGGAACTGACTCTGTGGTACCTAACAACAACAACAACAACAACAACAGAGAGTTGCTATGAGGGGCCATCCACTTGATGTCAATGGGTGGTGGATGGATTGTTTGGCTTAAAGGTGGTTTTAGAAGATATTTTTGCCTTAAAGTTTAAGATGATTCTGGGGTGATAGTTTCAGGGTTTGCCCAGCCTCTAAGAAACCATAAATCTGGATTCCATTAGAATTCAAAACTCTGCTCTATATATTTACCCTTCAGGTCATGATTATTCTATAAAATCTCAAAACTTCTCCATTAACTTCAATACATTGCTTTCACTGTTTACTAAAACTTATGAGAACTTTATGTATAAAAGAATGAACTATTACACCAACCTACAGGGCAGCCATGATCTTCAGAGTCCATTAGTGTAGACCCTCTGCCAATCTGTCTCATGGATGATCTCCCCACCCTCATTGACCCTCTGTGCTACCAAACATGATGTTCTCCTGCAGTGAGCAATTCCTCCTGATAATGGATCCAAACAAAGCAGTCAGAAAAGGTTCCACTGTGATTTTCATAGACTGATATTTGTAAATAGAATGCAAGTCCTTCATTTTTACTTTATGTTAGTCTAGAAGCTCTACTGAAAGCTGTCTACCGTGGGTGACCTTACTGATACTTGATACTTCTTTCATCACAGCAACCTGTAAGCTACTACAGTACAGCCAGCTAACAGTTAGGCCATGGTCTATCTTACCTAGCCTTCCCTAAATAGCACTCATGAAAATGATACTTCTGATAAATTGGGCTAGAATCAAGGGTGGAAGACAAGCATGTTTAGAAAGAAGAGTTGAAACATATTTTCCCCTAAGAATCGCTATTATCCTTTTCCCTCACCCATAGGTGGTCCAGGGGAAACAAATGGGAACAATTGAGATCGGAGACATTTGTTCTCCCTTTCTCTTCTTTTCTAACCCCCACCAAGCCTGTTCATTTTCAACAGCTCATCTACGGTCTATGCTTTTACAGAAAGATAGCAAACGAGAAGCTGTTAAAGAAAACAAAACAAAACAAGAATGCATATGAAAATGGGGTAAAAAAGACAAGGAAGAAGAAAGGATAGAAAGTACATTTAGTGTTGCAAATCTTTGAACACCTACTTGAAAATGAGAAAACTGCAAATCAAAACACAAAGCCAAAAATGAGGAAGTAACAGGTGGTAATTTTGGATTTTGTTTTCTGCTAATTTTAAATTTGATCCCTTAAGTCTATCTTCCAGCTGTTTGCTAAATTAATATTGGTGTCCATTTCTTGTTGGAAACACAGACTCGGGCCATAGGGTATGCTCATTGATAGATTAGCATCCAATCAATTGCCCAAGTGTTTTCAAATTTTGGTTCACAGCAGTTCCCTGGTCTCCCTCCATTTGCTGTCATGGTGGCGGGTGTCCTACAGAATTAAAGCTCTTTTGCTTTTCATGACTGTTTGACCCAGAAATGTGTCAAACCTCAACCCTAAAATTATCTGAAGTCCTAAAGTCCTGTTTTCAGGCTCTGAACTCCTCCCCATGTCTGCCTTCCTCGCTCCTCCTGCACCCCACTTGTTCCTCTCATGCCCAGAGACATGACCGCCCTCCTCTTCCTTATTCTCCCAGCCAACCAAAGGCACGAAGAATGAATTCTCTCTACTTTCTGCCCTCCGATTTACCATTCCCCCCCCCCCATTCCATTTATACCTTCACCATTTGCAGACTAAACCCCGGCACATGTGAACTCTTGATCCTATCTCCTTTTGTTTCCCTAAAGTCTTTGCTACATCAATTATTCTCTCTCTTTCTTAAATCTTCAATTACTCTTTCTCTACACTGGCTCCTTCCCCCTCTGGCTATAAACATCCTTAGATCTCCCTCATCTGAGAAGAAAAACACATCCTACGAAAACTGCTGTGTCTCCCTCAACTATTATTCTTTTCTAACTCCCTTTAAAACAAATGCCTCTCTCTTTTGACCTACACTTGACTCATCAGTGCAATTTGATTTGGGCCCCAGTCTGGCAACTAGTCTACTCCTTTTTTGGTAGACACTCCTTTGGGAGAGGTCAACTGAGATCAACTCCTGAGTGTCAAAGCAAATCATCTGCTCACATGTTCCTCTTACCTGCCCTCCCTGCAGTCTGGTCTAGTGTTTGCCTTGTAACTCTTTCCCCCTCTTGTACCTCCCACAGTTTTGATACTCATTTCATCCTTACCAGCTTCTTTCACTTATCCCCTGCTTAAATGTTGACCTCCCTCCCTGGTACAGCCCTCACCTTGCTCCTCTCTTTATCTTTCCAACTCTCACTGGCCAGTTTTATCTACTGCCATGGCTTCAACCACATATCCTTCCTGGATGGCTTTAAATGGATGGTGATGAGTTGTATGAGCCCCTAATAAAATGATTTAAAAAAAATCCACTTCTCAGGCCTGACCTAATGCCTGTACTCCCCTCTAGTCTTTCCAGTTGTCCTCTGGATTTCAAATGGCCAAAAGCTAAACTCATTATTCTCAGCGTCCAGCATGGCTCTTGGCTGCAAGCAGGTCAAGAGATAAGAGTTTCCAGACTGGACCGTATCTTCATCCCCTTCTTCCCGTGGAGACTTCAAAATCAGGTAAATGTGGACTAGTAAATTTCAATTTGACTTACCCTCAAAACCTCTTCCTATTCTGTAAAGGCAGAAGGCAAAACCATGAATTCAAACACTTGCATAAACACATTTACTGGCTATCTATTGAGGTGAGACCTGAGGCCTTCAATCACCTCATTGCTCAGCCAAAATCATAGATGTTTCACTAATATTTCTGTGCATATTAACCTATCCTCTTTTCCTCCCACAAATATTTTTCAGGTATGGAGTCAGGTGAATGTATTATAGGTAGGGAATCTGGTATGTTGAGGAGGAGCTCTGTTAATATCTTGGATTAAGGCATACTTTAATCCTGGTATTTTGTCTAAGTTTGATGTACCTTCTGGTGGAAATGCTAATTTAGGCGTCACCCAAATTTTCTCCTCAAAATCGAAACTCACTGCCAACAAGTTGGTACCTACTCATAGTGACCCTGAAGGACAGGATAGAGCACCCTTGCAGCTTTCTAAGACTATAATACTTTATGGAAGTAGAAATCCCCATCTTTCTTCCATGGAACAGCTTGTGGTTTTGAACTGCTTACCTTGTGGTTAGTAGTGCAATGGGTAGCCATAATGCCACAGGGGTTCCTCACCCAAACTCTAAGGAGGTAGAAACGGACATATGTCAGGCGAGTGGCACCATCAGTCTAATGAGACGGAAGGGCAGTCCCCTGAACACCTGTCTAATGAAGCCCTGAGAGCAGAGCGTCTGGAGACTAGGAGCTGCACAGGTTCTCTCCAGTCTTGTTGTAAATCATAGAAGTCACATCTTCAACTCTCACCTGCGTATGCAATTATATGACATAGACACTTCCTTGTTCTTCATTGCTGTTGAACCGGCTCTAATTCATGGTGTCCTAATGTTGCCCAGACCTGGCACACCCTTGTGACCTTTGGTATGTTTGAGTCCATTATGTTCATCTAAGGGATGCTAGGGGTGTAGTGGGCATGGGGTTTGCTAACTGTGAGGTAAGCAGTTCAAATCTATCAAGTGCCTCAGGGGAGAATTGAGGCTTTCTGTTCCCATACAGATTTAGAGCCTTAGAAATCCACAGTGGGAGTCCTATTCTGCTCTATAGGATAGCCATGAATTGGAATTGATTCAATAGCCCTGGGTTGGGTGTCTCATTGAAGTGCATTTTTTCTGTTTTTGTCGACCTTCTACTTTTTAATTGATGCTACTTGAAACATTTTTTTAGATTCTATAACACCTAAAGGAGCGAGGGAAATCTGGGATAGTCAAAAAGGGGGGGAGGGCAGATAAAGGAGGGTAGGAAGGGCAGCAATAGGAGACCTGTACAAAGATAACCCCACTGCATCCTTTTCCTTCGGGTCAGCACAACTGCCTTAAGCTTGCTGGCCCTGTGTGCTGTAAAGTTAGAGACGGCTAACAGAGCACCAGGAGACATATGCAATGGAGAAACCTTCTGCTTCATGTAATAAGACTGATGCTTAAAGGCACTGGAGAAATGATTTAATTCCCATTCTTTCATGTATCATTGGATCCAACCATCATTAACAGTATAATGTTACCAAATGCACATTAATCTTTCTCAGCAAGGGTTTGCATTGGGGACCAGCAAACACCTCAAGATATGGTTCACCTCTAACGGACACAGGGATGTTCACTGCATCCTCCAGAGGAGAGCCAGACTGGAAGCTTTTTTACTCAATGTTTTTATCTTACACTGAGTCAGTCGATGCAGATGAGAAAGTCCTGTAAGGCTCTAATGCCACCAAGAAATTTTGTCCTCAGCTCTGATGGTTCTAGTTGATTCTGCTGTGTAATGCTTTGCAATTGACACAGCCCAATCAATACCACTGCTTTTAAGTGAGGAACCATTCTGGGAGACACTGCTGCAGTATTTCTGATTTACAGATAACTTCTCATTCAATTAAGAAGAGGGAGACCATTCAACCACTGCTGGTCAGAGACATGGACTTCCTGTAACACATTTATGCCCAATTCCATTTGGCTGCGGAATTCCTGTATAAGAGAATCTGGGCCTTGTCCCCTGACTGGATGCCCAGTGCTTAAAATATTGAAAGGTACAGTGTGTGGCACAGAACAAGTTGTCCTTCCTCTTTGCTGGGAAGATGTTCTTTGCATCCAAGTTCTCTCTTTCACCATTTTGCTTGCATCAGGGGAAAAGTTGCCCATTGATGAAGCCTCTGAATAGACGGGAACGTCTGCCAACAAACAAGGAGAGATAATCATCAGACTCATGCGATCCCTTAGATCCGCGTTAGGGCTTTAAAATATATAAATAGAGAAAGCCAGATGGATTCCATAAGTTTGTTATTTGACGTCAACTCTGAATTCTGTGGCTATAGGAACTTTCAACCCCAGAGTCAACAGTAGGACAACTAATATACACAGGGCTTGAAGGAATCACTAATTTAAAAAATCAATTATCTATCTATCTATCTATCTATCTATCTATCTATCATCTATCTATCTATCTATCTATCTATCTATCATCTATCTAATCTATCATCTATCCATCTATCTATCATCTATCTATCTAGCATTACATCAATCATTTGTCTGCCTACCTACCTATATGTAACCATACAACTGCCACCCAAATCAAACTATTGAACATTGTCAGTTTCCCAGAAGAATCACTTCTACCTTCTCCCAGTAAGTGCTGGCTAACCAAAACCTCATTTCTATCCAGTCAAATCTTACTCAGGTACCATTGTTATGACTTTCATCATGATGATAGACATTTCATCGTCAGAATAGACTAATTTTGCCTATTTTTGAATCTTTTGTATTTTAATTCTTTTAGTTTAGTGTTATGTTTGTGGAATTTATCCATGATGAATGCAGTATTTTAGTTCTTTTCTATTGCTGTCTGATATTCTACTATATAAATATGCTAATGAATTTTGATCCATCTGCTGTTGATGCCATTTGAATTGTTTCCAATTCTTGACTCTTACAAAAAAACTGTTGTTTTTTCCTCTACCAATCATGCACAATGCCGAAAAAGTTTTCCAAAGTGGTTGTACTATTTTATATTTCACCTACAATATACTAAAATACCCTGTACCTTTCCCAATAGTCAGTTTTGTCAGTCTAAGTTTTTTTTCATTCTGAGTATGTATGACATGAAATGTCATTATACCTTTAATGTGGACCTTCTTCATGGACAATGACTTACATATCTTTGTACAGGCAACTCAGCCATTTGGCTAATCTATATTATAAAAGGTGTATTCAAGTGTTTTGCTTAAGAGTCCTTTGTCAATATTTTCTCTCAGACTGGTAGTTGTTTAAAAACGCTGTCTCTGGTGAACACTCTCTTTTACACTGATATTTGTGACTAACATCACACTTCTGGTACAGAAGTACAATGCCACATCTTTGTCCTGTGGATCACTTGGGCGATTTGAACTGCTGACCTTAACTGAGCAAGTGAGTTCTTCGCCATGGCGTCACTTGTTTTCTGAAGTCCAGAGGAAGAATGCAGGTAGGGAGACCCATGTAGGGACCCCAGTTATTAGGTGTGAATGAACCTTTCCTGAGAAGCCTTCCATAAACACCTACCTGCCCTCACCCTTTATGATTTGGGGTGCCCTGCGGAAACTGAAAACAAAAACAACCACACCCATGGCAACGGAATCATTCTGACTCGTGGTGACCCAATAAGCCAGAACAGAGCTGTCTTGCAGGGTTGGTTTCTAAGGCTGTATGATTTCACAAAAGCAGATTGTCTTGTCGTTCTCCTGTGATGTGTGTGAATCACTGACGTTGTTTGGCAGCACTTGCTTCAAGTACTGTGACACGTGGTGCCACACACCCCACTCCTATCACATCAGATCACATTTAGTTGCATGTTTGGGTCCAGTCTGTCTCCCACTAGGTGCTGAGCGCTGTGAGGATGGCAGATCGGTCTCCTCCTGGATCTCTCCTCAGCACCAGCTAGAGGCTTGGCTCTTACTGGATGCCGCAAAAAACATGCATTAAGTGAATAAATGGATGAAATGATTTTAAGCCTACAAGTGACATGATTGGTTTGCATTTCCTGTAGATAATTCTGACAGCAGTGTGCAGACAGGGAGGGAGGCTGGAGAGCTCAAATATTAAGTGGCAATTTGGATTCCACTGGTTTAGACAGCGAAGTCAGGGAAAATATGCTGAACAATAAAAGAAAAGGTCTGTGTGTGTTTTTCTTCTGTAGCCAAGGGATACACAATCCACCCCAAGGCAATGATGATGTCAAATTTTGTTAGCGAATTTACTGACTCTGACTCAGTGATAGATGACAGTACAAGACAACCGAAAGACATGTCACAAAGCCCCACATGACAAATGCCAGTTGACTAGCACAGTCGGTAAGAGTTACATGTTCAGAGGAAGCAGTGATTATCCTGAGCCACAGTGATCAGGATTTTACTAGGAAGATTTGCCCCTCATACTAAGATGCTAGCTGACATACTTCTTTTTAGGATGGTGATAGAAATATTATTTCAAATGTGAAACTAGAGTAAGCTGAGCCTGCTGTTGCTCAGCCTGTGGGGAGAGACCTGAGGAGGCAGAGGGAGTGAGAGCCCAGAGGGCTGCTAGGATTAGAACCAGGGGCTTTGGTAGCCCTGACTTGTGCACTGAAGCACTTAACGGACTCTTGAGCAGGAGTTTACCTCTGCCTCTGCTCAGTGTGCCTCTCCCTAATCTAGCCAATGAGACAAACGCATAATGGATTTGACTTTGGGCTTTCTGGCAACTTTATACGCTGGTGGAATTGTTGCCTTGGAAATTCTCAGGCCAACTCTCCAATTTGGAAATGAACACGAATTCCAAGACCTTGCCAAGCTTGAACCTTTTAAAATGAATGATCTCTACTTCTCCAGTGTGAATGTGGGGAGTTTGCTGGATTTTTGTATATTAAGCAGAAGAAATTAACTAAGGAGGGAAAAAGCCATGGCTAGCAAGGGCTACGGTAACACAAATACCACCCGCTGAAGCTTTTAAAGGACTGAGATTTTTTTCCTCACCACTCTAGAAGCGTGAAGTCCTCACTGGGGCTGGCTGTGTCAATGCCTTCCTTGTGAGTGGTGGAGTTGCTTGGTGTCTTGTCTCGTGCTGGATCCCCTGACATCCTCTGCCTTCCCTCATGTGTACAAACATCTCTGAATCGAATCTGCTCTTTTTAGAATTCAGGAGTGATTGGGTTTAGGACACACTGTATAGGGATTATGACCTTATTAACATAGCGTCAACTTCTTGATGAGATGAAGGGACACGGTGGCTCCAACAATGGGCTCACACATAAGAACAATTGTGAGGCTGGCACAGGACCGGGTGATGTTTCGTTCTGTTGTACATAGGCACTGACTCAATGGCACCTAACAATAACAACATCAACACAACAACGAAAACCCAATTCCTAGGCAGGCTAGATCCATTGGCATTTTTAGGGCACACACTTCATCCCACAATAGGAAGGAACTAACATTGATTGCGAAGGGACTGTGTGTTGGTGTCTGGGCAGCATGTGCATGGTCTCTCGTCCTGTCTCACAATAGCTCTGTGACTTAGGTCAACTCACCTGCCTAGATGAGGGAAAGGAAGCCATGTTGACTCAGAGCAATCTGATAACTGAGCTCATGCTTTCCCCACTACTTGGCCGTGTATGAGGGCCAGGCCAAAACTGTGATTATGATACATAGCAAGAGTATCTCTAGTTGTCCTCATTTTATTTTATTGTTTAACCATCTGCACTGTACTTTCAGTTACCACTCTACCTCATAGATCATCCATCATCTAGATCAGGGGTGCTCAATACGTTGATCGCGATCTACTAGTCGAGCACAAATGTAGTGTGGGTAGATCGCATGGCATTAAAAAATAGACATAAGCCTCTCATTAATCCCGTCACTTAATTGATACACAGTGCAGCCAATCAGATGCAGTCTTAAGTATCAAATGCATGTGCAAACAACTGTGCTAAGTGCAGCAAAACTGACACGCTAAGTTATCATCAATTTTTAGACTTTGGGCTTTTTTCTCTTAAACGTAAGGAAGGGTATTAAAATATTTTATATGAGGATGGGGAAATAGATCTATGAGCCTACATTTATAGATTTAGTATTAAGGTAGCAGAAGGACATTGGGCCTCCACTCAAGTACTCCCT
>NW_022107431.1:11770927-11815044 GCF_000313985.2 Echinops telfairi
ACGATGTACAAATGTGCTTTACACAATTGATGTGTGTATGGATTGGGATAACAGTTGTATGAGCCCCTAATAAAATGTTAAAAAAAAAAATGAGTGGGGAAGCTGGACCAAATAAGAAGACAAAAATGTATCACTTTCATATGGAATGGGAGATTTTGATACTACAAGACGACACTCAGCTGAAGTCCAGAGCGCATGAACAGTTCTGGAACTTACTTGCAGAGGGAAAGTACCCAAACATGAGAAAATGTGCTACCTCCTTGACTGCATTATTCGGCTCTACTTATTTATGTGAGTCAGCCTTTTCCCACATAAAGATCAGTAAGTCCAAGTACTGTTCCACCATGACTGATGATCATTTGGAAGTGTGCTTGAGACTGTCTGTCAGCAGCTACTGTCCGGACTGTGCATCCCAGGCTCATTCCATTCAGTGTAAACTCAGGTAATGACAAAAAATGTACATAGTTAATTGTGTTGTGTTGTGCAATAGGGACTCATGTGGTTATGCAAGGTAAGTAAACATACATTGTACATATAAAGAATTCTTGATGCATTTATGAATAAAGGTAATAAAAAGTAAATACATGTCTTGCAGTTTTGTAGTTGGTAGATCATTTGACTTGATAATTTTATAAGTAGCTTGCATGCTGAAAAAGTGTGAGCACCTGATCTAGATAATCTCTAGTTCTATCATTGGTAAAAAGAAATCATTTCCTCTTATTGAAGAAGCATATCATTGAAGAAGGACAACCATATGGTTATTTCAGTCGATAGTAAAAAACACTTAAATTCTTCGCACTCATTATTTTTAAAAAATAAAGTGAAAAGGCCCAGACAGTGAGCAAACTAAAGGCTCCCCTAACCTGAGATTTTTGCAAATCTTCTGCAAGATAAGAACTCAATCTTTTTAAATCTTAAACTTTCCCTGTTCTTTTTTTGGGATACAGCCAATGTTTTGATCCTAATAAATGTCATTATCACTGGATTCCGTGCTGTTTTACAATCCTGGGAAGTACTTTGGTGATGAAAATACTGATTCCTTTGGGAACAGGGAGCTGGTTCTAGGGCCTAACTGTAGAAACATCAGCACTTGAACCTGGATGTTGGAGTTACTGTAGGACTATTACTGACTGGTGGACTGGTTTTTGTATATATATATATTTATTTTATATATATATATATAAAATAAATCATTTTCTTGGGGGCTCTTAAAGCTCTTACAACAATCCATACACCAATTATATCAAGCACATTTGTACATATGTTGCCATCTTCATTTTCAAAACATTTTCTTTCTCCTTTAGCCCTTGGCATCAGCTCCTCTCCCCTCACCCCCTCACCATCCTCCCACTCTCATGACCCATTGATAAATTATTATTATTTTCATATCTCACAACATTTGCTGTCTCTCTTCACCCACACTTCTGTTGTTTGTCCCCCTCGGTGGGGGGAGGGGAATTATATTTCGATCATTGCAATCGGTTCCCTCTTTCTCCCTCTTCTGCCCCCACCACCTCCCTAGCCTCATGGTATCACTACTCCCATTATTGTTCCTGAGGGGTTTATCTGTCCTGGATTACACGTGTTGAGAGCTCTTATCTGTACCAGAGTACATGCTCTGGTCTAGCCAGATTTGTAAGGTAGAATTGGAGTCATGATAGTTGGTGGTAGGAAGCATTAAAGGACTAGAGGAATGTTGTGTGTTTCGTCAGTGCTATATTGCACCCTGACTGGCTTGACCCTTCTGTGAGGGGATGTCCAATTGTCTACAGATGGGTTTTGGGTCTCAACTCCAACCCCCCTCATTCCATTGATATGATTGTTTGTTTGGGGTCTTCTGATGCCTGATACCTGATCCCATCGATACCTCGTGATCACACAGGCTGGTGTGCTTCTTCTGTGTGGGCTTTGTTGCTTCCCTGCTAGATGGCTGCTTGTTTAACTTTAAGCCTTTAAGACCCCAGATGCTATATCTTCTAATAGTCAGCCACCATCAGCTTTCTTCATCATGTTAGCTTATGCACACATTTTTGTCTTCAGCGATCATGTCAGGAAGGTGAACATCACAGAATGCCAAGTTATTAGAACAAAGTCTTTTTGCATTGAGAGAAGACTTGAGTAGAGGTCCAATGTCCATCTTCTACCTTGATACTTAACATATAAATATATGTACATAGACATATATCCCCACCATTATATATTAATATATTTACATACATACAAGCCTATATGTATTTAAATGTGTTTTGTCTCCTATTTATTTTTACTTTCCTCCTGTCCCACTATCATGTTCAACCTTCATTTGGCGCTCAGTAATTCCTCTCAGCTTCATTGCACTTGGTCAAACCCTACCAGGCATTCAACACCCTCCCACCATTGATTTTAGATCTCTTGTTTTCCCTTGTTCCTGGGTTTGTTGGCTCCCCACTCCCTTTCTCCCACCTACCCCTCTCCTCTGCCCACCCCCCGAACTATCTTTCCCATTGTTTTCTCCTCGAGGTTGTTTATCTTGCCTCTTTTATATAGATAGTCATGAAAATAAAGGGGGGGGGAAATGTCTGTACATAGTTCCTGGTCTGTCTACTGACCCTTATGTAAGTTTTCTGATCGACTCTGTTGAGGTGTCAAGCCTGCCCTCCGAGTCTGAAGTTTACTTTCAGGATTCATCAGTAATCCATTGCTTTGCTATCCTTGTTGCTCTGTTGCTCTCCCTTTGTGTTTTGCCTTGGTCTGTGTGTGGAGGTGGGGTGGGGGAGTGGGGGTCAGACTGGGCACAATTCCTGCACTGTGTCTCAAGTGATTTCCCCAGTAGCACTGGGGAAAAGCCACTAAATGCATCAGTTCCTGGGATGAAGACCAGGCACTCTGGCGGGAGTCAGACTCAACCCAGGGATGCATATGGCAACCACTAAAAAGGAGGAGAAAAGAAAAAGAAAAAAAAAAAAAGAGGATGTAGATACTGGGGGAACAGGGCACTAACCCACCCTTGGGAGGGGTATTGTTTATGTCTCCACTGGAAAGGGAAAGGAGGACCAGACCTCAACCTGGTACACCAAATCTTTAGGGCAACATACTGGCATGAAGTAGAGAACTAACAGAGAAGTCTGTGGGGCTGACCCCAATCCCAGTTACATCAACCTCCTCCCCAGAAGATATTGCACTACAGAGGACAGCAATAAAGATTCATCCATGGGAGAGTGGCAGGCCTGCCCAGACCTCACAGGAGCAAAATAAGAGGGAACTCAAGAGAGAGAGAGAGAGAGAGAGAGAGAGAACCACACCTGGCCCACTAAGCCCCAAGGACAACACGCCTGCTTGGGGCAGCCAAGACACAGAGAGGACAATAGGTCCGGCCCCACCAGGAGACATGATGTACCCTCACTGCCCAAATGTTTTTTATGAGCTGGAAACATAGTCTGGTTCTAAGAAGATTAAATTGATATAGGCCCAGCACTGGTACCTAAAAAAAAATCTAAGAATTTAAGAAGAGGTATGGAAAGCAGTGAATTAGGCAGGATTTCTTGGGATATAAGTGAAAGAAACCCAACTTACATGGTTTGGTTACAAAGGAAGGAGGCTTTGGCTTTTGTAAGCTAACCATTGGGGGTCTTAGAACTTGATTGTTTCTCCTGACTTGTCTCATTTTCGATTTGTTGTGTATTTAGTTAACTTGCTCTGCAAGGGAGGAACTCTGGCCTCTAATTACTCTCAGATTTACATGTTTTTAGGTAAAAAGGAAGCAATCCTTTTGCCTCTGTTTTAAAAAAATAACCTTCCAAGGCACTATTCTCATCGGAACATGCAACATACTAGGTCAAATGCTGAAGACACAGAGGGGAGTCTATAGAAAAGCAGGCTTCTTCCATATGATATCAATGTCGGATAATTTTAATAGCGTGAATAGATAGGACAAAGGATCAGAAACAAAGAACACTTGATAGTTTTGCTGACTGTAAAAATGATCACAGTTAATGATAATATAGGATTGTCAACAAGAGCTCGTCGTTTCACTTGATGCAGCTGGAGTGTCCAGAGTGAAGAACTCTTGGTTCTGTCCATTCTCTAATCTTTAGGCCACTCCAGGTGCGAGTGGTCTGGTTCTGGTAGCCAGGCATGGCAAGCAAGTTGGTGAATTAGAATGTGTCCTTAGAAAAACAAAGCGTGATGATCTGCACAAAGGAAGGATAAAGGACTTATGGCCTGGAGAAGAAACTACTTATGGAGACACCAGAGGTATCTGTCAAGAACATGAACAGGTGATTGAACTTGCCCTTGCTACCCAATGGGCTCAACTACTCAAGTTGGTAGATTCTCCAGCAATCCTGTGGTGCAGTAGAAAAAGGACAAGTCTTGGAGCCAGAAAGAACAGGGCTGTTACTAGCTGTTATCTGCAGCACTTTAGTTAATGTGTCTAATAAGAACATATGAGTATTTTATCGGGTTGGGTTAAAGATTCAGTTGATGAAACGAATGCTGCTAAAATGATGTCTGACACAGAGGAGTGACTTCTCACCCACCAGTGGTGATATTCATATAACAGACTTGGCGTACACATAAGAAAGGCATGTTCAGCAAATAGAGTGACCCAACAGAAAATTCCATTCTCTAGTAGTAGTGAGCTTGTTGTCCCTAGAGGAGTTTAAGCAGAAGTATCCCAAGATCTCAGGTGAGGTTTGGGCTATATAGTTTTCAGGGTCTCCTCTGATTTAGACACACAGTAATTCAATATCCTTATCCATTTCTTCAGTCCTGTTTCTTAAATTCATATTCATCATTTATCTGTTTTCAAAGATTTAACAAGTAACAGTTTCAGTGATAATTATTGCATTTCTATATTTATAGATAACTGGCACATATGGAGGTGGAATAGCACAATTTGATATTTTCTCATGTGCCAGGTTTTTTTTAATAAATATAGAAAACCCTATAGTTATGCAAAACTATTTGTTAAAATTAAACATATATGCAACTGGGCATCTGTTCTGATATATCAGCTCTCTTGAGAACCAGTTTTCCTGTTGCTGTTGGATGAAACCCAATATTAACCCAGGGTTTAAGGACCCTAAGTCTGAGTGCCCAAGTAAAAACAGAAACTGTTTTACTAATTCCTATTATACCCAACCTGGCTGAAATGTAATTTTCTATTTATAAAAAATGAAAAATACCATCCCCCTCCCAAGAAAGATATATTGGGAAAATTTCACCCCCTCAATAAGCATTCCAACTGGGCTGCATGGAACAACGTAAAGACTGGATTGTACAACTAACTGGATATGGGTATCATTGCTGGCTCGGTATCGCTCTACCTATGTGATTTGGGGCCAGTTGTTTAAGATCCGTGAGCTTTCTTTTCCCACTTTTATAAGTCAGAGCACCACAGGTCTGTCAGTTTGTCACTATGTGGTGGCTTGTGTGTTGCTGTGGGAGTGGAAACTATGCCACTAGTATTTTACGCAAGGTCACCTTGATTGGCAGGTTTTAGTGGAAGGGAGCTAAGGTTTCCGAAAATTAAGCAATGAAAATCCTATGGCTCTCTACAGAATATTATTCAATGTCATGCTGAAAGATGAGCTACCTGGGTTGGCATTCGCTCAAAATATGCACTGAAAGAATCATGTGTTTTGATCTTAACAATAATCTTCAAGACGGTGCTGGACCTGGCAATGGTCCCTTCTGTGGAACATGGGGGTCACTGTGAGTCAGAACTGACTAGACACAACTAACAACCACCATTACATAAAACAGAGAGTAAGACCTACCATCTAGGTATGTTTGGAAAGGCGAAATTAAATCAGTACCATGCCTAGCACATTGTAGACATTAAAAAAATGCAGATTCCTTCTTTGATACATGTGAGCCTATACATTCTGGAAATGATAATAGAGACAGTATAGATGATGGTGCTAGCCAGTAGCACTACCAGCCATCTATTGAGTGCTTCCTATGTGTTATGAGTGGGAACCAACTCAATAGCAGTGAGTCTGATTTCTTTCTTTTTGTCCTATGTGCTTGGTACTAGACCAAGCTCTTAAAATACAAGATCTCCTTTAACCCTCTCAAAAACCCTATGGGAGATAAGGCAGCAGGCCCTTTTCTAAAAGTGAGCATATTGGCTACCAGAGAAGTTAACTTTCTGTTGGTATTATTGTTAGGTGTCATTGATTTGGTTCTGATCCATAGTGATCCGATGCACAACAGAAGGAAATTCTACCTGGTCCTGTGCTATGCTCACAGTTGTTCCTATGCCTGAGCCTATTGTAGCCAATTTGTCAACCCATCTTGTTGGGGGCTTTGTTAGTCTGGTTACTTTAGAGAAACAAATCCACAGAAACTCATCTGTATGAAAGAGTTTTATATAAAGGTTAAGTGCACATCAAGAAAACATCCCAACCCAGTGCTGTCCAAGCCCACAAGTCCAACATTCACCCATATGTCCAACACCAATCCACAAAGTCCTCCTCCATCTCACAAAACACACACTATGACACTGACTGCAGGAGGAAAGCCAAATCAGTGAGTGTGTAAGCATCTCAGCGCTGGCAGGGGCTCCACATGGCTGCTGCAGCACCCAGGGCTGCATCGGGGTAGGTTCATATGGCTTCTCCTTGGGAATGTCTTGCAGGAAGTGAGCCTTGCCAGCTGAAGCAGGGAACTGGCTAAGGTAGCTGCACCCTGGTCTGACCATCACAAAGCAAGAGACCCAAGAGCTAGAAAGACGAGGCTCACTTAGCCATTTATTGCTCTGCCCTTCAATTAATCTCACATGTGTTTATCGGCCAGGTTGGCACAATAAACTAACTACCTCAAGGGCCTTCCTCTCTTTTGCTGCCCCTCCTCTTTGCCAAGCATGAAATTAACTTCGTAGAGGTCCTATAGCTCCTAGCAGTGCCACCAGACCTCAAACTTAAGGCTCACGAGCCTGTGGTTGGAGCTCTTAGTCTATAATGTTTAGCTAATATTCTAGAAGAACTAGAACAAGGTTAAGGGTGTCTTAGGTTAGTAAAGATGGTATTCTCACTCTTATTTAACTCAATGTGAGATGTTGAGCTATTTCTTTTTCTTTTTTTTTTAACATTTTATTAGGGTCTCATACAACTGTTATCGCAATCCATACACACATCAATTGTGTAAAGCACATATGTACATCATTCTCAAAACATTTTCTCTCCACTCAAACCCCTGACATTAGGTCCTCATTTTTCCCCTCCCTCCCCGCTCTCCCCTCCCTCATGAGCCCTTGATAGTTCATAAACTGGTATTTTGTCATATCTTGCCCTGTCCGACATCTCCCTTCACCCACTTTTCTGTTGTCCATGCCCCAGGGAGGAGGTCACATATAGTTCCTTGTAATCAGTTCCCTCTTTCCTACCCACTCTCCCTCTACCCTCCCAGTATCGCCACTCACACCATAGCTTCATTTTCATGGCCTACTAACATTCTGAAGTAACAAGTCTGACATATTTTGATAGGTACAGAATTGAACCTGGTATTTCTTGCCATTTTTGTGGTCTTCAATTCTTCATTAGCTCTGTTTCTCCCGTTAGGTCTGTATCTCGCCTACTTGTTTTACAATCAAAAGTACATTAATAGTTGTCATGTATTCATTTTAATTATGAAAGATTCCCAGGCAATATGGTTTAAGTGGAATTATGGGTTTGCTGAGCTTTGTCTTTCTTATCTCTTCCAGGAGTAAACTTCATGCTGGGTCTTCCCTGCTCTGTCACATGGCCAATAGTTAAGCCCAGTCCTGTTTTCATTCCCACAGAGTCCTCCAGGGACTGGCTCCTCAGCCCCCAATGGCTCCACAGAGCACCCACTGCTTCTGTGGATCCTGGGAGCTTCCTGAGATGCTCAGAGCAACTGGATTTTCTGTTTAGAAGGCACCGTTTAACTCTCTGTGGATGTCAGCATTGGATTTTCCAGCTTCTAGTTTTGGTTCATTTTGAGAATTCAGATTCCCTTTCAGGCAAATTAGGTTAATCTCCTGATGAGGGAGATGCTTGACCTTGAATCACTTTATTTTTCTTATTGAAGGAGAAATGACACGTGGGTTGACATATGAGCTTTAAGATGCTCTGGAGGAGCCACAGAGGTTTTTAAGCATAAACATCTAGATCAAACAGTACGGGACTAGGTCCGAAATTAGTAGCAACATTTTGCGGACAGAAACGGTCCACATCTTATTTTGATGACGGTTTTGAGTGTCATGTACATGCCACAGTGTGTGTGTTTTAAAGTGGTCTTCTTACCAGCCTCTTGAAATGTATCAGCTCCTAACCAAAACATAGAATGATAATTTAGAAAATATTAATAGAGATAAAAGTGTATCAGGAATCTAACATTTCCTTTATAATATAACTGTACACCATCCACTTTTTAGTTCACTAAGACTTTTCTCTCTTTCCATAAAAAGGAGCCTGCTCTTGGGTACAATACATCCTTGGCTCTAATGTCACACTGGAGGGCTCCAGAGTAAGTCACTTGGAATTTTGTTCTCAAATTGTAGACAAAGGAGAGAAAAGGAGGCTGAGTTGAAAAGGCATATATTTTGACAATTATCTAGCACCATAGTTGGAGGGCTTCTTAAAACATATTTCTGGACCCCCGTTTCAGATATGGTAGGTATAGAGGGAACTGGAAATTCATATTTCTAATAAGTTCCCAGGATCTCTAGTAGGTGATGAGTTGGTCTACTAACCACTAGGTCAGCAGTTCGAATCCATCAGTTGCTCCATTAGGGAACGATGTGGCTTTCTAGTCTCTTAAATAGTTAACCTCTCAGAAACCCAGAGGGGGAGTTCCACCCTATCCAGGAGGCTTGCTATGAGTCAGAATTGACTCTATGACAGTGAGTTTGATTGGTTTTGTTTAGTAAGTTCCCAGATAATATCGGTGAGTAACATCTCTTTCTGGACAGGGATGTTACTTTATGAGCCATTGAGAACCCTAATGGCATAGTGGGTTACATGTTGGACTAGTACAAGGTCAATAGTTTGAATCCACCAGTTGCCCCATTGGAGAAAGAGGACGCACTCTGCTCCTGTAGACATTAACAGACTCAGAAACGCACTGGGGCAGTTCTACCATGTCCTATAGGGTCACTGTGAGTCAGAATCAAATTGATGGTGACAGTAAGTGTTGTGATTTGGATCTAGGCCAACACTACGCAATAGAAATACAAAGTGAGGCAAATAATGCAATTTAAATTCTAATAACCTTGTAAGAAAAGTAGAAAGAGATAAGAAGAAATGAGTGATCCTCAAATATTTTATTTCAGTAACAGTTCCCAAATGGTATAATTTCAACATGCAGCCAACATGAGATTATTAGGATAGTTTACATTCTTTTCCCATATTACATCTTTGAAGTATGTTGCATATTCTATACTCTCAGTGTATCTCAATTCAGACTGGCTACATTTCTAGTCCTCCGCAGCCTCATGTGACCACGGGCTACTATATTGGCAAGTGCAGAGTGAGTGTCCTAATAAATTACAATGCCATGAAAGCGCTGACAGAGGCTAGCAGGGGCTCTCACCTCTGGCTGCATATCTTCATTACATAGGGAACTATTGAAACATATCAATGCCTAGACCCACTTCCAGGGAAAATTAGTCTGCATTGGGGTGAGGGTCTATAATTTAAAGAAAAATCCCCTCCAAAGAATCTAATAGGCAACCAGGTTGAAAATCACTTCGATTGGTGAAAGTCTAGATGAAGGTAAGATTCACCTATGTTTGTGTCTTTAGCAAAGGGATACATTTTAAAAGGTCATTTCCTCCCGTTAATTCTTAGAACCCATTGAGACAGCTATTCTTGCTAATTTACAGAAGATGTTGAAACTCAGAAAGATCAGTGGGTTAGCCAACTTCAGTCTCACTGAAACCAAGACTAAATGATAGATGAAGCAGCTAATTCCAAGGTCCATAAACCACCCTAGGTGTTGTAAATTCTGATTTTTCTTAGCTGCTCACTGTAAGGTTGGAGGTTTGAGTCTACGCAGAGGTGCCTGAGAAGACAACATTTGCAATTGATTTTTTTAAAAATTAGCCACTGAAAGCATCTGTGGAGCACAGTTCTACTCCAGCACACATGGGTTGCCCTGAGCCAGAGTCAGTTCCACACCAGGCGCAGGTGGTTGTGCTCTTGTTATGAGATGATCTGCATCTGACCTGCTTTATTTAACTTTGGTTCAAGTATTGCTTCAACCAGAAGGGTGACTCCACTCTCCTTTGCATGCTTGCTTATTTGAATAAAATGTTTCTCACTTTGAGAGGCAAAAGGGAAGCATGTATTTTCTGAGTATTGAGCGAAGATAGTCAAAGGTGTCTCCACTTTTGTTGTTGCTGTTAGTTCCCATAGAGTCAGTTCCAACTCACTGGCCACCCAAGTACAGCCAAGTGAAGCACTGCCTGTTCCTTCTCCAGCCTCACACTTGTCCATAAGTTCGAGCTCAGGGTTGCAGCCACTGGTGTCAGTCCATCTGTCAAGGGTCTTGCTTTTGTTGTGGTTGTTGCCCCTCTGTATTACCAAGCATGATGTTCTAGTCCAGGGACAGGTCTCTCTTGATAATGAGTCCAAAGTGTGTGAGACAAACTCTTGCCTTCCCTGTCTCTGACGATCATTCCGGCTGTACTTCCAAGACTGATTTGTTTGTCCTTTCTACAGTTGTCATGGTATTTTCAGTATTCTTCTCCAACACCATAATTCACATGCATCAATTCTTCTTCTTCTCCTTCTCCTTTAGTTTTCCCTATTCAATGTCCAACTTTCACATGCACAAGAGGGAATTGAAAACATCACGGTCAGGCACACCTTAGTCCTCAAAGGAACAACTTGGCTTTTCCATACCTTAACGGAGTCTTCGGCGGCAGACTGACAGAATGCAATGTGATCTCTTTGATCTCATGACTGCTTTTCTCGTGAGCATTGATTGTGGATCCAAGTAAAATGAAATATCTGACAACTTCAACCTTTTTTCCATTTATCAGGATGTTACCCATTGTTCCATTTCTGAGGATTTTAGTCCACATTGTCTTGTACTGCAGTCCACACTGGAGGCTGCAATTCTTGATCTTTGTCAGAAAATTCTTCAAGTCCTCCTTGCTTTCAACAAGCAAGTTTGTGTCTTCTGCATATCTAAGGTTGTTAAGAAGCTTTTCTCCAATCCTGGGACTGAATTATTCGTCATATAATCCAATTTCTCTGAACATTTTCTCATCTTTCTAAAGAGGGCCTAGTTGTTTTCCAAATGTTGGAGGTTTGATACAGAACTATTGATGACAAAAATGCTAGGAAGTTTCCTCTTCATTTTTCTGTTTAAAGGTAACATTTTCCAGGACATATTTTATACAAGAATAAGTAAAAAATTATTTCTACTATCATTTCAGTTCAGTCATGGATCATTCCAAATGAAACTTTTAAAGTATATCTCTCTGATGGCTACACACAAATCCTCAAAGTAGTCTTTTTAGGGTTCTATCAGAAAAATATCTAGTCAAGACAGTGGTTTTGGAGATTTTCTGCTGAACCAGTTAAATTCAAGGCATAGAGATGTAATTCATGACAAACCTGTCAATCAGAGTAGAATTTTGTCTCCATACAGTTTTCAAAAACTAGGCTGATTTTCCCCATTTGAATTAGATTTCCAGGCCTTTCTTCTATGCCTTCTGTGGTAGTTACATCATCTGGTGTCAATTTGGGACTTGAGAGGATTGAGTGAAGGGGTGGAGTCTAGTCTCTCAATCAGGCCTCTGTGTGGGCATGGCCTTCTCCTGAGAATTCTGGGAAGTCCTACATTCCTTCCTGGAGGTGGGAGACACTGTCTCTCTCTCTCAGTTCACTCCCTGGGAGATATTGTAGCTGACAAGATACATGGAACCACCCTAGTGCTCTGAGCTGGAGAAGCTACATGGACCTACTCTGATGCAATCAGACCTGTGAAGCCAGAGAAGCCATGTAGAGACCCCTTCCAGTGCTGAGATGCTTACAACACTACTGGATCCAAAGACTTTCTACCCACTGGCCTGTGATCATCCTAAATTCAGTGTCATTGCGTGCTTCATGAGTCTGAAGAGGACTTTATAGATTTGTATCGGACATATGGGCTGTTATTGGACATATGGGCTTGGAATGGACTGGGTTAGGATGCTTTCTTAATGTACAATTACCCTTTATATGAAACTCTCTCTTATACACATATGAGTTTCTATGGATTTGTTTCTCTAGTCTACCTGGGCTAACACACCTTCCTTTGTGGTGTACACAAACATATATGTTTTCAGTTAGCAGCCAAGTTCTTTAGCTACTCATACCAACCTGCTGGGGACCAAGAATTAGCTACTCATACCAACCAACTTCAACTGGGGACCAAGAATACACACAGAACTGTCTAGGTAGAAGGGGATAAAGATGGGCTATAGTTAGTGGTGGCCTAGTGATGTAGCAGTTGCATGTAGACTGACTAACCACTAAGTCAGCCATTCCAAACCACCAGGTCAACAGTTTGAAACCCCCATCCTCTCTGTGGGACAAGGCTTTCTACTCCTGTAAGAAGTTACAGTCTTAGAAAGCCACGGGGACAATTCTACTCTGTCCTTTATTGGCTGCTATGAGTCAGAACCTGCTTGATGGAAATGAGCCTTTGAGATAGTGTAACGGCCCTTGTACAGATTGTGAATGAATTGCCCGAGGAAGAAATCCATCACCAGTTTGGAAAGTGCTCCACACACTGGATGGGGTGCCAGTGATATCTGAGCAGAGAAAGAGACCAAAGGTCATCTTTGCCAAAGGAAACACTGCCAGCAAAGAGCACAGTGGACAAATGAACATGAAAACTGTGGTGGATAGAATCAATGCTCCAGGAACAGATGTTAAGCAGCACCCCCCACCCACCCACCCACTTTGCCCAGCTGGCCTATTATCCTTCTGAATCCAGAGGCTGACAAGGCTACTTCCCTCCCTCCCTGCAATTTCAGAGGTGTCAGACACAGAGCCCACAAAGAGAAACAAACGGGCCCATCGCTTGTTAGCTAACTGCAGTGTTTTATTCCAAGGGCCCGCGCCTGCTTGGGCTGTTGCTGTGTCAGTCATAATTACCACCTACCGGCTGGCCCCTTCAGTTCCTATCACCTCGGGTGGCATTAAGCAGCCAGCAGGGAAGAAGCAGTGTCAATGACCCAGCAGCAGTGACTGTCAGGCTCGGGGTTACAGAGGATAATTGCAGCTTGTGCACAAATAGCCCTTGCCATCCCCCCACCTTTCCCCTCCTGAGTGGGCAGGAAGAGCCCCAGGGGGAGGCCGCTTCTACACAAACTCCCATCCTTCCAGAGGCTGAGATCAGAGGCCTAGAATTCTCACACAGACATGCCATTCTGAAAAAGAAGGAGAGAGGGGGAAGCAGCAGAAGCAGCAGCAGCAGCAGCAGAAGAAGAAGAGGAAATGGAGAATGAGAGGTAAATGTTCATTAAGAAAAAAAAAAAAAGCACCAAATCTCCCCCAAATCTCCTGCCTTTTTTGATTGCTCGAGGCCACAAAATTTCAGCTTTTGGTTTTTAGTAGTGCCATCCCCTGAAATTTCTGAAATGTTCTGAGACAGGATGCTTGGGTGAAATCGCTGCATCTTTCTCCACCAATTCTGCTGTCACACAGATCAAAAAAGTCCCACATCACAAGACCACTTATGCTGTTAGCGACTCAAGCCCATCAGCTGCTCCTGGGGAGAAAGAGGAGGCTGTTTGCTCCTGTAAAGATTCATAGCCGTGGAAACACTCTGAAGGGTTGCTTTGATTCAAAATCAACTTGATGGCAATGGGTAGGGAGGATGTCCAGAGAACGTGCCTTTCCTTCCTTGCCAGGTGAACTTCTATATGGGCTAAAAGCCATTGCAAATGTCTCTTGCTTAAGAGAATCTTTCCTGACCTCTTTCCCACAATCTGGACAAGACATTCTGATAAACTTGGCTTTACCACAATTGGAGAATACTTATTTAGGACATTGTAATTATTACCGTTTGTGCCTTTAACTTCTGGGTGGGTAGACTCAATCCCCCAAATAAATAACTTTGAGTCACCCATCATCTGGCTCAGGACTGGCTAAGTAGTTATATCATTATTAGTAAGAAAAAACAGATGGAGAGGATAGTATTTTCTGCCACTGTTTTTTCCCTTAGATTTGTTAGAATACTAGGTCTTCAACTCTGTATGGTTCACACGATGTTTGAAATGTATATTGCAGACATGAATACTGTTTAGAAATCTTTGTCATTGTTGTCCAATCATCTCCAACTCGTGGTGACTGTATGTAAGACAGAAGGAAACATTGTCCAGTCCTGTGCTTAGCTTCATGACCATTGCCAGGTTTAAGTGTATTGTTGTGACTACTCTGCTAACCCATCTCATTGAGGGTTTCCCTCCATTTCAGGGAATTATGCTACTAAGAATCTTAGAAACTTCAAATGTATGATGCAACTGTTACTCTCTCCCCATTCAGAAAAAAGGAGTGTGAAGAAAATCCAAGATACATTAAAATAATTCGTCTGAAAGACAATGAACCAGGTGAACCAACGTCTCCTTGACTGAGACCAGAAGAACTAGATGGTGCCCATCTACCACTAGCAACAGCTTTGAAAGGGATCACCTTGGAAGGTTTGGGATGGAATGGAGAAACATGGAATAAGACTCAAAAATCGCAAAAATGACAAGACTCACTGGTCAGGTAGAGACTGGTGGAACTCTTGAGACTTATGTTCCTTCAATAAAACTTGGGATGTACATGCTCCTTCAAATAATCAACCGTTCAAGATCCAAAGTTTAGCATCGTCTAAAGATAAAGCTCAAGAAAGGGAAAATACAAATGGAAAGTGGAATACAGGAAGTTGGAAGAGGTCTGTCACATTGTGGGGACTGTAATCAATGGTATGTAATGTGTATGAATTGTTGCATGGAAATGGATTTGCTTGGTAAGTCTTCATGAAAATCACAATAAAATGTTAAAACAAAAAAGCACTTCACAGTTATGCACATGGATTCTGAAGCTTCTAAACTTTCCAGCTTTAATTTGGAGCTTTTCAGAATCGGAGGTTGCTTTGGCTTGGGTCATTTCCAGAGAGGTAAGAATGAAGTCCTGGTATGGAAGTTGGCACGTCTTACAGCCGCTGAATGTCGACCTCACCAGGGCAATTGAAAGCCCACCCACTGATATCCTTGTATGCTACCACCAACTGGGAGAAAACGTCTGGGATCGAGGCCCAAGAATATGCATCTTCAGACTTGTCCGACTTGTCTTTGCCAATTTGCCAGTTTGGAGCGGAGTGCTATCTTCCTTGAGGTGGTTTAAAATTGCTTTGTTTATGTAATGAATGAAAACTTAGAAAATGTGTCTTTCTCTTTGTGTGCATGGTAGTAACAGAGGAATAAAACAGCCCACCTATTAATCACAGAATAGCAGGAAGTAAATGCACAAGAAATGGATCCAAGTTTAGGTAAAAACAAACAAACAAAATACCCCAGCGAACTCTCTGCCATGGTGTTGAGTCTGCCTTATGACGCCCTAATAGGACAGGGTAGAAAGGCTATGAGTCTAAGACTATAACTCTTTATGGCATTAGAAACCTCATCTTTTTTTTCCAATCATTTTATTGGGGGTTTGTACAATTCTTATCACAATCCATACATCCATTCATTGTGTCAAGCACATATGTACATTTGTTGCCCTCATTCTCAAAACATTTGCCTTCTACTTGAGCCCTTAATATTGGCTGTTCATTTTCCCCCTCCCTCCCCTTTCCCCCTCCCTCATGAACCCTTCATAATTCATAAATTATTATTATTTTGTCATATGTTACCCTGTCTGACGTCTCCCCCCGCCCTCTTCTCTGCTCTCCATCCCCCAGGGAGGAGGCTATACGTAGATTCTTGTAATATGTTCCCCCTTTCTACCCACATTCCCTCCACCCTCCAGGCATCGCCTCTCTCACCACTGGTACCTCATCTTTTTTTTACAAGGTGGCTCATGGTTTCTAACTTCTGACCTTGTGCTTAGTAGCCCAAATCATAACCCACTCTGGCTCCAGGGCTCCTTCATTTTTAGAATGGGGGTCTCAATATTAGACTCAAATATAATAATCTGGAGGAGCTTTTATACAACACCTGGGCCCTGGGCCAACATCTGCCAATTACATCAAAGTCTTTGAGTCAGGAGGACTAACGTATTTGGATTATTCTAAATGCAGCTCAGTTAATGCAATAAGATGGTGGTGGTGAGATCAAGCCTAGTCAAGTGTTAACTTTTGTGAAGAGAAGGAAATATATAACAATATAAGGGAGGATGGAAGCAGGGGATGACACTGGGAGGTTTGTAAGAATTAAAGGCAACAGAAACAAAATGTTATACACATGATCTTTCAACTGTTGTGATCCACGAGTAAATGCTTGCGTAGACATGCAGGCTAGACAGGTGTGGGAGAGGGGGTAGGATATACCTAGGTATGTAAATATAATTCTGACAGAGATATGTGCATACATATATTTACCTCTGCTGCAAATATACCCATGAATAGGGTAGAGCATACAAAGGTCAGAGTTATGAAAACATCAGACATAACCAAACACCTTGAGGGAATGTATCATTGGGTTTAGGGGTTTAGACCCAGAGTCTCAGGGGACATTAAGGTCAGTTGGTATGATATAGTCCACAAAGACAAGATTCTACATCTAACTCTGGTGAGTAGCAACTGGAGTCTTAAAAGTCTTGAGCAACCACTTAGGGTGCACCTATTATTCTCTCTAAAAGAGTGATGGCATGGACACAATTAGTCCAATAGACGGATGGACCCCAATAAGCACCAGTCTAAACCCTGAGATACAAGGACCCAGACGGTGCCCAGTTACCACTACTAAGTAAATGTCTGAAAATAATCACTTTGAAAAGGCCTGAATAGAGAGGAGAAATTCTGAAACAAAACAAAATCATAAAAGAGACCAGGTGTATTGGTCCAATGGAGTGGGACTCTCAAGACGATGGCCCTAAGGCAGCCATCGGGTCCGAACTGATCTCCCTCCCATGTAAGAATCCTCACCCTTTAAGATGAAAAGGGCAGCATGGACCTAAGTAGACAGGGTTGGTGAGGGACTAATGGACACTGGGAACACTGGGAAGAAAGGGTAAATGGTGGCACATTGAGGGATTGCAATGGATGAGTAGAAACAAAATGTTTATGAATTGCTTAGTGTAAAACTGATGATCTAATCTGCTAACCTTCACCTAATTCACAATTTAAAAAGTAAAAAACAAAAAAGAAGTTTGGAATTATAGCTACTTCAGAAACAATCATGTCCCGAAAAGACTTTACATCATTCAGAATGACTCACCTTTTCCAAAGACTATCCTGAGAACACGACTTCCTCAAGATGCTCAGAAAGGAGAATTTTGCAATCAAATGCATTTTAGAAATACCCACTCCATACCCCCATCTGTGAGACTTATAGTGCCTATTTGTGTCTTGGAGAAGACCTGTGACCAAGAAAACAACTAATTTGGTTAAATCCGGCATTTTTCCATAAAAGCCGCTTTTATGTTCACAGTAACTGTTAACATTTCATGAAGCTCCAGAAAAAATGATCCAAGGTGAGAAGAATGAGTCCAGAAGCTCTTAAAGAATTCCTGGGTAGTGTAAATTATGAACTTACAGTGAAAATGTTGATGGTTCAAACGCACCCAAAGGGGTGTCAGAAGACAGGCTTGGGGCCAGGTTTCTGCAAGGTCGCAGGCTTGAAACCCACGTGGGGCAGGACAACTCCGCAAACCCACGGTTGCACGTGAATGTCTTAGACATAACCAAACGTCAGAATCCACTCAGCGGCACCGGGCAGCAACAGCCTTCAGTGCCGACTCATCGAGAGCCCACATAAAACAGAACCCAGCACTGCCCAGCCCTCTGCCAGCCTCACAATTGTTATGCTTGAGCCCACTGTGTCAATCCACCCCCTCAAGTCTTCCTCTGTGTCACAGACCCTCTATGCCATCCCTCAGGACGTCCTTTCCCAAGGACTCGTCTCTCCTGATAACACACCCAGAATACGTGCGAGGAAGCCTCATCAACCTTGTTTCTGAGCAGTATTCTACCTGTACTTCCTCCAAGTCAGATTTGTTTGTACTTCTGGGAGTCGATGATACTTAAAAACTCTCGATAGAAACCCCCATATTGAATTTTGACTTCATCATTGACTCACGATGAGGAATAAAGTGTGAATGAGATATAATATTCATTGAGTCTGAGCAGAAGATCTCAATGTATTTACAGGCCTTGGCTCTGTCTGTACCTGTTCTCCTTCACCCCATCTTGGGAACAGTACAGCTCAGGGAGTGGTTAGCCCTTTAGGACAAAAAAAAGTAAGTGGAGTTGAGCTATGGCTCAGTCTTTATGTAACATGAGCAAAAAATAGATTATTTCTATTTGGGATAGAGATATTCTGGTACCACTTATTGTAACTAGGTGCAATACATAATTTTTATTTGGCCCCTAATGGAAAGCAACCAGCCAAAAAATTATATGAGAAAATCAGGTCAATGTACATACAGACATTAAAATATTGGTGTCATTTTATGTGTTTAGATAAAGAGTCTTTATATTTAGTGATATATACTAAAATATTTATGCATGGAGTGATAGATGGGGTTGGGAGGGAAGCAGAATGGGCAGGATTTTTAAAGACAAGGAATTGATCATGGGTGAAGCTGCGTCATGGGGTGTTGGGGTGGTCATCATGTTAACCTCTCTCTTTTTAAATATGTTTGTAACTTCAAGGAGAAAGTTAGAAAATCAACGTTTATGAACATTCTTCTCCCAGGGTTGGAAGTTGGTGCAGCTTCCTTGTTAGGTTCATTACCTTCTGCTGCTAATTTTATACATTGCCCAGAGCCATCCATACCATCAACGTGACAGCCAGGGCTATCTAAGAATTTCCACCATGTAATTATTATCACTCGTTATCTCAGTGGAAACGGGTGCAGATTTGGAGTTGGAACACTGGGAAAGAGAAATGAAGATGTAGAGAATTTAAAGGGTAATTATCCCCTTTGAATATCGACACACTTACTTGTGTAGGCGAAAGCGATCTGATTAGAAAAGATCTGGTTTCTCCAAAAATTTTAGAGGTAAAAACTTCATTAATTAACATCAAGGAAAATGGAGCAGCTGCTCCTCTTTGTCAACAGATTTTAATATTATCGAGCACTGCTAATTGGAGAGAACTGAAATATAGCTCTTCGTATGTTAAATTAATGTGGGTTCTTCTGCAACACCCCCCTCCTACATTTTTTGTAATCCATGGTAACTGTTCAGAGTTTCCCTCAACCACTTAAGTTAAATGATGTTGAATATTTATGAATAAGAAGCATTATGTCAAGAAACATTCTCATTATTACTGTTGTGAGAGTTACCGGGACCTGAAATGAGAAGAAAAGCAATAGACGTCCTCCTCACTTGCGGACTCTCTCAGTATCCAACATTTCACCTTTATGACAATAGGAAAAGATCTGCTCTCCAACTGTTTTGCACATTAAAGACACACTTCAGGCAGTTACAGATGCTGAGTTGGGATCTAAGTGTGGGCTCTGATGCTTAGAATTAGATGTCTGACTCGACTGGGCTGCGATGCTCAGTAACGTGGCAGCTCTGTTATTGTGTAATGTAGTCATCTTCCATTTTGTGATCTCATGTGGTCACACTCCATTTTCAACTACTACCGATTTCCCATAACAACCTTGTCTTTGGAAGTTGATGGCATGGAGTAGACTGTGCTAACACTCTGGGTTATCATGTTTCTAAAGTTGAAAGGTGAAACACAGGTAATCTACAGAGGCTGGAACTTTTCCTCAGGGTATGGGAGGGGAGTGGGGAGGAGATGGGGAGCTCATAACGAGTGCAACAATGATGATCAGGCACTAATACTGATTGTGGTGATGATGGCACACTCTGCTTGATGGGATTGCACGAGTGAATTGGATGATATCTGATTTATATGCCAATAATAGAAAAACATGTTTTAAAAAAATATAAAAATGTGGAGTGGGAGGCGGAGAGAAAGGAAGTTGAAACCTGTTTGTTGAACGGGCAGGCGGAGGAACTCCAAAGGTAGCGTTGGTTAACAACGCAATGAAACGTGTGAGTGACAGGATGGGGAGGAAGTGGCTAGTTCTGTTTATCTTGAAACAATGACAATTATCACCAATGCATGAGGACTTAGCTATGTGTAGATAGAGATGAATTAGGGACCCAATTCAATTGAAAGAAATCAGAAGCACTGCTAAATTCAGCCAGATTTAGTTGAAAGTACAGGAGGAATGATGAAAGAAAGGTAAAAATGGAGCCAGAGAACCTGTCACAGGGCCCCTCCCCTGGACACAGAAGGGACAACCACTACTGGCACCCGAGTTCCTTCATCACGCACAAGCCAGTGCATCCCTTCACCTGGAAGGGTTCCCGCAGAGATCTTCCCTGATGGCTCAAGCAAGGTGACACTCCCGGTTGCTACCTGTGGCCTCAGACGCTGGCTAGCATCCTTATGAGGCTTTGACTCTTAGACACCTTGCAGTGGCACCTTTGACCTTCCCACTTCAGAGTCAATGCTCAGTGCCTGTGCACGGTGATAAGCCACATACACACACGTCACCTTTCTGTCTTGGCTTAAACCAGGTGTCCTATTAGGGAGGCAGACATACAATTTCTCACCATTCTGGAAGATATCTGTCCTAGACCAGATGTCGGTGTGGGCATTCCTTCTGAGATGTGAGGAGCCATCTGTTCCATGCCTTTCTTCCAGCATCTATTAGCTTAAGATGTCTCTAGGATTGCAGTCTCTGTCTGCTCTTTGATAAGGATAGGGTTTGTCAAGGATTGATTGAGGATCCATCCTACGCTGCTAGGACTTCATCGACAGCATCATCAAACATCCCATTTCCTCACATTTGCTGGTTTCAGCACACCATTTTTGAAGTCACACTTAAATTCATAACACACTTCAATGAGGATACCAAGGCCTGATTTCCTCAGCTACACAGCCAGCAAGGGGAGAAGTCAGGAGCTACACCCATCAGAGCTCCCAGAATCCTTGGACTGCTTGACTGCTGACTGAAAGGGTGGAAGTTGGAATCCATTGAGAGGTGGCTGGGAAGAAAGATCCAGCAATCTACTTCTGAAAGAAACAGCCACTGAGTATACCATGGGGGTACACTTCTTTTCTGACACACATGGGTCACTTTGAGCCAGGATTGGGAGTTAGATACCTCTGGAGGTCAGCCTCATTACCTTGATGTTTACAAACAAGAACACAGATGCTCTAGAGCAGTGGTTCTCAACCTTCCTGATGCTGCGACCCTTGAAGACAGTTCCTCATGTTGTGGTGACTCCTTACTATAAAATTATTTTCATGGTTATTTCAGAACTGTAATATTGCTACTGTTATGAATTGGGCGACCCCTGTGAAAGGGTTGTCCCACCCCCAAAGGGGTCATGATCCACAGGTTGAGAACCACTGCTCTGTTTAAGATTAATTTGCCCAGAACTAGAAACTCAGCGTGGTGCAGAAAGAAATGAAACAAGATTTCCAACCCCAAATCTCACTCACTCTCCTGCAATCAAATTAACCGTAGTACTTTTCTTTGGCCAAAGTACAAGAAAATTCAAGAAACTGTGGGCTAACAACCCAGGGCTTGAATAGAAATGAATTGCTTTGAAATGGTACCCTGTACATCTAAAACTATGATATCTTAAGCAATTAGGCTGGCATCACATTCCTTGTGGTCAGATTTTTGAATGCTAAAGAAAGTGTCTAGCTTGCAAATTTGATATTTCTTTTCCCTTAGCATAAATAAGTAACTTTAAGTATAAAACACTGGGTAACCTTGCTGTATTACAAGCGTTATACAAACGTACACTCAGGTCCAATAAGGGCTGTAATACTTGTGAAAATGACTCCTCTCTTGTAAAGGTTTCCAGCAGCCTGTGTTCCATAATTGTTAATTCAGCTGCTAATTGCACAAGAGCTTGTCACTGCTTGGAGGTGTGTTGACAGCTATGTATCATCACAGACTACATCATCATCTTCTTCAAATTTGATCACCAAAGAATTTTTAGTTCTTTCCAAGTAGTGCAAACATTCATTTCCCCCTACCATTTCCTCTGGGACAAATCCCCAAATCCTCTTGTCATCAAGCTGATTTCGACTCTTGATCCTATAGAATGCGTAGAACTGCGTCATAGGGTTTCCAAGGTTGTCAATTTTATGGAAGCAAACAACTTCGTCTTTTTCCCACAGAGAAGCTATGTTTTCATTGCCGACCTTTTAGTTAGCAATTGAGTGCTTAACCTTCAGGCCACCAATGGTCCTATTAAAACAAACAGTTCATTTCTATTTATTCCGTGATGAAGCTGAGGAGAGGAACAGCTGTGTAGCATGCGACGGTGATGAAAGGGAGGGAGTTTCTAGAGTCTGGCAGGTCAAGAAGCACCTGTATAGCCCTTTTCTGTAGGTACTGACCAGGCTGCTCTGTGGAAGGACGGTGATGACTTCGCCTTTGTGATGAACAGCAGTTCCGGAATTTTGAGATATTAACTCATTATTTTTTCCACTTGATAAATGTATAATTAGTAGGAGTATATGGAGATAAATAAGTCCTGGAAACTATTCAAGGACTATTCAAGAGCACACAATAACCTATCCATATGGACTCTTTATTCTATTTGCCCGTCTAAAGGTATACAGAAGGCAGGTAGTAGGATGTGGTGGTTAATTCTATGTGTCAAAATGGCTAGGATATGGTCCCCTGGAGGTTGGTCAAATACTAGGCCATTTGCTATCCTGGAGTGGTTACCCACAATTCCATTAGTCTTGGGTAGAGCAGATAACCTTCCGAAATGCTTTGTTGTTGTTGGTAGTTGCTGTTGTGTTGGTTCTGACACACGGCAATACCAGTGTCCATAGTAAAACAGCTTCCTAGGAGTCTCAAGGATGTGATCTTTAAAAAGCAAATCACCAGGGCTGTTTTCTGTGGTGTTTCGGAGTGAGTTGCAACCGCCATCCTTTCAGCTAGTAGTTGGGTGATGTGATATGATGTCATGCAATTCAATGGCCTTGCATGATGCAATGTAATGTAAGGTAATCAAGGTCATTCCAACATAGGGTGTGCTCTAAACCTAATCACTTCTGGGTTAGAAAAAGAGCAGTGCAGACACACACAGTCCATGACAAGGGAGAATCTTCTGCATGAAAAGGATTTCAAGTAGACAGCAAGCACCGAGAGAGACATTCAGATGGAATTGGCCCAGATCGGACCCTTCTTTGGGTTTTTAGCCATGAGAATCACAGGAAATCAACTTCTTGTCTATTCTTTAAACCACACACTTACGACGTTCCTGTTATGGTGGCATTTAGACAATCGAGCCATAATGTCAGTATTGATGCCTGCTTTGCTCACCTATTGTCAGAAACTCAACCATGCTGCCTACCTATCATCTACCAGATTAAAAACTGGAACTTTTTCTTAGGATATAAGAAATGTGCATATGTCTGAATTTTGCAATACACCCAATGGATACAGTGAAACATATACATGTTGCTATGACCAAACTACTTATAAAAGTAGAAAAGACCCTTTCTACTACTACAATGAAGTGAAATTACTTTCTTAGTGCTCTTTTATCTGCGTCTTTGTAGCTCCAACACATATGATTGCATGGGACCATGCAAATATGGTGTGTGAAACAGTAATAGAGGGGATTGGCCAGTTTTGCCATTCTGCTGGCTATAAGAGTGAGCCACCTCATACACAAGAAGAGATAAATCCCAAGTTCTTCAAGAAAGCAGAGCTACCAGTGGATCTCAGTACTCCCGACTTTTCTAGCTATTGAGTTCACTCACTCATTGCAATGACCGTACACTCGGCTCTGCTGACATATTATCCGATACTAAAACATACATTGTGGAGTTACTATTTTAGTGGTAAAGAATCCCAACCATACTAAACTTGGCTCATGGTGCAAGCATCTTTTCAATCACCTCCCGTGCAGTGAAACCTAGACAATGAAAAAGGAAGACAAGAATTGGAGAGGGATCCTGACTATACCCTAGATGGTTAGAAGAACAAACAAGGCAATCTATAAGGAATGCTCCTTAGAAGTAAAGATGGTGAGACTTTGGCTGCCTTACTTTGGACATACCATCAGGAAAGACCAACCATGAGAAAATGACATCATGCTTGATAAGACAGAAGGCCAATAAAGATAAGGGAAATCCTGAATGAGCTAGATTGATACAAAATATTTGACAATGGACTGCAATGTACAATATCATAAAGACCCAGAACTGGACAATGTTTAATTCTGTTTCACAATATGTTGCCAGAGATAGAAGCCAATTTAAAGACAGCTAGCTACAACAACAGGGTAATCGTTTACGACAATTGTTCTTTCCAAGCTGCGCTCTCTGGAACTTTTCAATTTATCATTCAGATCTCACCAATTAGAGCCTCCCTTTTGGCTGTCGGCTCTTGGAAATTTTGGTTTCTTTAAAACCCACTTTGGATTACTGCAAAATTCACATCATTTAAAAGGAGACACTTTATTATTTAAATTGAGACTTATTTTTGTCTGTGACACCAAGAGAGCTGAATTTGATAACTTCATATGTTTCTCTCTCTCTACCAGAAACGTAATGCTTCCAAGTTGTTTAGCATTCCCAACATACTAATAATACTACAGTTTGTGTTGATCTTTTTATCAGTTTTAATTGTACCTTTCTGCCTGCTATATGATGGTAGATGGTTTGGGTTTATGCTCTTTTTTTTAGGGGGGGGGAGGGTCTTCCTTTTTTATTTTTATTTTTTATTTTTCCCTTTTACATAATCTTTTTTTTTTTTACATTTTTTTAAAACATTTTATTAGGGGCTCATACAACTGTTATCCCAATCCATACACACATCAATTGTGTAAAGCGCATTTGTACATTGTTTCTCAAAACATTTTCTCTCCATTTAAACCCCCGACATTAGGTCCTCATTTTTCCCCTCCCTCCCCGCTCCCCCCTCCCGCATGAGCCCTTGATAGTTTATAAATGGGTATTTTGTCATATCTTGCCCTGTCCGACGTCTCCCTTCATCCACTTTTCGGGTTTATGCTCTTATAAACAAGGTTATTCATTTAACTGTATAGATTAAAAATATAGAACAATGACTTAAGAATTCTTATTGCTGTGTTGTTGTTGTTTTTAACCCATTTTTAAAATTTTAGATACAGGGAGGTCAGTACAACCAAAAGTTCCATGCTGTGTTCCTAGTATTGCTGCTATTTTATTTTGTGCCATTGAGTTGATTCAGACTCACATCAAGCCTGTGTACAACAGAATAAAAGTATATCTGGTCCTGTGCTATCCTATCATCCTTGCGATGTTTGAGCCCACCGTGTCAATCCATCTCATTGAGGGTCTTCATCTCTTTTGGTGACCCCTGACTTTATCAAGCATTATATCCTTCTCTAAGGACTGGCTCCTCTTGATAAAATATGCAAAGCACACTAGGCAATCCTCATTTCTCAGGAACATTCTGATTGTTCTTCAACCACATATTGGCTTGTTCTTCTTCAGCCTGCGGCATATGAGGCCATTGAAAATACCATGGCCTATATCAGACACCTCTTAGTCTCCGAAGGGTCCCCATTACTACTTAACACTTGAAAGAGGTCCTTTTGGCAGATTTGCCCAGTGCAAGATGTTGTTTATTTCTTGACTGCTGCTTCTAGGAGGATTTATTGCTATTGTAGATCCAAATCAAATGAAGTAATTTACTTTAACCTTTTCTCTTTTTAGCATGATGTTCTTAATTGGTCCACTTGTGAGATTTAAAAATTTTCTTTAAATTTTAAACCAGTGTTTTCCAAAGTGGTTGACCACCCCTGGAGGTACTGGAATGATCCAGTGGGGGACTGCAAAAGCAGATATGTATACTTTATCCTGGATTACAGGCTAGAGTTCAAAAGCTTTTCATTGCCAGGGAGTTCTGACATTTTTTTTTCCGAAAAGGGTGATGTAGGCCAAATAAGTTTAGAAACCTAGATTTTAAATCATAGTAGTTTTGAATCTTCATCGGTACGTACTTCAGGCCCTTACTCTTTGCAAGCAAGGCTGTGTCGTCTGTGTGCACTGCTTGTTAACGAGTCTTCCTCCAAGCCTGTCGCTGAGTTTGTCTTCCAGCTTCAAGAGTTACTGGCTCAGCATACAGATTGAAGAAGGATGGTGAAAGGCTACAGTCCTGACACACAGCTCTTCAGATTTTTAACAAGATGGCTTCCTTTCGCTCTGTTCGAATTACTGCCTCTTGTTCAATGTACTGGTTCCTTGGGAGCGCAGTGAATGGAAATACCACTGTCTGCAATGTTGTCCATATCCTATCTGTGGCCCATACTACCCAGTGCATTAGCACAGTCACAAAAAAAAAACACAGATGAACATCTTTCGGGTAAAGTTGTTTGCCAACATCCACATGACACCAGCAATGATATCCCACATTTCATGTTTTCCTCTGGCTTGAATTTTTGACAGTTCCCAATTGATATACTGCTGCAGATGTTTTTGAACGATCTCCACTGGACTTGGACTTGCATACTGACTGTGAAATAATGGTGACAACTTTTGCTTTGTCTAACCTTGAAGTTTTAGGAGTGCCTTTGCCTCACGGCTGGAGAAGTGAGTATTTCCAAGTGAGTTGAAAAAAGAAGGGTTGTGGTGGGTGGAGGGTGGGGTTGAGTAGGTGGTGGGGTAGAAGCCCAAAGTAGAGTGATCCTATTTTTTTTAAAAATTATTTTATGGGGGCTCGTACAATTCTTATCACAGTCCATACATAAATCCATTGTGCCAAGCACATATGTACATTTGTTGCCCTCATCATTCTCAAAACATTTGCCTTCTATTTTAGCCCTTAATATCAGTTGCTCATCTCCCCCGCACCCCCCGCTCCCCATTCCCTCATAAATCCTTCATAATTCATAAATTATTATAGTTTTGTCATAAGTGATACTGTCTGATGTCTCCCTCCACCCTCTTCTCTGCTGTCCATCCCCCAGGGAGGAGGCTATACTTAGATTCTTGTAATTGGTTCCTCCCTTCTACCCCGCATTCCCTTCACCCTCCAGGCCTCGCCCCTCTCACCACTGGTCCTGAAGGAGTCATCTATCCTGGATTCCCTGTATTTCCAGTTGCTATCTGTACCAATGTACATTCTCTGGTCTAGCCAGATTTGCAAGGCAGAATTGGGATCATGATAGTGGGGGGCAGGAAGCATTTAAGAACTAGAGGAAAGTTATATGTCTCATCCTTGCTACCCTGCACCCTAATTGGCTCGTCTCTTCCCCACAACCCCTCAGCAAGGGGGTGTTTAATTGCCTACTGATGGACTCTGACTCTCCACTCTGCACTCACCCACTTTTACAATGACATGATTTCTTGTTCCTTGGTGCCTGACACCCGATCCCTTCGACAGCTCATGGTCACACATGCTGGTGTGCTTCTTCCATGTGGGCTTTGTTGCTCCTGAGCTAGTTAGCCGCTTGTTTATCTTCAAGTCTTTAAGACCCCAGATGCTATATCTTTTGATAGCCAGGCACCATCACCTTTCTTCACCACCTTTCTTATGCACATCTTTGTCTTCAGTGATCGTATCAGGAAGGTGGGCACCCACTGATCTGTTTTTTAGTTCTTTGATGTCTAATAACTGGTCCCTTCTGCACCTTGTGGTCAGACAGGCTGGTGTGCTTCTTCCATATGGCCTTTGATGCTTCTCACCTAGATGGCCGTTTGTTTGTCTTCAAGCCTTTAAGACCCTGGATGCTATATCTTTTGATAGCCGGGCACCATCAGCTTTCTTCACCACCTTTGTTTATGTTCACATTTTTCCTCAGCAATCGTGTCAGGAAGGTGTGCATCCTGGAATTCCAATTTAATAGAACAATGTGTTCTTGCAATGAGAAAGTGCTTGAGTGGAGGCCCAATGTCCAACTGGGTTAATACTAAACCTATAGATATATGCACGTAGATCTGTTTCCCCACACTCTTATATAAAAATATGTACATATGTACATTCCAGTCTTAAAACATCTATACTTACCCTTTGTCCCTAGTTCTCTCCTCTATTTTCCTTTACTTTCCTCTTGTTCCACTATTATGCTCAGCCTTCATTTGGGTTTCAGTGATTTCTCTTGGTTACATAGCCTTTGCTGAATCCTTACCAGGCCTCTAGCACCCTCCTTACCACTGTTTTTGGATCACTTGTTGCTCCCCTGTCCCTGGGTTTGTCAGCACCACCTCCTAACCCCAGCCACCCCCTCTCCCGTGTCCCCCCGGAACCATGGGTCCCATTGGTTTTCTCCTCCAGACTATTCATCCAGTCTAACTTATCTAGATAGATCTGTAGAGATAATAAAATGCATAAAAAATCAAGCCATAGCAAGATAGGCGATCAGTGAGAACACAGTGATGGCAACAAAAAAGGAAACCAATTACCCATAGAAGAATAAGTTAATTAAAAGAAAAAAAATTTAAGCAGAAAGAAAAAGCTGTAAATAGATCAAGGTCTGATTTTTTATCTCTAGGCGTGTCCTTCAGTCAGAACCGATGGGGTACCATGCTCTGTCCTTTGTACTCCCTCGGGGGCTCTCTGCTCTGCTCCCACGGTTGCTCTGCCGCATGCTTTTTGTGGTTTGCCTCGGTGTCTCAGGGTCAGTCTGGGCCAGTCCTGACACTGAGTCTCCAGTGTTGTCCCCCTTAGAGCCCGGTGCAATTAAGGGATGGCGTGTCTCATGGTGGGATCAGCCATATTGTAAACTCTGTCCACTGGCTGTTCAGAGCGGGGATGTCATCCTCCGGGCCTGGTGGGTCAGGATATTCTCCATGCTCTCTTCCTCCCCCTAAGTGCTCCCATTTGCTCTGATCAGACATGCCCCTCTCCCCTAGCTGCAGCTTCAGTGCTGTCCTCTCAAGTAGATTCTTCTGGGGGGAGGGGCTGTTGGAGTGAGCCTAATTTTTACGTGAAACAAGAACAAGACTTTAGATTTTCAAGACTCAGGTGAAAAGAAGTAAGCAGAAGTCAGTAAAGATAATAGAGTGGAATCACTTTATAATTTATGATGCACACAATGAAGCATTTCAATGTTCCATATGAATGGAACTTCTGACTCACAATGCATTCAGTGGCTATGTGGGGCTTTTCATCTGGAAGCAATGCCAATGATTTCCCACATGTTCATTTATTCTCACAAGGGCCACCTCCTTGCCCTGTAGTGCAGACATCTCTTAGGAAGAATAGAGCCACTGTTGAATAATAATAATAATAATAAATCATTAGGCACCTTTCTTAATGATGGGGGGAGGAAAATATGTGAGAAGTTAACTGAAATAGAAGAGGCAGTCAGTCATGTAAATTAATTGTAACTTAGTCCTGAATTAAGTTAGTTAGAATAATAACAATAGCAATAATCATAACAAAAGCCATTAGTTGTGTTTTGATAAAAAAATTGTTAAATTGTATTCAGAGCACCTCACATGCACACTTTCTTTATAGATAGAACCATTTAAAAGCTTATGGTTCTGTGTCCCCCCCCCCCCATTTTTTAATGTCCTCTTTTCCATGGGATGAAAAAGAAAAAGTGCCTGCAACATGCATATCATGATCCTGTCTAAGTACTGAGTAGTCACTATGTAAGCCAAATAGAATTGCACTTAAGGAATGTGGTGGGCAACCAAGAGTCAGTAAATTTTGTCTGTAAAAGACTAAGTAATAAGTACTTGGCCAAGTAGTATACACTTTGGCCAAAGTTTCAACCATATAAATTTAGCACAGGAAAAACAAAACAAACTGATTGCTATTTAGCCAGGTCTGTCTCATAGCAACTCTATGGGCAGTGGAATGGCCCCATGTGGATTCATCTTTCATCCATGGAGTGACAGGTGGATTCAAACTACTGACTTTCGGCTTAATACCTATAACCCACTATGCCACTGGGACTCTTAGCATAGAAGTAGCTCCCAATAATATATTAATGAATGCGTGTGGCTGTCTTTCAATAAAACTCTATTTAGGGGCACTGAACTTTGAATTACACATAATTTTCAGATGTTAAAAGTATTAGTCTTTTTATTTTCCTCTATCATTGAAGTGTAAAACAACAACAGCAACAACAACAAAAACATTCCCAGAGTGGACTTTACCATAACTCATTGTTGTGTCTTGGCTTCTGGCGTGAAAACTTGCATAAATCAGCAGTTGAACTGTACTATTAAACAATATAACACATTATTTATTTGAACTAGAGAATTAAGATTGCAATGATAGTCCAAAGATTAATATTGTGAAGATAGCTGCATAATTGATTTGATACATTTTTAAGACCTTCACTTTCTGCCACATGAAGCCAGAATATGCCATTGCCTGGTCTCCTTAGATCCTAGTTCTGTTTACTCTGTTTAGTAGGGATGCCATCTTTTTTCCTATCTTATTCCTCTCTCTACCCTTCATTCCATTAGCAGAAACTCTTTTCTACCTTGGTTCCTGGGCTGTTTGTGATGTTGAATAAAAGGAAGTTGTTGTCGTTAGGTGCCATCAAGTGGGTTCTGACTCATAGTGATCTATGTACAGCAGAAGGAAATACACTCAGTCCTGCATCATCAGCACAATTTTCCTTCTGCTTGAGCCCATTGCTGCATGACGGTGTCAATCCATCGCCTTCAGGGCCTTCCTCTTTTTCCCTGCCCTTCCACTTGATTAAGCATGAGGTCTTTCTCCAGAAACTGGTCTCTCCTGACAACATGTCCAAAGTATGTAAGATGATGTTTCACCATCCTTGCCTCTAAGGAGCATTCTGCCTGTACTTCTTCCATGACTAGATTTGCTTGTTCCTTTGGCAGTCCTTGGCTCCTTTCAACATTCTTTTTGAGCACCATGATTTATATGCATCAATTCCTCAGTCTTCCTCAGCCCACATCCAGGTTTCACGTGCGGTGAGGTAACTGAAACACCATGCCTTGGGTCAGGCACATCGTAGTTCTCAAAGCAATTTTCTTGCTTATCAGCACTGTAAAGAGGTCTTCTGCAGAAGATTTTCCCGATGCAATGCTTCAAGATCCAAGACTGGAGAAAGGACAAGCCAGAGAATCTAAACCGATTTTCTCATTCAAAATAGAATAAAGGGGAATCCAGGAGAAAAAAAAGTGGTTTGCATGGTGGGTCTATTTGGGACTTTGGGATATTAAGTAGCTATGGTGAAGGGAAATGAAGAATAGAATTTGGGTGTTGTTACTATGGGTTATAAATTGGCTCCCTTTTAATGTTCTTCCTGAAATATGACTAAAGATGTACATTTCCTTTTAAAGGTTAAATTTTGGGGTATGTGTTTTTGTTAAGATTCTATATAGAAAGCATTCCCCGGGAGATCCCGAGTTGTATTAGATATATAGCTCCCTAAAATATCATAAAAAGAATACCAGACCTACAAGGCCACATATTTTATTTTTACTTACTCTTTTCTAGAGATCTTGAAATTACTAAATATTTCATGAAGTTTGACAAAGAGTGCATACCACTCACAGGAATGTGTTGGGAAAAAATAGGTTAATTAGAATTTTAGCTTTGGGCTCTGACGGTAGAACTGTTCACTGCTTGTGCTTCTCCCAAGAAGGTTTGAGTCTTGGTTTGGGGCACAGGTAAAATGATGTAGCCATCGTCGCTGATTCCCCATTCGAGTCATACTCTATCCAGCCCTATGAACAGTGAAAGAAAGTAATTAATTTAAAAAGTGAAAGGTCATTTTTGAAGTTAAGCATTATCTATTTATGGACACAAACCCACAAGAATTATGACACGTGATCGTTATCACTCAAAGATTTGCCCTCTCCATTGTGTTCAAATAACATCAAGAAGCTGGGAAGAATGAGCATTCTTCGTGTTTTGGGGAAGAAATGAGGCCTCATATCCGAATATAGTTTATGAAGACACATTTGTTAAGTGTTAAACAGGACAAAGGTGAGACAAAGACAAAGGCAGACCATCTGGATGAGGGAAACCATAAGTAAAAGGACATATGGTGCTGATGGATTCACAGCAACACTACCACCTAACTATGATATAGAGAACAAAGGATGTTGTCACAAAATCATCACTGGTGGCAGATCAATTTATTAAAGTTGCACCACAGAATCGAGCGAGGTACCATGATTGGGCTGAGTATACTCTTGCAGATAGAAAAACTTACCAGATTTGCTCAGGACCTCTGACCAAGGCAATTTGACTCGAGACTGTGAATCTGTTACCTGCCATTCTATCAAGGGAACATCTAGGCAAGTCCCTAAGGGTTAGAATACAGGCTGGGGGTGAGTGGTGGTGGGAGCAGCAATCTACATTCAAATACACCCGAGAGCAAACTTTTTCACATTACTGGTCCATGGTCAGAACAATTCAGTGGAGGCTGAGTGTAAGGAGAGAGAATATCAGATGTAGGGTTCTTGGTGGAAACAATTGTTTTCTGCATACCTGCTAGTTGTTACTATTTGCCACCAAGTAGTTCCCAAAGTAGCACTACATACAACAAAATAAAGCCTTACCTGATTCTGGGTCACCCATTGCTGCAGCCTTTCTGTGCATCCATATCATCGAGGGTCTTCCTTTTGGCCCCTGTGCTTTTACTTAATCAAGCATGATATCCTTTTCCAGGGATTAGTCTCTCCTGTTAACATGTCCATAGTATGTGAGATGAAGTCTTGCCATCCTTGCTTCTAGGGAGCATTCTCGCTGTACTTCTTCTAAGACAGATTGGTTTGTTCCTCTGGCAGTCCATGGTATTTTCAGTATTCTTTGCTGACCACCATACTGCAAATGCACCGGATCTTCTTCGGTCTTCCTTACTCCACATCCAGTTTTCACAAGCATATGAAGTGATTAAAAATATCATGACTTGAGTCTAGCCCACCTTAGTCCTCAAACCTAGGGCTCAGCATTTAAGCTCTAATACAGTAGAACGAGGGCAACAAAGCCTCTTGGACCACACGTGGGAATATCTGCAACTATGGGAGATGCCACGCATTGCTTAAACGTTACTGCCATTGAGTGGATTCTGACTCGCAACAACCCTCTAAGGCAGCGTAGAACTGCCCCTGTGGGTGTCCAAGGCTGTCAAACCTCATGAGATCAGAAAGCCTCATCTCTTGTCCACTGAGCACCTGGTGATTTCTGCTGCTGATCTTGCTGTTAGCAGCCCAACGTACAACCCACTAGGCTACCAGGGCTCCTCACAATTTTCAAATCAGTTATCGAAATGTCCATTTGAAAATGCGTTTGAAATTCTGAAAAACAACAGAATCTGTGGAATAGATAAATGGAGAAACGAATGCAGTCATCCCTCTTCATTTTGTTCTAGGTCTGAAGCCATGGTTCAGGACACATTCAGAAAAAATACATTTGCTCTTGCTAAGGAATTTGATTTCATTTTAAGTTCCTGACACCATCGGCATGCTTGTGCACTCTGAAGTATAATAGCACAAAAACAACTCTTTGGAATGCATTGCACATGAAAACAGTGTCATAAATCAAGGACAACACCCAAAGGAGTGGAGGTAGTTTATTCCATTCTTACTGAATCTCAGGCAGCAATCAAATTCGCACTGAGATCCCCAGCAATACAAGCAAACCATGGCTCTAAGTGGTGAGAGATTTTTGTCAAGATGTGAAACTCTGCCTTTCAATCCCTGCTGGATGCTAGCCATCGTGGGTTGTAGAAAGATGTTTGATCAAAATGGTCTGCGATAACAATGGGAGACTTGGTATACTCAGCTTAACCCACACACTGAAGTCCTTGGTGTTACTCAGAGATACAAATGGTTAGCTAACCCAGAGGCTAACTGAAAGACTGGAGGCTCTTTCAGCCACTTAGAAGTGCCACAAAATAAAAGCATGGTAATCTACGTACAAAAACTCAATATTGAAAATTCTATGCACCACTGTTTGACTCTGAAGGATATGAGATCACCATAATGTGGAATGGACATGATGGTAACATAGTTAATCTCAATGCTGGTTGGTTATACATTCTAGTGCCTGTAGGGATGGATGCTGGGCTGCTGGCTGCAAGGTTGGTGGTTCAAATACAGCAGTCACTCAGCGGGAGAAAGAAGAAGTTGTCTGCTCTGGTAAGGATTTATTATCTCAAAACACACTATGAGTTGCTACACATCACAAATGGCTTGATGGCAGTGTGTATGCTTAGGCAGAATTCAGGTAAATAGCAATAAGGAGTTCAGTGTATTCTGTTATTGACCCTTGAGTCTACCGGGAACTCATTTATAAATTTTTCCAGGCAAATTCATCTTTAGTTAATAGAGCAGGAGGCTCATTGTATCACAGAAGGCTAGAATTGTGCTGGATGAATCATTCATATTCCATTTAAAATTTAAGTGTACATCTTGTCTTGTAATTCATTCCCCTGTGCCGCAGGGTATTCTCTGACTATGTCTTCTCTCTCTCATTGCCATCAAACCAATCCTGATTCATAAGATCTTAAAGGACAGGGTAGAACTATCCTTGTGGGTTTCTGAGACTTCAACCCTTCACAGGAGTAGAAAACCCCATCTCTCTCCTGTAGAGTGGCTGCTGGTTTCAAACTGCTCGCCTTGAGGTTAGCAGCTCAACATATAACCATTAGTCCACCAGCACTCCTCATATCATCTCAAGCCTTCCACCTCCAAACACCATTCTCTGAAAATAGTTTCCACTCTAAGATTCATATTTGAGCCAGTCAGACCAGCATCGGATCCCAGGTCCCTTCATGTGACTGGCTCTTCAGTTAATCTCAGTGCCAATAGATTTAGTAATCCAATGCCAGGGGTTGTCATGGGTGTTGTTATAGCTTGAATACCCAGTCCCTTGGTCCAGTTGGGCTGGTGTGTGGTATATTTTCTAGCATCTCTGTTTTTGTCCTAATACCAAAGGCTTGTCCTGAATTCAAAGCCTTGCTTGATGAAGCCCTTATACCATATGAGAACATAGTAAAGAAATGAATTTCAACACTTAAAAATAAAAAAGCTATCTATCCCAAATTATATAACCAGCAAAAATACCTTAAAAAAGTAAAATACATACTTTCCTAGACATTCAGGAATTGAAAAAAATCATTACTATACAATTGACATATAAATGCTAAATGAGGTATTATAGGCAGAATAACAGTACTAGATAGATAAATACAAAGGTGCGGAGGAATGACCCCAAACCAAGCTACTGCCACTGAGTCAATTTCAACTCAAGACATTCTATAGGACAGAGCAGAACTGCTCCCTCGGGCTTGTGAGAATATAAGTCTTTATACGAGCAGAGAGTCTCATGTTTCTGTCATGATCCATGAAATGAAGAGAGCCGGAAATAGTAATTACCAAAGATTTTTTTTCCTAAACTTCTTTAAAAGGAATTTGAACATTTAAACACAAATGATAACAATGTATGTAAGTAGTTATATAATCATTTGTCAATTTGAGGATTAAGAGTGAAGGGGTGGAGTGTAGCCTGTCAATCAGGATATAACCAATGAGACCTCTGTGTAGGCATGGTCTTCTCCTGAGAATTCTGGGAACTCCTGTATTTTCCTCCTTGAAGATAGGACACATCTTCTCTCTCTGCCCACTCCCTGGGAGATATTGCAGCTGACAAGACACATGGAATTACTCTAGTGTCCTGAGCTGGAGAAGCCACGTGGAGACCCCTCCCAGTGTTGAGATACTTACAACTCCACTGGATCCAAAGACTTTCTACCCACTGGCCTGTGATCGTCTTCATTCAGCGTTATTGCATGTGTTTTGTTAGCCTGAAGGGGACTTTATAGATTGATATTGGACATATAGGCTAATCGGACTTATGGGCTTGGACTGGACTGGTTTGGGATGCTTTCTTAATGTACAATTATCCCTTATATAAAACTCTTTTTTATATGTATATGAGTTTCTATGGATTTGTTTCTCTAGTCTACCCAGACTAACACAGTAAGAGTAAATGTTTTGATGTAAAGGCCACAGAGAAGAAATAAAAGTGTACCACTGTGAGGTTTTTATCTTACCCATGAATTAGTCTACTACCACTTGAAGGCAGGCTGTGATAAATTAAAAATGCGTACTGCTTTCATAATTACAAATATATATATAGTTGTAGCTAATAAGCCAACAAGGAGATGAAATGAAATCACCAAAAGCAATTAATCTAAGACAAGGGAGAATAAAGAAGAAATAAAACAAACAGAATGATGATAGACTTAAGTTTAAGCATAATGATTAGCACACTAAATGTCAATGGTCAAAACACTACACAGCCAGTGTCAGAAAGACTGAACAGGAAAGCCAAGCCCAACTATATGCTGCTCACAGAAAAATGCTCAAATATAAAGATACAGACAGGTGAAAGGTGAAAAGATATACTGCGCAAACATCACTCTAGAGAAATTTGGAGTGGTGGCATACTGGTTAAGCATTGGGCTGCTAACTGCAAAGTTAGCCACTCCATGGGAGAAAGAGGAGGCTTTCTACTCCTGCAAAGAGTTACTGTCTTAGAAACCCACAGGAGTAGATCTATGCTGTTCTGTAGAGTCACAATGAGTCGACATTGGCTCAGTAGCATGGAGCTTGGCTTTGTATGTTATTATCAGACAAAATAAATTTAAAACGAAGAACATTATAGGGATTAAGAAGAGCATTTTTATAGTAATAATGAAGTCGATTTATCAAGAGATTACAATCCTAATAGTCTCTGCACCCAATAGAAGGATATCAGGAAGATATGTATTCAAAATCTGATAAGAATTGCCTGAAAAAATAGACAAATCAACACATGTAAATATATTTCTACAATCATCTCTCAATAACTTAGACAACAAATAGATAAAAAATCTCTGAGACTTGGACATCATTTTCAACTATGCTGATCTAACTGATATCTATAGAACTCTCCACCCAATCACAACATAATCTATTTTTCAAGTATATATACAGAGCATTAATTGAAAGGCCAGAGTCTAGCTCAAAAAATAAGTCTCAATATATTTAAAAGAATTCCAGCAATAAATGGCAGGTTCTTTCATCACCATCACATTAAATTAGAAACTACTAACAGAGATTTTTGGAATATTCTCAAATATTGGGAAATGCAATAACATGTTTTTTAGCTAATTCATTAATCAAAGAATAAATCAGAGTGATGAAATTAGAAAGAATTTTAATTCAAAAGCAAATTAAAACTCAGTTTTCTAATATTTGAGAGATGCAAAGCAGAACTTATGGTGAAATCTATAGCATTAAACACTTCACCTGCATTTAGAAAAGAAATAAGTTTTCAAATTGGTGATCTGGGTTTCCAACTTAAGGCACAAGAAAGAGAATAGTGAGATACCACTTGTCTTGGGCTTGATTTTCTATAGAAGAAAAACCAGTGATGGTTTTATATATTTATATATATACACGTGTGTGTGTGTGTGTGTGTGTGTGTGTGTGTGTGTCAGAAAAATGGCTTGCAGTTGTAGAAGCAGGCAAGTCCAGGTGCAGGCAAGTATCAATTCTATGGGTCAGATGTTAGGTTGGTGGCTTCTCTTGACTTATATGAATGCAGGGGCTGATGAATCCGAGACTGGCAGAAAGATGGAAAGTTCGTCACTGCAGAATCAGCTGAGTCTAAGGTCAAGGCTGAGGACAATACCCACGATCAGTGGGCAATAAGGCAAGATTTTGACTCAAGTCCAAAGAACCAAAGATCAATGAACCAGATGGAGGATCCGGAAGCAGAATGAAGCACTCAAGATTTTCCAACAGTGTTCACATATTTTGCAAGGAAGCCATGTATCTGAGGAAAAAGCAATTGGATCAGGGCTGTGATCTGAGTAAGGGTGTTGCATCCCACCCTAATCTACTTAAAACTGACTGGTTGGTCATTCTACATCCCAGTATGAAAGAAATTACATTGTATTATATCACATTATGGGGCATTATCAGGCCAACTTCCAAAGAATTGAAAATCCTAGCCCAAACATGTTTACCAAAAACCTATCACAATACTACATACTTATAAAACTGGCTAAATTGAAAAAAAAACTGGTAATAAGCAATTTGGTGAGGATATGAAGGTACTGGAATTCCCACATGAGACTATAAGGAGCAATTTCCGGGGCAGTGCCTCAAAGTATTAGACATATACTGACAACATGACCCTACCATTTTACCTACACATAGGTGTTTACCTAGGAGACAGAGAAGCATATAGCCTTACAAATACTTGTCCAAAATTGTTTAAAGAAGCTTTATTTGTAAACAAAAATATATCTATCAACTGCTGAATGAATGCATAAAATAAGAATACCTACTGTATAATTTCATTTGTATATAAAGGCTAGAAACCATGAGTAACTAAGTTATCAAAGTATATCAAGAATCTCTGGAGGTGTTACAGGCTACATGTTAGACTCTGGCCACAAGATCAGCAGTTCAAAGTCAGCAGCTTCTACTGGACAAGAAAATGAGGCTAATTATTTCTTTCAAGTCTCAGAAACCCTAGGAATCAGTTCTACTCTGTTCCAGTGGGCTTCTAATTCACTCTGTCATGAGACATCAAGAGCCGTCATTGACACACTGGCAGGTGCCAGGGAGTTGGTTCAGTTCATAGCTGTCCTGTGTATGATAGAAGAAAACACGTCCCAACCCTGCTATATTCCACAATCTGTGTGATTGAGTCCATTATTGGTGGAGCCACGCTATTCAATCCATTTTCTTGAGGGTATCCTTCTCTGTCTGATATATATGATAAGTAGATATGTAACATATATGATATGATATACATAATGCCATATGTGTTAAAATACATTTATATGTGATATATAATAAATATATGGTGTATGACAAGATATATGATATATCATGTATCATATACATTATTCAGGGGTCCTCAAACTTTTTAAACAGGAGGCCAGTTCACTGTCCCTCAGACCATTGGAGGGATGGATGATAATTTTAAAAAAACTATGAACAAATTCCTATGCACACTGGATGAGTCAGCTGCTAAGCAGAACAGGCATCGGCGGCAAAAACACCCGGCGGGCCAGATAAATGTCCTCGGTGGGCCACATGTGGCCCGCGGGCTGTAGTTTGAGAACCCCTGCTTATGATATATAACATCTCTTTGCAAGATAACAAATATATCAGATGAAAAATAATCACTATCAAGTAAGGAAATGCTAAGAAAACAATTCTTTAATAATTAGAAAATATTATATAAAACTCAGCTTCATGTTTTCTCAATATTGATAGCTCAATGAAAGGAAAAAAAATATATATATTCCAAAATCATTGCCATCTACTTGAGTCAATGTTGACTCTTAGTGACATCCTGTGGGTGTCTGAGGAGATATTCACACACACACACATATACGTGTGTGTGTGTGTTGTTAGGTCCCATTGAGTAGGCACCACCTCATAACAACCCTGCATAGCGGAAGGAACTATTACTCTGTCCTCACAACAGTATCTTGGTTGTGGTGATGGCTTATGGGTATATATATTTTAATATATGAAATTTATTGTTTGTCATTTATATATAACCCTTCCCTGCCCCAAATAATTCTACTACTGAAATTTTACTAAAATCTCAATTGAAAAACAATTCCCATTTTCAACACCTTAGAGAGTATGAAATTCAGTGTTAGCAACTGAAAATGGAGATAAATTAGACATGGTGTTTTGCTTTCAGTGTGTTTCAATGATGGAAAAAATAAAATGAAGCTCAGTCTTATATAATACTTTCTAATCTGTAAAGAATTGTTTTGATAGCATTTTCTCATATGAATGCAATTTTTAATCTATGATTATTTTTAATCTGAGGCATTTCTTATGTTGTAAAAGGATATTTTAATGTGGATGGTTACACATGCCCACATCCATAGAGAGGGAGAGCGCACACCTTGCTGCTAGCAGACAAGCATAGGCCCGCTACCCGCAAGGCTGACAGCTGAAAACTCAGCGGCAGCTCTGACTGAGAAAGGTGCAGCTGTCTGCTCCTGCAGAGATCTAGAGTCTCGGGAACTGCATGCAGGGTTGCTATGTGTCAGAGAAGCACTTCCCGCTTGGTAACATGAAGGGGCCACAGAAAGAGGAATGCCTTCAACAAGATGGATTGACGCAGTGGCCGCAAAGATAGGTTCAAAAATAAGAACCATTAGGAGGAACAGCATTTCATGCTGTTGTACACAGTAGGGTCACGACAAGTTCGAATGATTCAAAGGCACCTAACAACCGCATGAATAACAACTGGCTCAAGGGCAGGGGGTTTTCAGTGTATAGATGCAAATCTATATGAAGAAAGACCCCAAATAAACCAGCATTTTTCCCAAAGCTATGTATTTTTTAAAATTTTCTGTTAAATTTTTTTAATTCCTATTGATTTCATAAACAAGCTTCCTAGTTTTTGTTTGTTTGTTTTTAATCATTTTACTGGGGCTCATACAGCTCTTATCACAATCCATACATCCATCCATTGTGTCAAGCACATTTGTACATTTATTGCCATCATCATTTTCAAAACATTTTCTTTCTACTTGAGCCCTTGGTATCAGCTCCTAATTTTCCTCCTCCCTCCCCCTCCCTCATGAAACCTTGATAATGTATAAGTTATTATTATTTTTTCATGTCTTACACTGACTGCTATCTCCCTTCACCCACTTTTCTGTTATCCATAGCCCTGGGAAGGGGTTATATATAGATCATTGTGATCAGTTTCCCCTTTTCGCCCACCTTTGCCTTCCCCTCCTGGTATCACTACTCTCATTATTGGTCCTGAGGGGTTTATCTGTCCGGAATTCCCTGTGTTTCCAGCACTTATGTGTACCCATGCACATGCTCTGGTCTAGCCGAATTTGTGAGGTAGGATTGTGATCATTACAGTGTTGGGAGGAAGCATTAAAGAACTAGAAGACAGTTGTGTTTCATCGGTGCTGCACTGCACCCTGATTGGCTCTTCTCCTCCCTGTGACCCTTCTGTAAGGGGATGTCCAATTGTCTACATATGAGCTTTGGGTCTCCACTCTTCACTCCCCCTTATTCACACTGATATGATTTTTCGTTCTGGGTCTTTGATGCCAGATACCTGCTCTAATCAATACCTCATCATCACACAGACTGGTGTGCTTCTTCCATGTGGACTTTGTTGCTTCTCAGCTAGAGGGCCACTTGTTTATCTTCAAGCCTTTAGGACTCCTGACATTATATATTTTGATAGCTGGGCATCATCAGCTTTCTTCACCATAATTCCTTATGCAACCATTTTTGTCTTCCGCAATCATGTCTGGGAAGCTGAGCATCACAGAATGCCAGGTTATTAGAACAAAGTGTTCTTGCGTTGAGGGAGTACTTTGAATAGAGGCCCAATTTCCGTTTTCTACCTTAATATTTAACATATACATATATATATACATAGATCTATCCAGCCTATCTTATCTAGATAGACCTGCAGAGTTAATAATATGCATACACAAAAGAGCAGTGGGTTTTCTTTTTAACGCTTCTGGTGAAAATCGTTAGATACACTTAATGATCTAATTCTTAGAAGGCTCCCTAGTTTGTCTTCTACCGTTCCTGTGTTTTCATTTGTTTCATAGTGTATTTATGCCATGCATTCTGGACCCTAGATTTGTCTCTGTTTTATCACTGATGATCTTTATAGTTCGATGTTTCATATCTAGCTCTTTGAGAGTTCGCTTTGTACATGGTGTGCAGTATGGGGCCATTTCAATGTTATGGAAATATAGATCCAGTTTTACCAAAACCTTCTATTAAACAGACTATCTCTTCTCCAGTTAATGTTTTTTGTTTTTGGTACTTTTCCAATGATCAGTTGTCCATAAAGAGAAAGATTTACTTCTGAGATCTCAATTTTGCTTCGTTGCTCTGTGTGTCTGTGTTGAACCAATACTGGACAACTGCTGTTTCTAGTAGGCTTTTCTGGTTACTCTAGTTCTGTAGCAGATTCTGAGATTAGGAAATGTAAGGTGTTCCGCTTCTTTAGTATACTTTGATTATTCAGGGTCCCATATCAAGTCAATGATGTTTTCCTCTCTCTTTAAGGAATGATGTTGGAATCTGGGTCGGAGCACAGGCTTTTGCTTTGGGTGCTATTAACATTTCCACAACTTCACATGTTCCTGTCCATTATCATGGTATGTTCCTCTATGTGTCTATCTATGTATGTTGGGGATTTTTTGTTGTTGTTTTTTGTAGTAGTGTTTTGGAGGTTTTTAAAAATCATTATTTCGATTATATTGCTTGTTTTCATCTTTTCCTGCTCTTGAGTACCTGTCTTTCAATCTGTCTTGAACGTTGCTTTGAGGGTGGAAGCCATGTCTCAAGTATTAAAAATATCTGATCAGTCAGCCGTAGTGGATAGGCTTCCGTAGAACTCCACGCTCAGAGTAGGCTCTACAGAGGGGACAGGCTGCCCACTTCTGAAGGACCAGAGGGCTTTCTTCTGTGACACCTGAGGCACGATGGAGCAGACTCGAAGGCATCCGGCAACAGCAACAGGAGTTTCTTCTTCTGGTTATATTTATTCCTAAGTATTCCATCTTTTGGAATGTTATTGTTTCCTTGATTTCCTTTTCAGAGTTATCTTTGTTATTGTAAAGTAACCCAACTGATTTTTTGTGTAATCTGATCTTGTACCCTGCCACTTTGGTGACTCTTTATTAGTTCCAGTAGTTGTCTTGCTCAATCTTTGGGATTTTCTTTCTTTTGGCTACCAAAACTGATATATTTAGCACAGACCTTGATAAAAGTGATCTGATATAAAGAGAACTTTTGAAAAGCATGTAGTAGTTATCCTCTGTGTTGTTATGCTTTTAATATTTTCAGCTTTCTTTTCAATTGAGCATTTTATCTCTCTTATTTTGTTATTATTGTTAGATTTTTTTTTGTTTTAAATGTTTTTTCTGTGTATGAAATCCAGGATATGTAAATCTATAGAGGCAGTAACTGTACTAATGGTTCATTGTGGGTATGGCAGGGGAGGATGTGGAGAAAATGGGCAGCGAATAACAATGAGGACAAGAATGAAGAAAAATTAAGAAAAAAGAAAGCATTCTAATAATGATTGTGGTGATGATTGTACAAGTCTTCTTGTTGTGACCGAACTATTGAGCTGAATGATATGTGAACTGTATGCCAGTAGAACAGTTCAAAAAGTTATAAGGGAAATAAGCAAAATGTGACATAGAAAAAAATAAAGGAGAAAAAAAAGGAGATTGAAATAAATAATGACAGTAAACGGTGTGTCATACGCATACATGAAACAACTTTAGACTTCAATGACGTCATCACTTCAGAAATGAGGAAGAAGAGGGCACAGATGTAAAGGGAGCTGTCTAAGACTGTATGTTAGAAGCAGGTACACCTGACTCCTCCAAAGCCTTCACCATCGAGCCAAACCCACTGCCAGTAGGGTCCAGCTCACAGTGGCTCAACAGGGTGCGGAGAACTGCCCCTGTGGATTTCTGAGATTATAAATCTTTACGGGAGTAGAAAGCCTCCTCTTCCTCCTGCAGAGTGACTGGCGGTTTCTAACTGCTGACCTTGCAGTTAGCAGCCCAACCTGGAATCCAAGATGCCAACATGTCTGCTTCAAGCCTTTGTCATCACTGTGTGTTATAAACCTATCCAGCCACTCCGAAAGAGGAAACTTAAAAGCAAAACTAAACAAAGGTTAACCATCAGTACTCAGCAGGTTTAAATAACCATCTGAATAATACTTAAAGAACAGCAATGTTCAGCAAATGGACAATTGATGGAGACAGATAACTGCTCTGATAGTGTTGTTGAGACTTTCATCTCATCTGTGTGAGTCTCTCATCTACTTTGCTTGTAACCAGCACACTCCTAAAGTGATTACCAACAACACAAACAAGGAGAAAATAGGAATAAGAATTGGGGAGAGAGGGGAAAAATGAGGACCTAATGTCGGGGGTTTAAATGGAGAGAAAATGTCTTGAGAAACGATGTACAAATGCGCTTTACACAATTG
>NW_022107431.1:11815144-11885378 GCF_000313985.2 Echinops telfairi
GAAAATGATGATGGCAAAATATGTACAAATATGCTTGATATAATTGATGTATGGATTGCTATAAGAGCTGTAAGAGCCCCCAATAAAATGATTTATTAATTTTTTTTTAAAGAAAGAAAACGAGCCAGGCATAATCATCACCAGCTTTAGCAATTAATTCCTGGGGATTCCCACTCCCTCCTGAACGATTTTAAAGCAAATCTAAGACTTCAGAGGATGTCAGACATACATGTCAGTATGAATCTCTACCGGTAAAAATTCTTAACTAGCCACAACAATTATCTCTCCATATTAAAAATGAGTAACAATTTCTCATGTCACCAAAAAAAAAAAAAAAGAATAGCCATGTGGATCCTTGATGCTTGCCAGGCTGGGGGTAGGGTGGTTATGCAAAGGGAGGGATTTGCTAGAGGGTGGGAAAAGTCTGGATGGGGGAGTGATGGACAGAGTTAGAGAGGGCAAGATAGTAAGCCAGACCCTGACAGAGGAACACAATTGCTGACGGGCTGTCTAATGCAAAAGCTCCTTATTAAACGGTGCTTAATCTGGGCATGGGCCTCCTCTTAGGAACATATCCAGGCGGGGATAAAGGCACCTTACTGTACTCATTAAACTGTGCATGGTTTGATGCAATCAGACTTGTCTAATTTGCATATGGAGCAGTTAATCTAGCTCATCCTGCCTCGCACCTATTGTTCATCATGCCTCATCTCCCCACTCCCCCCCCACCCCCCACTCTCCTCGCCTCTAACCCTTTGATTCAAGCACATAAATGAATAGGCGCCACCTTGGACAAGCAAAATCTCTCCGGGGTCTGCCGAGCGGGGTCTGCCGAGCGGGGTCTGCCGAGCGGGGTCTGCCGAGCGTGTACTGGTTGGCATTCCACATGTCTTTGATAGTGTCCACCTTGGATGATTTCGAAAAAGCTATTTAGAGGCAGCTTAAGATGATGGAGAAAAAGATGATTAACTTAGATTGTGGACCCAAGTCTCTTTATTCGTATTTATTAGGTGGTGTCTGCTTCCAACTAAGAATGTATGAGTCAGTTAGGCATGTCATTAAGATCACATGAAAAATTTGTCATTCCTTTCTGGCTGCTCATCTGCACTTATAACTACAGTTTGTTCCCAATGAGCAGGAGAAGAACTAATCCAAGTACTCACTTTGGTCAGTCATATAGCCTCCCACTATTTACATTAAGGGGTTATGTTACAGAGTTAGGGTCTGGAAAGCTGGGAGGGGGAACAATACAAAACATTAAAGCATTTGAATGCTGATCAAAAAGCTGGAGGTTCATGTGCACTAGGGATGCAGTGAAAGAAAGGTCTGGTGATCTACTTCTGAAAAAGCAGCCATGGTAAACCCCGATGGAGCACAGTTCTCTTTGACATTCATGGGGTTGTCATATGTCTCAATCGACTCAATAGTGACTGGTCTGGTTAGATCTCCTTTGACCTCATTCACAAAACCCAGTGGTGTTTTCTGTCTATCCTTCATCCTCTGTCATGCACATTGGCACCAATAGAGGAGATTCCTGGAAAAATGACGGGGTGGGGGTCCTCTGGATTCAATCCTGCTATTTCAGAAACAGTGAGAAAGTTGCTATAAGTTGCCTTAGCCATACTTTCCTGGCCTTGAGATTGTGGATCCCAAATGAAGATACTATTCTCAAGAAACATCAGAGAAAGTATGTGAGTGTGTCTCAGGGGGAGGATCCGGAAATATGTGGAAGGGTCAGACAAATAGCATAGTTTTATAGAATTTTAATTTATCAATATAGGACTTTTTGTTTTTACTTTTCACTGACTGTAGACCTCTCACTTTCTTCTAGATGAATGTTTGATGACTGCACTCTCATCTTGTAGGGAAGAGGACAAGTGAATTTTGCTAAGTTGGTGTGGGTAAAAAAATCCACTTTTGTGTGTGTGGGCAAGTGCATTGGAGGTCAAGTGAAGAGTCTGACCTTCAGAGATGGGGGAAGAATAAAGGTGGAAACTGCTACAGGATGTGGGGCTAATGAAACTAAATACCCAAACTCACAATCAATTCTGACTCATTGTGAACCTATAGGACAGAGTAGAACTGCCTCTGGGATTTCTGAGGCTGGGTTCCTTTACGGGAGCAGAAAATTTAGAAGGAATCCTTGCTACTACCCTGTTTCCCCCCCAAATAAGACGGTGTCTTATTTTTGCTCCCAAAGATGCGCTAGGTCTTATTTTCAGGGGATGTCTTATTTTTTCATGAAGAAGAAAATGGTACACGTTTATTGTTTATTGTTTTATTAAAAGAGACCTCGCACTTCCTGTCTGCTCCGGCTGCGCTGCAGCCAACAGTGAGCTGTGCGGTGGCGCCCACCTCTACGGTCCAGATTCCAGAGCTACAGTAGCTTCGAGGGGCCTTATTTTGGGGATGTCTTATTTTCGGGGGGATGCCTTATATTTCAGGGAGAGGCAAAACTGTAAGTAGGTCTTATTTTCGGGCTATGTCTTACTTTCGGGGAAACAGGGTAGGCCCTGAAGTAAAGTTGAATAAGCAGGAAGAAAGAGCTTGGGCAGAGTAAAGAGTGAATTCTTTATGAGGGAGAGGGAAATAGTGGTTTTTCCTAGTGTTCACTGGTTTTCCAGCATTTGCTTCCCTCATTCCCCTTTGGGACTTCCTGATATAGAACTAAATATGGAACACAGTTGGAGGCTAAAATTAAATGCATTGGTGTGTCTAATTCTTGTCCAGTTTCTCCAGCCAAATAATATGATAACAAGAATAGCAACAATGGCAAGAGACATTGTATTTAGTATATACCAGGCACCAAACTAAAAAGTTTACATGGTGTTCTCCATTTTTTTCCAAATACAGAGGGGGTTATTATTATCAACCTTATTGTTGCAGGTGCTGAAACAGTCTTAAGCTTTCTAGTATCCACCCCTCCATGCTAGCACTGGGTTTCCTTCTGAACAGAACTGCTGTGTAGATTTCTAGCAGGAATCCAATGCCTAGAGCCTTCTTCTGTTTCCAGCCTCTCACTGCATATAGAAACTGTCAGGTTGAGAGGGCAAACCCTCTATTGATTATATATATATATATATAATTATATATATATAATATATATATATATAATTTTTATTTATAAAAATTATATAAAAATATATATATATAAATATATATAAATTTTATATAAATTATATAAATATATATATAAATTTTATTTATATTTATATTTTATTTATAATAAAATATAAAATTATTATATTTGGGACGGTTGCAACCTGAGTTGGTACCATCAGTCCTGTCTTACAGAAAAGACTATACCTTGGAAATACTTATTGCAGTGGAATCATCCTCTCTGAAAGATTCACCTACAGCAGAATCTGTGGTCTAAGCTACCTAATCTACCAAATATTTGGGATTACCTCGGTGTTCACCCTGATTTCAAACCTCAGGCTTTAATTGAGTCAAAGAATCCCAGATATCCTCAAAATAAAGGTCCCCTTTCCATCATAGCCAGAGGACAACTGATACGTACATTTAAGTCCAACGGGTTGGTTCAGAGTCCCACCAACAAGAGGTCCATATTCTGACTTCTTGGATAGATGACATCATTTTCTTCATTTCTTGGCACTACCCATATAAATTCTAAGAATTTGTCAAGTTTTAGCTCATATTCTTTTGAGATGACTTTCCCAAGGGTCCCAGACCTTAACAGCTTTCTTCACCCTGCCCGTCACCCCCTTGTTTGTATTTTCTTTAATTTAACTGGATAACCTGGAGAAGAATGATCTCAATTTGACAATTCTGTAAACAATTCCAGTGCTCGTGGTCAATAGTTTTTATTAGTTTAGTCTATTTAAGCTATTTAGTTTAAAGTTGACTTCAGGGGATAATCTTGGTTCAAAGATTGAAGATCTTTGAACAAACAAGGTATTTCATGTTCAAACAATCAGAATGGGTCCAGAAAGGCCAAGGCAGGCAACCTTTATGCATCCACCCCTTTAGGAGGGAGTTTCAAAATGTTGGTGGGAAAATTCCATTGGCCCACAGACTTTTTGAACAGCCTTCAATTTTACTCAACGATATTTACTGTTGATCTGGTTCTCCTTGGTGACAATAATAAACTTGAAATGTGGTATAACCCTGTGACATTTGTATATTTCAAAAATGTCAGTGTGTTATGTGAAAGTGTGATGGAAAGTTGACCCTCACCTCAGCCCATGGAAGATCTAAGGTATGTGTGAATGCTTTGTTGTCTTAGAGAGAATTGTATACATACTTGGATTTTCTTAAGACAGGTCTTCATAATGTCATCAGATTCTCCATGTGGTCCATGATCCCCCAATGCTAAGAACCAGAGCTCTGAGTGCACACACTTGTCTTATCTCTGCAATTAGTGGCAGCTCTTTGAATTAGGGAACCTCGTTATAACTCTTGGCCATAACTAATTGTCTCTTACCCAAATGACCTACTTCAAACAATGTTAAACATCTGGTAGATTCTTAATCTATTCTTACCGATTAGTTAGAAATGAAATGACTGAGAAATGAAAACATTTGTGGCATAATATAGGTCGTTTCTTCTTTTAGTCCTATGTGTTTGACAAGCTCAAATGTAATCATCCCATATATAGCTCAGAATGATGCTCTTCAAAATGATATTGCCTGTGATGAAATCCTGGCAATGAAGAATGGGAATCATTTCTGTAGTTCTTGATCATAGCTTCAGTCTGAAGCTGCATTTTTTCAGGGACCCTTGGCCCTTCATCAAAGGTCAGAAAGTTGCCCCAGGTCTTTGGTGATCTTTCCAAGGTGCTTTATGTGCACCATTGCCTCCATAGGTAACTAGTTTTGCTCCCTGTCTGCTACCAAGCTGGGAAGAATACCAAACACGCTTTCTCATTCAGAGTGATTGCTATCAGGATTCTGTGAGATCTGATTGAAACGCCGAGTCCTTCTGGCCAGACAGAGAATCTGGAAATTAGCTTTTTATAGTTTCAAGAAGCCTTGGAATGAAAGGAGGTATTAAGAGAACAAGTAGCGACCAGGTCAGAATCAATATTTATTGGCTTATTAAAGGAAGGGGGATGCTGGGAACAAGTGTCTCTCCACATATGTGGGCCGGAGAATAGGAGTCTCTATCAGCCAACTGCTGCCTGCCTGTGAATACCAACTGCTAGGGTCAAATACTCACATTTGTCTTATACACATTTGCAGTCTTTGAAATTCCTCATTCAACATGCTGCAGGGTATGCATGTTAGCCATTCTGGTGTTGATGCTGCAATTACTACACCAGGGAGGATATCTATTTTCTCTCTCTTCTGTCACTTTAGTCTTCTCTCCGGATCCACTGTCTTTTCTCTCTTTCAGCACTTAATCTCCACGGGAAGAATTCTAGTGGGATTTTAATGTTCAGAGACAGCCTATCTTTGAGTTATTGCAGTCAGTGATGGTCTCATGAATCAGCTGGTCTCTTGAATTCAGCCTAGTCAGGCACAGACATGCTTAGAGACCAATGTTTCTACAGAGAGTGGTTTTTCATGGTATGTAAAGAGTACCGGGGGGGCAATCTCCCAATCCCATCCTTCTCCTTGTTTTCTCTTCCATCACCCATAAAACCTGCTTGCATTTGTGCTAATAGCAGGAAGTTCTTAGTAAGAATCCTTCTTTTGGGTCCAATTACTTTCTCCGGAACAAAGAGATTATAGACTAAACCTTACACAAGTCAAAGCACAGCTGATTAATTCATGTAACTCAGACATTCAAAAAACTTTTATTGTCACTAATCTATCTATACTTGTTAACTCTTTGAAGGAGGCTTTCTGTCAAAAGGGGCAAAGAAATATGAGTAGCTATGAGAGTAACTAATTGCAAGATGCTTGGGTTTGGGTTTGGTTTCCTTTGGTTTTGAGACAGTAGAAATGACAATATTTGTATGCTAACATGAGCCAGTAAGGAGGAGGAAAAAAGGGAAGAAGTAGGTATAAGATAAAGGAATAGATAGAAGAATACTTTTTTTTTTTTGGTGGAGGGAAGGATTGGGGCCTATTGAAATATATGGAGGGGTTGAATTTACCTTTTTCCACGATGGTATGAAAAATGAAGATAAATATAAGGGCACTGATGCTGATAGTAGACACATAATGGTCATGAGAGTTTGTTGAACTACCTCACTGACGGCTTATGTGTTCTATTGCTACAGGACACAACTTTATCAGATTAGAGTGAAGATGGTGGGGGAATTGTTAGAGGTTTGAGGAAGAATAAGCAAATCATTTAGGAGAATAAATACGTCAAAGGATCAGAGGCATTTAGAATGCTTGCAATGCCCTATTTAGGGCTTTCTTGAGATCAGTGATCATGAATTCAAAGTGTGAACAGTCAACAAGAGATTGATATACAAAACAACCTGTACCATACCATTCTGCCCTAAACTCTTTCCACCACTATACATCCCAGAAACTTGGACAGGGAACAAACGCGTTTGGGAGAAATGGTAAGACAAACTCACGATTTCCCTCCCTCACTGTTATGCCCATAACGTGTGCTTTACCTACATGCATAAGTGTGTTCCATAATCCTTCATCATTAAGATGAAGAATCCTAATGTCCTAATTCTTTTAAAGACTTCAAGGCTCAGGAAAAATCTTCTTTACTAGTTCAGCTACACCATGATTAGTTTAAAGATGATCACATAATAACTTCATTCCCCAGTGACTACAGTGGAAGTTTTACTGGGCGATATTAATATGAGACACAAAGAGGTATGGAGGCAAGTCCTGAAGAAAAAAAACAAACCCAAACCCTATCTTATTCATGTTAAATAATTTGTGGGCATGACTTCAGTGTCTTCTTCCTACATCACAGGCTGCAAGTAACTCCTTCTAAAAAGCAATACTGACCTTCCGTGACTCTACCAAGTAGAGCAGAACCCTTCCCTACAGTTTCTGAGGCTGTAAATTCTTACAGGAATAGACCACCGACTCTTTCTCCTGTGGTGGATTCAAACTGCTGTTCTTGCAGTTAGTAGCGTAACTCATAAACTTCTTCCACATCGGGGCCCATCAGGGTTCAAAAGAATTCTAAATTGTTCCGACTGGCGTGTCTTTAGAAAACCTCTACCTGCACTTTACCAGTAAGACAACAGAACCCAGAGAAGAAGAGTGCTTCCCATGAAAATCTTGTAGATTAGGATAAAAATGGAACTGGTACCCAAGTTTGAGATTCATGCCCCAACGCTCCCAATGATACACCTCTCAGCAGGATCCTTGTACTCACTGAAAACAGCTGCACAATTGTGACATGAACGGAGGCTCCTATGATGGGTTTCACAATGTCACTTCCTGGCAACTGTGTAGGTTATATCAATATGAAATTAATTGTATTTGGATTTGAAAGCTCTAATAATGAATGCTTTCAATAATGACACTTATAAGAACTATCCAGGAAGCTCGATGATAAGATTTCATCACTAGTAAGAAAGATCAGGACACTAGTGAGCATTTGACAATCTGGCCCCTTATTCTTTTCATACCTGTAGTTAAGACTAGATTCTAAATTCAGGAGTTGTGTTTCTAAAAGGACCAATTTCCACTCGTTAGGTTGGCAATGTCAATTCCAGACCTTCCCTGAGGCAGATTATTATTAAATGTCAAAAATCAGACTCTATTATATAATAATGTCACTTACATCATGTAATGACATAATAGTTGAGCATGAGGTAGAAAGAGTTGTGGGGGCAGGTTGTAATTACATTGTTTATTGATGTCATTACTGTGATGGGATTAACATTTTTTCCTTGGATGTACTTTCTTCTTCAGCTCATAATATAACTACATAATTTCTTCAACACATTGGGATTTGTGTAGGATGAAGCATGTGGGGATGGCGCACTGAACTTTTCCTGGGATGTGATGGCCAATTATCTGAAGGGATTCAACGGTCCTAATGATTGCTCTGAAGCCAGCCATTGGAAAGTTAACTCTTACGCAAAGTTTCCAGAGAATTATGGTCCAGGCATTTGAAGTAGAACAAATGAGCTTGATTTTATTGGCTAATGTTGACAAGGTTGGTGTTTTGACTCCCAGGTGATTCTGGCTGTAAACTTAAAGCTGGAAAGGTAACTTCTCCTTGTTGCGTTACTTTGTTGCTATAGGGTGCACACAGAAGTATTTTTGTGAGAGCAGAACCCTACTTTCAGTTTTATTATATACCATAATAGTAGTTCTTATAGCTAGAAACTTCTAGAGAGCAGAGGACTGTTGTGTGTAAGTGTGTGTGTGTGTGTGTGTGTGTGTGTGTGTGTGTCACTGATTTGATGGGGACAGAGTAGGCTGGGGGAAAAAAACCATCACGATATTAATAAACTCACTGCCATCAAGTCGGTGTTGCCTCATAGGTACTGGATAAGAGAGGGTACAATTGGCCCTGTGAGTTTTCTGAGACCGTAATACTTTACGGGAGTAGAAATCCCCGTCTTCCCCCTATGGAAAGGATGGCGATGTTGCACTGCTAAGTTAACAGTCCGATGTGTGACCAGTACGCCACCTGGACTCCTATCATATTATATGCGGAAATTCAATTTACTAGACTGTGGGTCAACAATAAATAGAAAGTCATTCCTGCTCCAGCCTCAGAGAGGACTTTAGAAAGCATATGGAATCAGATTATCTGAGTCTTTGGAATGTCCATCTGGCGGAATTAGTAATGTAACCAGAATCCCCTACTTTTCTATCTTGCCTCATACTATGTGTCTAATAAAATGGCCAGACACAATGATTGCTTTGTAAATACTTGCTGCTTAAATACTCTCACCATTGCACTACTTTCTCCAAACCATGTAATTTTTCATCTTCACATAAGAACTTTAGAATGGAATATCATTGTGCTTACTATAGATCCTCAGAAAATATCTGAATTTAATAATGATGTTTACTGGACTTGGGAGGTCATGTACCCACAATGGCCTGATGAAATGACAGATGAGTTAGTATTGGTAAAAGTCTTTCATATTGGATAAGCCCATGGAAAATGGGATTTGGTTCTCATTTACTGTAAGTAGTTATTAACTTGTGATCTATCCAGGGATGAATACGTGCTCTTCTGGGTCATATAGGACGTCCAACATAGTCTATATCCAGTGCCTTAAGCTAGATTCGCTAGAGAAATCAAACTAGTGAAGCTTATGTATGTACATATCTATAGAGATGCTTAACTCAAGGAATTGGCTCATGTGGGAGAGGTTGCTAAGTCCCAAGTCCATGGGATAGATTTCAGGCTGAAAGTTTTCCTTGACTCACGTTATCTACAGAAACACAAAAGTGGCTAGGAAGAGGGCAAGATGCTGACTCATAGGCTGCTTGGGTGAATCAATCCCAAGATCAGCAGGCAATATATGAGGCTGCTGTCTTAAATACAAAGACTCAGAGGTCAGATGATAATGAGTCAGAATAAGAATCCAGATTTAGGGGCTGTTAACCTTGAGGTTAGCAGTTCGAAACCACTGGCCACTCCTCGGGAGAAAGACCGGGCTCTATGCTCCAGTAAAGAGTAGCAGTCTCGGAAACCCATGGGGGCAGTTGTTGGGGGTCTGTGGTAGGATCGAGGAGCCCTGGTGGCATAATAGCTGCGTGTTGGGCTGCTTACCACAAGATCAGCAGTTCAAAACCCCCAGCGGCTTCGAGGGAGAAAGATGAAACTTTCTACATCCATTAAGAGTGACAAGCAAGGGCTCAAGTAGAAGTAAAATGTTTGGAGAGTGAGGATGGCAACAAAAATACAAATGTGCTCGACACAGTGGATGGGTGGATGGATGGTGATAAGAGTTGTACCAGCCCCCAGTAAAATGATTTAAAAAAAGGGGGGGCGGTGACAATCTCAGAAACAGACAGGGGCAGTTCTACCATGTTCCGCAGGGTAGCTCTGAGTGGGCTATAGACTCGATGGCAGTGAGTCTGGTCTTTGGCTTTTCCAGAGATGCCAGAAGACCAACACAGGCCTCGAGGGTTCAAATCCACCCGGAGGCCCCTCTGAAGAAAGGGCCAGCCGTGGAAGACCCCCACAGGAGCACAGTTCTACTCCAACAGATGGACTGGGGCACCTGACAACAGCAAGCTTTGGATCCGAGGAGCACCGTCGTGCACGAGATAAAGCAGGTTCTGCCCTCTCTGCCCTCCCTTCTCCTCTCCCCTGTCCTCTCTGCATCTCCCGTAGACACTCTTCTACAGGGAGGAGGGGGCAAGGTCACCCCGAAGGCCCCAGGGTCCCTGGATGGAGCCATCTGATGGCAGAGGCTGAAGAAAACAGGTCCCCTCACACGCATGCATTTTAAGCCCCAGTTAGCAGCGACGTCACTAGCCATGGCCTGGATCTCGGAGGGTAATCCTCACCAGGGTGGGGGCAGTCCACTGGGCACCAGGAGGTGACATTGACTGGGAGGGGGAGGGGTGTCCATCTGGCTAGTCCCTCCCCCCCTCCCTCCTGTGACATCTGGCAATTACAGTAGATGACGGGGAGGGGAGCCCCCCCAAAAAAAGAATCCAGATTTAGCAAAATGTTCCAGAGCTTTGCCACATATCCATATATACTAGATGCAAGTCAGACTCCCAGAAAACTCACTTTCAACTAATCGACTGCTCGTAGCAGATCTCATCATGGAGGTAATTACGTCATTAAATAGCTGCCAAACTAAATCATAACTGCCCAAACACTGAAAATCATGGACCAACCAAATTGACACACAGCCTTACTTATCACAGCCATTGATCATACCCTCCAAAATTCAAGATGGGTTTTAATAGAACAGCTTGTCAAGGAATAAAAAAGATGCTCTTCTTCACATGAATGGCCTCATTGGGTCTTGATAAGCTGTGATAGGTTTTTGTGTCAACTTGGCTGCGCCAGGATTCTCAGTGGTTTGGCAGTTAATATCCAGTGATAGCCAATGGCCTGGTTTAACACAACAAACCCGGTCTAAAACAAGATATTATAACCAAAAAGACAATATTATTCATTAGGGTTAAGAGATGGGACTCTTGTCATCCTACAGAGGGAGAAAGGAATCTTTATCTTGTTCAGAAAGTCATTTGAGGAACTGATCAAAGATCTGAATCTTGTTCCCAAGGCTGAAATGGCTTGTGTGGATCTATCTTTACCGAAGCATTTAACTCAGACATAACTTTCCCAAAAGAGGACAAAAGGAGTTGTTTTCAAGTGTATTGATTTGCCACTGATTAATTCAAAAGATAGTTGTGTTGAGCCAGTGTGCTAGTGCCAGGTGTTAGGGCCATAGAATGGCCGCCCCAATATGGCCTGCAGAAGCAAAGGATTACGAGGCATGGATGCTTAAGTGGTTGAAGTCTTATCTTCTACATGAGGGTCCTGGGATCAATTCCCAAGCAATGCACCTCCTGTACAGTGACCACCTGGCTATCAAGGGAGACGTGCATGCGATTCTGAAAAGGGGTCAGTGGAGCTTCCAAACTAATCAGTACTATTAATAAAGTCCTAATAATCTACTTTTAAACATTAGCCTATGAAAACCCTGGAAACACGAGAAGTGGACTGGGAATGGAACAGGACAGAGTAACGCTTTGTTCCATGGTGGGTGTGTAGGGTTTGCTTGAAAAGCTAACAATAACAATGCAAGGTGCATATGGTGTGGCTGGGAAAGCAGGCATTGTGCATTAGACATTTCATAATTGCAGCACAAGGCAAGCATAAGTCTAATAAAAGGTACACATGGGAAGCTGTGAAAGGGATGCAATAACTAAGTTTTAATTGAGTGCCTATAGGCACATATAGGACAAGGTCCTCTGAGAAGTGACAATCCAGTTGAAGCACTGACAAGCAATCTCACTGTTACAAGGCAGTAAAAAGCCACACAGCTGGTGTAGCAATAATTGCACTGGGGTTTCATAAATGGAAGATGCCTGTCCCAGCTCGGGCCATCAGATAAGGCTTTGTCACTGAGGAAGGGTTTGGGTTTACTCATAAAATATGTCTTTGTGGGCAGGTGACAGACAGAGTAAGTGGCATCTCAATGGGGTGAAGGAAATGACAGCAAGAATGTGCTAGACTTAAAGGCCCTGTTCTGGAACCCTAGTGGCATAGTGATTATGTGGTGGGCTACAAGCCACAAGGTCAGAAGCTCAAAACCAGCAGCTCTGTGGGAGAAAGACAGAGCTTTCGATTCTTGGAAATTGTTACCGGCTCAGAAATGCACAGGGGCAGTTCGACCCTGTCCTATAGGGTTGCTATGCGTCTTCATTGACTAGATGGAGGTGAGTGTTTAGAGAGATTCTGGGTTCAGTGTCTATGATTTCCACAAGGAAACTCTTGGGCATTTTGGCTTAAGTGATTGATAGAGGATTCCGTAGATTCCTGAGAAATAGTGGATTCCTGGAACCTCTCCAAGTGTCTGTTCACTAACCAGGTGTCCCCAACTGGAAGTGGAGGGTTTACAGAAGGTTAGATGACAAATTTGAGTGGGATAGATCTGAATGACCCCACTCTGGGTCTTCCCCTCTCTGGTTGGTCATGATAGGCCTAGTGGAAGTCCTTTTGATGTAGAAAATGGTGGACATCGTCCCTCCTGGCCAGGAGGAGCTCAGGGGTGCAGCGAATTGATCACGCATGACAGGAGCTACAGTTATGCCATCTCCACAGAGACTCACACAACCCGTGAACCTCATCCAGCCTCCGCAGAACCTCAGGTGTTATCTTGAAGGTCACAGGGGACTACAGAGGGCACCCAGAGAAGAAGGAAACATTCACCCCACCCTAAGTTTTGCTTGGAGTTCCTGCCTGGTACTTTGCTACTAATGGAAAGTTTGGAGGTTCAAGTCCATCTAGAGGCAGCTGGGAGAAGTCATGGTCCACTTCTGAAAACAAAAAATCAGCCACCAAACCCCCTCTGGAGTCTAGTTGTACTAGGACAGACGTGGGTCACCGAGAGTTGATATAAATTGTTGTTGTTTTCGAGTTTGGTTAAAAGAAGGCAGTGGGCATAGCCTCTTATCTTGCTGCTTTATGTTCCCTTTTCTCATTCCCACACCTTCCTCCCCAACCAATTTCCCTCCTTTCCATCACTTTTCTCCTCATAATAGCACACAAACAATCACCCAGGCACCCCCACCATCGCTCAGACAACGAACGTTGCTGTCAGTTCAGATAAGCGCACGCGCTGGATAGAAAGGCAATATTTTCCATCCTGGCAACCGCGATCATAAGTTCAGTTTATTAATATTGCAACAGTTGCACTAAATGAGATCACTTGGCTAACAAAACATTTATCAACAAAACGCTGCCACCTACTGAAGTTTTGCAAACAGCCCAGATGATTGGATAAGATCACAAATTCACTCTGTCACAAGCTTATGGTCTTTGCTGAAAATCGTTCTGAGGGAGGAGTGATCTCCCGCAACACCAGGCACGACATCTCTGCTGTGCAGGCTGTTCGGAAAGTGTCAGGATAAATCCTGCAGAGTGGCAGCCAGGCGAGGAAGGAGCCCCGGCCCTTAGTTCTGGGCTTTTTCTAGCAGTGACTGGGGAACATTCCAGAACAACTCTCAATGAGAGCTGTGCCTATGAGTAGTGTGGTCTCTGCCAACCAGACCACAATGCTGGTGTTCAAGCTGCGGGGAAGGCACATGAGAAAGAGCCATTCTTCTCTTGATATTAAGTAAATGAGAATGTGGTAACCCCCAGCCCTCCCCCAACCAAAATATCCCACGACACTGATGGTGATAATAACAGTTCTTTTGCGATGTGCATGTATAGCTGGGGAAATACATGTTTTTCAAAGATTCCTTAAATTGTGGAAATGTACCTACAGTCAAGGGAGTCCTCAATTCAGAGTGAACCCCCAACCATCAAGAACCACCTCCACCACACACATATAATGGAATGGAAAGACACCTCTTTGGCCGACCACAAGATTGCCTGCAAATTGGATTTCTGTGATCAAAATGGTTTTCAATGGCCAATTTTTGGAAGAAGATTGTCAGATCTTTCCCCACAGTTCCCCACAGTCTACCTTAGTCTGGCTGGGGTCAACTGGAGGGTATTAAGAGTGAAGGGATGGAGTCTAACCTGTCATTCAGGTCACAGAGCCTGATGATTCTTCCTTGTGGACATGGCCTTCTCATGAGGATTCTGGGAACTTCCTCTCTGCCTTTGTCTTCCTGTGGACAAGCCACGCAGAGACTTGCTGAGACCTGCAAGATAGTCCCTCTTTCTGCTTCACCTTCCTGTTGAGGAGCTACATTCAGAGAGCTGAAGGAGTCACAAGGTGACCTGTGCCAGTGCTGAAATACTTCCACTAGCTTTGGATCCACAAGAATTTCCACCCACCAGCTTGTGATCTTCCTGCATTCAGCATCATTACATGTGCTGTGTGAGACTGAAGAGGAATCTATGGACTAGCATTGGACATACAGGCTAATATCAGACTTATGGATTTGATCTGGACTGGGTGGGGATGTTTCCCCAATAAACAATTGCTGAATGTCCCTGGACTTGCTTCTCTAGCCCACCTAGCCTAACACACTGGCCTATAGCCACCTTATCGGATAGAGGAGTACTGCCCTGTGGATTTCTGACATGGTCAATCTTTAGGGGAGTACAAATCCTCATCTTTCTCCCACGGAGAAGCTGGTGGTTTCAAACTGCTGACCTTACAGTTAGAAGCGCAATGCATAACCCACTACACCAGCAGAGCTCCATGAATCAGAATTGAGTTTGGGTTTTGGTTACCTTAGTCTGGAAGTTCTGCTGAAACATAGTCCACCTCCATCAGAGCAACCTGCGAGCTTCCAGAGATGGATGAGTGTGGCTGCCCATAGGTAGTCCTGTGGGGAATTTAAACCTGGGCCTTCCAATTGCAGGGCAAAAATTCTACTGCTGAATCATGAATGCCACCAGGCCACCAATGCCACCATGTGGAACCCACTTCAAAAAAACTGTATTTAAATTGCATTATGTTTATAAAGTACAGACTACTTTCATGAGGAACATGAGGATTTATTTGTAATTCCATTAGGAAGTTCAGGGAAAATAAAAAGTAACGATGATTTATGCATGTGGTATATTTTCTTCTAAAAAGTATCTTTCTTCAAAAAAAATAAGGCATAATTGAAAGACAAAATGGGGTCCAAATACTTTCCTCAACCTCTATTCTGCAGTGAAAAAGTATCTGCCATGTAAAGAAATAAAATGTGTGACCCCCTGTGCAGTATTATTAACTACCTTCCCCTCAGATCTACTCATATGTACAACCGAATGAAATGCTGCCGGATCCTGCCCTGGTCTCACAATTGTTATATTTGAGACCATTGTTGTAGATACTGTGTCATTCCATTTCTGTACAGGCCGGTCTATTTTTCTCCCCAACACCAGCAAGCATAATGTCCTTTTCCAGGGACCAGTCTCTCCTAATAACATGCCCAAAGTATTTGAGATGAAGTCGCTCTATCCTTGTTTTTAAGGAGCCTTCTGGATGTATTTCCTCTAAGACAGAATACTTTGTTCTTCCGGCACTTCATGGTCCTTTGCCAGCACCATGATTCAAATGTGCTATATTTCCTCCAGGCTTTCTTAATTGTTGTCCTGTTTTCACGTGCATACAAATCCATGGAAAATATCCTGGCTTGGGTTCAGGTGTGCCTCCGTCCTCAAAGGGGCATCGGTACTCTATACTATTCCAAAGAGATTTTGCACAGCAGATTTGCCCAAAGCAACACTTTCAATTTATTGACTGCCGCCTCCACGAGTGTTCATTGTGGATCCAAGTAAAATAAAATTCTGGAAACTGCAGTCTACGCACCATATATCATGATGTTGCCTATTAGTGCCGTTTGTGGGCTTTTGTTTTCTTTACATAGTGAAGACTTCAATCCTTGATCTTTATCAATAAGCACTTCCAGCCCTTTTCGGTTTGGCCAACAAGGTTGTGTCATCTGCAAATGTCAAGTTGTTAATGAGCTTTCCTCCAATCCTGATACTGTCCACTTGTATAGTCTAGTGTCTTGGATCATTGACTCAGTATACAGCTTGAATGGGTGTACTTATTCAAGCATTATGTACTGTTGAATGTACTGCTGCAACCAGATTTACACGCCGTTCAGCCATATTTTACTTCTGTGTGATATTGATTATATTGTTTGATAATATCTGGATGCTGCTGAGTCTACTTTCCGTGGAGTGGACACAAGCAAAGTTCTCTTCCAGTCAGCTGGCCAAGAAGCTGTCTTCCAACCAGCTTCACAAAGAGAAGTGTCTGCTTTCAATGCTACGTCAGTTTGTAGAAACATTTCCACTGGTTTTCTGGCCATCCCTGGAGCTTTGCTTTATCTGAATGCCTTCCATGCATGTTGGATTGCCTCTTCCAATGCCACGATCCTTGATCATAAGCCACCCCTTGAAATGGCTGAATGTTAGCAATTCTATTTTGTATGGTTGATGATGTGTATTCCCTGTATCTCGTATCTTCTTTTGATGCTTCCTTCATTATTCCATATTTTACCCATAGAAGCCTCCAACCTTACAACTCAAGGACTGAGTTTGTGTTTTCAGTCATTTCAGCTTGAGAGATGCTGAATGTGCTCTTTGCTTTTGGCTTTCTAACCTCTTTCTTAGTTTATTTTAAATATGTGTAAGAAGATCCTTTTGCCCACTGTACTGCGGGGTTCTCAGTGGAACCATCCTGGACTCAGGGGCCCAGGCAGTTCTCGACAATGCCAGGATTGAATGAATATTTGATGAACGGATAGGAGAAATTTATGGAGTGGATGTCTGAGATCATTTTGGCAAACAACTCCAATTTCTGATAACTTAAGTTCTAGGTTCCCAGAATAAGGAGGATTTTAAGAACTGACGTTTAGCTCCCTCATTTCCCCCCCTCCTAGCAATATCTACACTCTTCTGTCTAGCTGTGAGCGTCTGGTGCTTCTTGACTGGCTTTCAGTGGCTGAATATACCCTCTCTTCCCATAAGAGCAGAAAAGTGGTGAAAACACCAATACCTTCATGGTTGGGACAGGAAAATCCAAGTCCGGGATCTTTAAAGTTTGTCCATGATTCTGCTCTGCCATTTTTCAAAACGTGTTCCATAAAGTAAGCTTGGAATAGAGGAACAAGAGAGGCTGATGGCAGAAGCCTGGTGGTGTCCTTGTTGTTGTTGGCTGCTGTAAATTTGTCCCTTACTCCTGATGATTCCATGCATGACATAACAAAAAGGTGCCCAGTTCTGTGGGATCCTCACAGTGGATTATGGATGGTTTTCTTGTTATCCATAGGGTTTTCATTGGCTGGTGTTTGGACAGATGATGTTGGTCTTCAAAAAGCAAACATTGCCATCTCATTTATTCTGATTTGTGGTTGCCCCATGTGTGTCAGAGTAGAGCGCACTCGACAGAGTTTCAATGGCTATAATCTCATGGAAATAAATCACCAGAAGCTTCCTTAGAGGACCCTCTGGGTGAATTTTATCCCCCACGCTTTAGGATAGTAAATGAGTACAAACTCAGTGGTCTGTTGCTCCCCCTCCTCCAGTGACCCTTCAGTTCGACTAAAACTATAATAACAAACTATACTATTTATTGAATACAATGTTCAATACTATTTATTTGGGCTTTCTTGATACTGTTGATTGGGCACTATGCTATTTCTCAAACTCAATATTTAATAGTATTTATTTAAACTATATTAATGGTATTGGATGAATACTGTTATTGGACATGAAATTCAATATTATTTCTGTGAACTCCATTGATATTACGTTTGAAGATTATGCCATTTATTAAACACAGTTAGAAACATTTCACCTGTATTAGCTCTGTATTCTCAAGGGAGCAATCATTTTTCCGCCTTTGTAGACAAAGAGCCTGAGGCCCAGAGAGATTTGCTGAGCTGGGTAAGTTCACCAGGATGCAGGCTGGCATCATAAACCCAGACTTGGTTGGGTGACTTCTTTCTGGAAGCTCCCTGATCTCTTGATGGCACCCGTTTAGTCATAACAGGTTTCTTTTCTCTTCTGCCAGCACAGAGGTTTGAGTGGGACACAGAAGGTACTCCCCTCTCTTCTGCCCAGGGAAGTCCCGCCTCTGAGCATTTCTGAGAGCAGAGTTCCCCGTGTGATGGTTAATGAGATCATGGATAGAGAGCCCTTGGACCTCCTTAGAAGTAAGTGACTATAAAAAAATCCAAGCCATTTATATGCCTCTTGTAGGTGATGTGATTTCAAATGGACAGGGAGTATAGTTTGTCTTCTGTTCAAATTGGCATCCCTTCACGCCATTCTGGGAATTAGTTCAGAACTGACTACAGGAAACATAAATCACCTTTGATACCGTGGTACTATTTCCTAGCAGGCTTGTATTTTCCCAGGAGGCTCTTTCTCTGTAGTAGATAAAAGTTGGCCTCCATTTCAAGTGGTATCATTTCATTTTCCTCTTCAGTAGATACCAGCCCGGGTTCATCATTCTAGGCAAAGAGGGACCCTGTCCCACTCTCTGTAATTCAAGGTGGTCTTCCTGGAGCCTCCCACATTTCTTTGAATGCCTCTATCACACCTATTGTTATCAGGGGGGGAAATCATTCTCCTTTCCATTGAAAGGAAACGCGCACTCTGAATATGTAACAATAGCCTACATGCAGTTCTCTGATTATAAGTATCAAGTGTTATAACAGCTCTATCAGAATGGAGTTCAAAGGCACGAGGGACTCAGTGCTCGAGCAGCAGGTGACCCAGCACACTCGGAATAAAGGGGAATGCTGAGTAGACACAGGGTCCTGGGAAATTCACATGAAAGGTTATTTTCTGATGTATTTGCAATTGTGCTTCATGAAAGAGTTTCACTTGAAGCTAACAAGGCAGTTGATTTTGCACCGAATGGAGCCTGGTAATTAAAACTAAACTTGAGATTTACTGATCAGTAATAATTCTTCTCTTTCCTCACAAATAAAGCCGATAAAAGTTCATTGTAAGAAGTCAGAGGGTGTAAGATATGATAAAATAATAATAATTTATAAATTATCAAGGGTTCAGGGGGAGCGGGGAGGGAGGAGGAAAAAATGAGGAGCTGACACCAAGGGCTCAAGTGGAAAGCGGGTGTTGTGCGAATGATGAAGTCCACATATGTACTAATGTGCTGGACACAAATGATGTATGTACGGATGGTGATGAGTTGTATAAGCCCCTAATAAAATGATTATTAAAAGAAAAAAAATGAACCACTTCTCGCACAGGCCAGGGGGAGGGGGCTGGATAGTGAACGTGTGCCCATTGACACCTTCCTTCAGAAAGATGGTGTTCTCTGTGCTGTAGAGAGAACAACTCAAAGAGCTGGAGGCCAAGTCAGCCAACGGAGGTCCTCTTCTTGGGAGTAAATACGCAGCCTGAAGACCTATCTGCTGATCGGGATGGACATATCAACATGGCTTCCTACAAGCCAAGTGTGGGACCCATCACACATGGTGACACCCAGCCACCTCCCATTTCAAAGCTCCTCGATTAACTTCCCTCTTAGGAATACACTAGCCTCTCACAGAAATATCTCTCAGAGGGCAGAGCTCACTGAGGATGGCCCCAGGCTGGCCTCGATCCAAGGGAGTTGTTGAGAGAAACAAGGGGTAGTTTTACAACTACTTTATGAAGTAGATTCTGAAGTTAGGGTCAGAGTGAGGTCTTAGTGAAATAAAGCCAAGTCTATGAGGAAAGTGGAATGCGATCATGAAATACAATGGGAAAATTGTTTAATTTTTCTTGCAAGGAATCATATTGTGTCTAGTATTATTTACCATTCAATTGTTCATGCATGCATTATGATTTAGTCCCATTAAAATAAGTACCAGTCTATATTACTCTGTAGTCACATTGATACTAAAGTTAATACCAGACATCACAGCATAAACATTCTTACACATCAAAAGCATGGTTTGTTACTTTTGAAACACTCGATTCCATTTCCTATCAGCGAAAACCAGTTAAAAATGCCTTCTGATAAGAAAACACTATCAGGTTCTGGGCGGATCCTTTGACTGGTTCTTCTCATATCCATTGAGCAGAGTCAGACTCACAGCAGCCCAATGAGACCAGTTTGAAATGTCCTGTAGGATTTCAAGGCTGTACATTCATATAGAAGTAGACTGTCTCCCACAGAGCCACTAGTGGGTTTGATTAAATGACCTTTGGGTGAACAGCTGAATGCATAACTACTGCTCCATTAGGTCTATTTCTCCGACTGCTAGGGAATTATATTTACCAAGTTACCTGCTTTCTGGTTGCTGGAGTAGGTGCAGCCACAGTAAAGGCTGACAGAAGACTGGAGAGTGGGACTAGCAGTTAGCCAGGATGTCTCTCACCTTCATTCTCTCTTTCGGATGGGGGCTCCACCCACAGCTCTGCTTCCTTTAACACAGTGGTTCCCAACCCTTCCTCACGCTGCGACCCTTGAATACAGGTCCTCATGCGGTGGGGACACCCAACCACAAAATTGTTTTCGTTGCTACTTTATCACTGTCATTTGCTACTGTGATGAATTGTCATGTAAACATCTGATAGGCAGGATGTATTTTCATTGTTACAAATTGAACATAATTAAACCATAGTGATTCATCACAGAAACAATATGTAACTATATATTGTGAAATATTTATTCCTAATTACAAATAAATGCAATGTTGTCTGGAAGCATGGTGTAGCATGGGTAACCGTCTTGCTATAACAACAGTAAGCTACATTGCTACATTTTGCAACAGTATGCATAAAAAGCACACTGTGGGAAAACTGAGACAGCTTCTTTCTCACCAGATCAGAAATTCTCGGGACAGTCTTTGCAAGAGCACAACAAAGATCATTAAGTCTACTTCTCTATTTAGACTTAATAACCAACAAGCTGGAAAACCCTGTTTCACAAAGATATGTTGTTGGAAATGGAAGAAGAAGGCACAACACAGTCTCAGACAGAACAGGATATGACTGCAAACCCTTGATCCAGAATTTTGTGACTGGCATTGTAGAGAAATCAGTTATCGCTGCATCTCTGTTAATAAGTTCAATGAACTCCTCTTGTGCCGTCTCAGGAACATCTTCAACTTTGACTGTGAATGGGCTTCTGTCAAGTGCTAATGGGATGTCAGGTAGATTTGGAAAGTACGATGAAATGTTGTCTGCTAGCATGTGCAAGTGTTCTTTTACAGAAATTATCATTGTAATCCTTTTGTCTGGTTCAATGTCATGTTCCTCAAAGAAAGCAGATAAAAGTAGGCAACATGTAAATTTTATTTTCATCCATTTTTTTTTGGAGGGGCAATCTTTTCAGACAAATTGAGGCATGTTGCATTGGGTCCTTGCAGTGATAAATTTAAGTTATTCGAGATGATAAAGATGTCAACCAAGTAAGCTATTTTCTGCAGTTCACTTTTATTGCTGAAAAGTGCTTCGAACTGTGGTCTTGCTTTCTGATTAAAAAACATTTGGAGTTCATCACGAAGCTCCAAAACACGTTTTAAAACTTTTCTTCTCGACAACCATCTCACTTCAGTGTGAAATAGCAGAGCATTATTCAGCGCATCCAATACATTGCACAATTGCGAAAATAGTCAACTGTTTAAAGAGTTTGCCTTTACAAAATTGACAGAACTTATGACGCTTTTCATTACTTCGTGTAACTCTTGTGGCTGCGTCTTTGTTGCTAATATGAATCATATAGTGAGTTCCAATGACTTTTGGTGACTCATTCAGTACCAAACGTTGAAATCCAGATCAACATCCTAGCACAGCTGGAGCACCATCTGTGCAAATACTACAAACCTTTTCCCAAGAGATCTTATGCTCTTTCAGAAATGAACCAATTGTGTCAAATACATCATGTGCAGTAGTTGTCATTTCCAGAGGCTTGCAACAAAGAAACTCATCTTTAAAGTTGCCATCATTAATAAACCGCAGGTAAACCAGTAACTGAACAGTTTGCAACGTCTGTAGATATATCAAGCTGGATGCTAAATACTGGAAGTGGAGCAGATTTAATTTCCTGGATTAACTGATCACGAATATCAGCAGAAATGTCATCTATTCTCCTGCAGACAGTGTCGTTAGATAAGAAAATTGCACTCGATTTCATAACAAATTCATCTCTGATCATAACTGGACCTATGTCTTTGGCCGCTGGCCACAGTAAATCCTCAGCAGTGGTGTGAGGTTTCATGGCTCTGGCGATTCTGAGTGCCACCAAATATGAAGCTTCAAAGGCTGATGCATTTTGTGTGTGGTACCAGTGCCACCAATGCCAAGTCTGGCTTTCTTGGGTCCATCAGTTTTGCTTCTAAAGTAGTTGATATCCTTGCCAGCAAAGCTGGGTTGTTTGCTATCAAAAGGGCAGTCTACTTGTTCAGCTTCATAGATTCAGCTGATAGACCTTCACAATGAAGAACACATTGCAGTTTCTCAATTCCTGCTGTAACTATTATTATTTTTGTTTTGTTTTGTAGATTTTATTTAATGTTAATAAATTTTATTTAAGGAGTTTTACATATCTTTATCATCCATTGGTTCCTCTAAATCTTGCAAAAGTTCATCTTCAAGATAGCCCTGGTAAGAAAGAAATTACCCCTTGGTTGAACTTGGCGCATGCTTTTATAAATTAAACTCCTGTGGAGATACATGGTTACATTCAGAAAACATAGCACTGTGGAGGACGATGGCATTCCGTGGAGACTATCTGTGGTCACGGCATTAAGAGCTCTTGGTCTCAGTTCCACAAGCCCGCTTTGAAATGACCTGACTTTATAAGTGTGCTCACCTTTGTAAGGAGCCACCATTGTCCAGTAAGCATTAATCTCAGATCTTGAAAAAGCAGAAACAACATTTTACTGAGTATAAGATAAGGCTTATAGAAAATGTGTAGCTTCAATCTTTTTGTAGTGTAGTGTATATCTATCTCAACAATGTCCCCAATCGGTTATATGCTAGCAAGTTAGCAAAGACAAAAACCTCCTGGGAATCCTGCTGTAATTATTGAGGTAAAACCATTTTGTAAAAAATCTCACTATATTTTATTTTCTTAACATTCTTCTTTACACGATCCATTGTCATGGGATGGTTTGCTGAGAAAATAATATATAACAATATCTTTAATAATACAAAAGATGATGCATGGCATAGTTCAGTCAATACAGTTCATTACAGTTTCCTATGATTCAGGAAACTCTCTAAATTTGTGTTGTGTTGTTTTTGCATACCTGTTACTATCACAGGGGTCAGTATTCACATGAACCACAACTAAATATAAAAGGACTGATCAGCATCCAGATTAGGTTCCCATGGTACAGATTTTTTTTTTTGCAGTGGTTGATGATTTTACAGTACATGATTTTACACTTACCCAGTAATTATAATTCATGAAGTGTTGTTTTACCTCCAATACTGCTGCTTTTAACAGAGTAGCTACTTTCTACACAGCAGCTGCTCTCTACACATATGTGACTGACCGGCATAAGTACATGATGGCACCAACCCCGTCACATACATTTGTACCTGTACGGGGTGTATGTGATGGGGTTGGCGTGATGATGCCATCATGCTGGGTACTCGGATGTGGGTGTATCTGCATATGGGCGGACCTGGCTGGAGACATAGAGAGGAGCAGTGTCTCGGTTCCTAAGACCATCGGAAATATGTGTTTTCTGATGGTCTTAGGTGACGAACCCTGTGAACCTTAGGTTCAACCCCCAAAGGGGTCACAACCCACAGGTTGAGGACCGCTGCTTTAATGCCTGGCTTATGCTGGAAAGTCCCTCCTCGAGGCTTTCAGCATGTTCTTGTAAGACCGTCACTTCCTGCAGCAGCCTTTCAGCCCTGGAAGGGAGAATGAGTTGTTGCTCTTGTCAGTACCCCAGGTGCCTCTTTGCCCTTTTTCATACCTTGCAGTCATCCTTCCCTACATTAAATTCTCTTTGTCGGGCCCACTTAGAGGGTCTTTCTTCTCCTGATGAGACAGTGACACATTTCCATCTGGATTAATTAGAGTGCTAATGTGTGCTGCCCATCTTAATGTCCATTAATTTATTACGCTGTGACCTTACACCTAAAGCAGCTTCATTGTTATTCTCGTTACCATTAACTTTGTTATTCCTTAGTCCACCAAAACAACAAAGGAAGTTGTCATTGAGCTGATTCCCACACAAAAAGACCCTAAGTGTGTGAAGCTAGAACTGTGCTCCACAGGATTTTGCATGGATGAATTTTTTGGAAGTAGACCACTAGGCCTATCTTCTGAAGTGCCTCTAGACTGGAACCACCAATATTTTCATTAGCATCCAAGTACTTAATTGGTACCCAGAGATTATATTTCTTTGTAGAAATGTATTTTTCACATAGAAAAAATGTCTTGAGACGTTCTTATTTTAAGAATCACAAGCTTTCATTAAACTGTCAAAAATTGTTTGGCTATTGAAAGCCTTTAAAGAAGCCAGGCTCCCTGTCATCCAAACAAATGCCCACGGAAGGCCCATGAGCATTTTTTTTCTTTTCACTGATGGTATCTTTTCCCTTCACTGTTCACTGGGTAGAAATTGTGTACTGCACTAAACAAATTTTCTTCTCCTGATGGCAACAGAAGTGGGGAAACACTTGCTGACCAACTAGAGCAATCCATACTCGGAAGTCAAAGAAGACTGAACATTTGCTATGTTTACTTTCAACTTGTGCATTACAGATGACCCCTCCAAATATGCAGCAGGGACAACCTGTGATTGCACCGGGCTGTGAAAGCATACTCCTTCAAGCAGTATGCGGCCATCCAAGGTACAACAATGGGTCTCTGCTCACTAAATAGAGCAACAGAGGAAGAAGGTGTCAGGATTAGGAGGAGGGCATGAAATGTGGCCAAGGGACTTCATGAATGTCTGCCTCTTTTGACAGGAGACCAAATGATCCGCATGGTACCTGGCTGCCCTTGTTGAACATCTTGATACAAACTTCTATGGAGGACACTTTATGATAAGGGAGGAAATGTAGAATAGGATTTTTTAAACCTTCATGACTACAGTGAACCTTCGCCACTTCACGCTTCGACTTCCGCGGCTTCACTCTATCACGGTTCTTGCATTAACAGCGCATGCTAAAACTGCCACTGATTGGCTCATACTGTACACACTTGATGACATAAATAATATAATAAGTAATAAATGATAATTGTAACGTCCAAAATGTTTTACTGTATTTTCCCTTTTTCGTTTAATAAATTGGGTAATACGAGTGTAATGGTGACTAAAGGGTGTTTTTTCATGTCCTCTATGCTCTAACTAAGAAAATATCTGATTTACAAATAAGGAATCCTACTTCGCGGAATTTCATTTATCACGGTAGGATCTAGAACTGATTAACCGTGATAAACGAGGGTTCACTGTACATACTTTCTGGAGCCACGGAGGCTAGATGACACCCTGGGATGATTGCCCGAGATAATCTCCAAACCTTGAAACCACAAATGCCCTCTAAAGTCTTCTTAAAGAAAAATAATATTTAGTCTAACCAGTAAAGAATGTCTGCCTTGAGCATTGTGCTCTTTTAAAATCATCAAACTGACAGCGGCACCTTGAACAATTAGGGAGGAAACTTAAGACGCAGACAGTTTATGTCCATGGGAGAGAACACTCAGAAAAGGAGGGTGAGATTGAACAATCCAAAGAATGTAACCACTGTCATAGCATCGTACATGTGGAAATGATTGCAATGGCATTTTGCTATGTGCATTTTAACAACAACAACAAAATAAATTTAATAATAGACCATAGGAAAACATGAGTCACTTGGAAATCTTAGAGAACCCTGACTTATAAGAGGTTTTACTGGCTAGGACATCAACAGAAGATCCCTGATGATTTGAAAAAACTCTAGTACCAAAGGTTCAAGCTTCCATTTAGCATGTCTGAGTATAGTAACTTGCTCCTCATCAATCCAAGGGTGTCTCAGAAGGAAGGTCTGGTGATATTCAACCATGAAAAAAATATGGATTCATTCCCAGATTTTGGCACCAGGAAGAAGAAAGAAAAGAAAACTCTTTGGAAAAGTTCTGAATGTCTACATTTCTAAAACAGGGTTACCATTTGTTGGAATAAAGTAGATAGCAACTATTTTTTCCAGCATTTTATTAGGAGCTCTTATAGATATTATTAAAATCCATAGTTCCATTAGATCAATTATAATTGTACAGTTGCTACTATCATCATTTTTCAATACATTGTATTTCTTCTTAAACTCCTTGATATCAGCTCCCCTTTATCCCCTCCCTCCCCCACCCTACTACCCCTCTGAACCCTTAATATATTATATATTATTTTACTTTATTTTTTGCCATAATTTACACCATCCAATGTACCCATTCACCTAAATCTGATGTTTGTTTCCCTTGAGTGGGATTATACAGTCATCACTGCTGTCAGTCGTCATCCCCCCCCCCCTTCCCATACCCTCAGGGAATCATTACTTTCATTACTGTTTCTGAGGGGGTTTATCTATCTTAGATTTTATGCATCAAAAGATGTTTATTGTACCAATGTACATATGCAGGTCTAGCAAAGTTAGTGAGGTAAAACTAAGCCATAATAGTGGGAGGAGAACATTTTAAAGAACTAGAGGATGGTTATATGTTTCATCAGTGCTATATTGCACCCTGAATATATCTTCCATTCCATGTGGCCCTTCTGTGAGGGGCGTCCAATTATCTTACAAGTGGGTTTGGGGTCTCCACTTTGCCAATGCGCCTTCACATCAATTTGATCACTTGTTTTTGAACTTCTGATTCCTATTCCTGTCAACACTTCGTGATCACACAGGCTGGCAGGCTTCTTCCATGTGGGTTTTGTTGCTTCCCTGCTAGATGGATGCTTGTTTAACTTCCAGCCTTTAAGACCCCAAATGCTATCTTTTAATAGCTAGGCACCATCAGCTTTTTCACCACATTTGCTGATACACCCATTTTATCTTCAGCGATCATGTTGGGAAGGTGAGTATCATACATCGCCACATTATTAGAACAAACTGTCTTGTTATACTGAGGTAGGATTTAAGTAGAGACCTGGAGGACTGCAAGCCTGACCCCAACTCAAATTATGGCGCCCTCTTCTGAGATGACAGTGACACAGAGGATAGTACTAAAGACACAATTTGGGGTGAGTGGCTGGTCTGTCCCATTCATATTTTGTTTGTTTGTTGTTACTTCTGGTTTCATTACATTGTAACCAGTCATTTTTCAGATCCAAGAGTGAGAGCCAGCACTCATTCTTTGTCTCTGAGATAATGATTTGGGACATAGACTTTGGAGTCACATTGCAGGAATTAGAAACACTATTTTCTATTTGTGAGAACTTGGATAGCTTACTTCATAGCCTTAAGTTTCATTTTATGATTCTGTGACACAGTGGTGAAAGAGCTTGACTGCTACCTGAAAAGTCAATGGTTCAAACCCAAGAGCTGCTCATGAGAAGACAGGGCAGTCTTCTTTCATACAGATGACAGCCGTGGAGACCCCACAGGTAGCTCTACTCTGTCTAGTATGGTTGCTATGAATTGCAATCAATGAGTTTATTAAAAAAACAAAAATAATATTTATATTATATCATCGATGAAATGTTAAAGACTACTCATTAAATGTCGGCACCTGTTCCCAGTACAAGGCACAGGCATACTTTGTTTGATCACACTTCAATTTATTCTACCTTGCAAATATCAGGTTTATTTTGTTTTTGTTGTTGAACAAGTTGAAGGCCTGTGACAATCATAGCTTGAGTAAGTCTGTCTGGGCCATTTTCCCAACAGTACATGCTCACTTCATGTTTCGGTCATTCTCACAAAATTTTAAACTTTCTCATAATGCTTTTCTGGTGAGCTTTGTTTGATTGTGGTGGTCTTGAACTGGGAGAATGGTGCTATCTATGAGTGCTGCTTGTAAGTAGTCCCCAATAGAAATGTCGAGTGTCCAGAGAACTGAACCCCCCCATTCCTTCCAGCTGGTTTTCCTTGATTCTGAAATCTCCTTTCCCTTCCGTTTCTTTCAGCTGTTTTGAATTGTACGCACAGGGCAGGCCCGGCTCACCCCAGTTTCCCTCTGACTTTGAAGTGCAACCCCAATGACCAGTGTACCTGACACAGAGCTGTCCTGATCAAGCGACACAGGGGCTGATTAACCAATGAGCAAGACAAGCATATGCTTACTTCTGTTTACTAATCTGTCATGAGAAGTTTCATGTGATTCTTGCCACATGATCTGGTAAACAAACAAACGAGCATGTGAACTACTCATTACCAGGTGTGGAACTGTTGACTACTGACTAGTCCATGAGCACAAATCAACCTGTGCTTACCTGGTTTCCAGGGTACTGCATCCCTGAGAAAGATGATCCATTTGAAAAGAAGCTTTGATTCTGTAGGTGGGTTCTGAGGGGTTGCAAGAGAGACAGATGCCAATCAGCATTTCTGATGTGTTAAAAAAAGGAGTGAAACTCTTTACTACAGATTAGTAGGGAAGTACAAATAGACCCAAGCTTGGTGAGTAACCTGACAGCAAAGCTACAAATATTCACAAGCGAAAACACGTAAGCCTTTGGGGGAAGGGAGTTAGAAATACCTGCTTACATTTAAATGTTTCCGCCAGTATATCAAAACTAACTTTCATTATTCTTTCTTGAACTGTACTGCCAATTTTAGGATACCTGTGATCTTTGATAGTCACCCTATGACCAGGAAGGACTGCAGTTCGAAAACATTAGCTGCTCCTCAAGGTAAGACAGGGATTTCTACTCCCGTAAAGAGTTACAGTCTCTTAAAAAAAAATCATTTTATTGGGGCCTCTTACAACTCTTATAATAATGCATATATCAATTTATCAAGCACATTTGTACATATGTTGTCATCATTTTCAAAAAAATTTCTTTCTACTTGGGAATTCTTTCTACCAGAATGAAAGCAAACCATGCATTTTTGTACCAATTACAAAAATAAAATTTAAAAACTGGAATTAAAAAAAGTTACTGTCTCAAATTTCACAGGGGACGTTTGACCTTGTCCTATAGGGTTGCTATGAGTTAACATCGACTCCTTAAGTTGCTTTTTAGTATTGTCTTTTAAAAACACTTTAAAAATGTTTTTAGTATTGTCTTTTAGAGTGTTTATTTTGGCCTCCGTGGCAGCTCAGAAGGCCACTGTGAACATAATGATAGATGTAGATATTAGCACAACTGGTCCCTGAGAATCAGGAGGCATCTAGCTAGCAGGGCCTTGTTTCTGCAAGCCGACTGCAATCAACCTTTCTCCTGCCTCCCTCTCTAACTCAGGATGGACTCTTTGGTGTTGCTACCGGTGGGTGCTATTGACGCCAGAGTTCCTTCTGTGACTTTTAGTGATGTGGGGTGGGGGCAAGGGGCACACCGTATACAGGAAGATGACGCCTCATCCTCCATCAGGATATGAAAGAGCCATTCCAGAGTGTGTGCCGGAGCTGGGCGAGGCCTGGGCTGGGGCCGGAGCCGGGCACAGGCTGTAGCAAGGACATTCTCAGGCTGTGCCAGTCCAGGGCAACATTCAGTCCTTGATGTCCGGTGGAGACAGGCAGGTTTTCTAAGTTTCCTTTGCCCTTTTTTTTAATCGCTTGGCTTTTCTGAAGCAGAATATTTTCCCTAAGTCTTTTCCCCTGGAAGCCTACCGATTTCTCTCCCCTGGTCTTGCTTTTAAGATTCCAAGTTCTAATTCTTTGTCTCTTTTAACCCCCTCCCTTTGGCACCCCCCCCCCCCCTAGATGCCCTAATTGGCCTGCACAGCCTGTCACTTACCGACTGAGCGGCTTCCGTTCCCCTTTCAGACGGAGTCCCAGTCCCACATAATTGGACCTGGGGTCTTTCCTTCTGATGTCGAGCTGCATTCTGCGGTGCTTCCTGAGTCCAGCTTCCCTAATGCAACCCCATTAGACGCCCTGCGTCCTTCCACAGATGAAGGTGCACTTTGCTGCGACGCGGTCCGTCTTGCCATCCCCTTAATGGCCTTTTACTGCAAGAAGGCTATCTGCCGCCGCATCCAAAGGGGCCCGTCTGCCTGCTGACTCCCCAGGAAAGAAGCAAATAGGGGAATTAAGAGGAGGCTGGGATGTTTGGTTCTCCCACTATAATTGCAGTTAAGTAAAGTAATTGATTGTCTGAAGACGTGGTGGGCTTTCTACCATCAACCACATACTTCCACCCCAAAGCTTCCTAACTGTGGAGAGGTTGAAAATGCCTGCGTGTGGAACTAAGCTCGGTTTGTGAGCCTGGCGTCTGTGTCCCAGAAAACATGTCCTTATCAGTAGCATTAATCCAATCCAGGAGCCAGGGTTTTCTCAGCCCAGAACCACGCATGCCTGGAGAGATGTGGTGCTGGTCTGATACGCGGTGGGGATCATACCACGCTGAGTCGAGTTTTCATCTCAGGAAAAGGTGTAGTTTTCTTTACTTTTCTATAATGTATCTCATCATACTCTTGAGGCCCCTGTCCTTCTGTGGATGGAGGGAAAATTGGCCGTCCAAGGTAAATAAATTTCTTTCCTCTAAAAGGATGCCTTTGGAGTTAACTGAGTATCTCCCTCTCCTTTCTCCTGGATGGGTGGCACCTGACATAGGAGCAGTGCTGTTGTTTTTGTATGACCTTGCCCTTTCCTGGCCCTCAGTGAGAAGTGTGCTCCTAACCTTCTATGGAGGAGGGGTCCTGCTGGTATTGCCACAAACCAGCCATAACAAAATAAGTCCGTGGCCCCGGAGTCGATTTCAACTCATGGAGACCCCAATGTGTGGAACAGGGCCCCAAGGGGCGTTGAAGGCTGTGACCTTTCAGAAGTAGATCATCAGTCCTTGCTTCTCAGGTGCATGCAGATGGGTTCAAGGTGGCAGCCTCTCATGCAGTTGTTGAGCACTTAGCCATTTGCTCCATCTAAGGATGGCATTTCTACCAGCGGAACCTAAATCTGTTCTTTGGCATGACCAACACCACTGACCATGACATTGGATGGTTCTCTTCTGAATCTCAGCCACATTTTCCATCCAGTCTTTAGCCTCTCTGGTCTCCCTCCTGCATCTCTCTCTCAGTCATCTCATCATCACCAGGGTTTCTGCTGCAGGCCCACCGACACTCAGCTTTGGGATCTTCCTTCACCTGCAATGGGAATTTTCAGAAACGTTCCCCACTATTGGCAATAGAATTAAAGAAAGAATAGTAACTTAGTTTGAGAGTCCTGGACAGAAGCTTAAAGTCCAGAATAAATATAGTGAAGCATGCAAAAGCTGGAATTGTTTAAGGCAGAAACCTGTCAGACAAGGAAAATCCCACACATTTTCCACTAATGGAGAGCTATGGAAAAGTGGTAAGACTTCACTCTGTGAAACATGGAACACTTGCAATATTGGGACCTACAGGGCTGTCCCATTGAGTTCTGAATCTCATAGATTTCACTGTGATTTGTGACCCTTCCCACGGTAACAAAGAAGAATAGGTATGTTTTGTAGCTTCATACTATAAGTTCCATATCAGGTGCACTCAGAGTCCTGTGTTTGCAACCCAAGTACTAGGAAAGCTTTGGAATTATTAAAGTCTCTCCTATGAATCCAATGCAAAAACTTGGCAAATATCTATGACCTGAAGAAGCATATCCTTTCCATTGTATATTGGCCTTGAGGAAGCGTGGCAATCCTCACATGCATGTGACTGTGAAGGTTGGACACTGAATAAGGAAGATCAACGAATCATTTCTACACTTGAATCACGGTGCTGATGAAGAATTTTGAAAGGACCATGGACTTCCCAAAGAACAAACCTGTCTTGGAAGAAGTACAGCCAGAATGCTCCTTAGAATCAACGTTGACGAGCCATCAATCATCTCACATACTTTGGACATGTTATCAGGAGAGACAGGTCCCTGGAGAGGGCATCATGCTTGGTAATGTACAAGAGCAGAGAAAAAGAGGAGAGCCCTTGGCAAGACAGACTGATACAGCGGCTGCGGTAATGGCCTCAAACGGAAGAACAATTGTGGGATGGCTTGGGACCGAGTAGCGTTTTGTTCTGCTATGCAAGGGCTTGCTACGAGTCACAGCCCCCTTGAGGGCACCTAACAACCACTGGAAATCCCTGTATGGTACACCTAACACACTTGCTTACAAGCAAACTGCTCTCCAGTGTCCACGCAGCTGCCTAGTGATCGACTTTAGAGAAATCATCCATTGAAAACCTTATGACAGTTCTATTCTGGCACAGTTGGGTCTACTTGAGTTGGAGTTGACTAGATGTCAGCTGGTATAGGGGGGCCACATCCCTAGTTTTTGGATAACTATATTCATCCTGTAATCACTTTGCCCGACTGTCTGCCTGGCACTCGGTTGTACAAGGCATGCCTATGTTGTTTACTGCTGCTGTTGTTTGGCTCCTGTCTTATGACTATGCCATGTATTACTGGTTAGAACGTCTCTGTAGGGTTTTCTTGATGGCAATCTTAACAAAATCACAGGACCAGAACCTTCTTCTGTAAAGCTGCTGGGTTGGTGTGAACTGCCGACTCTTAGATTAGTAGCTGATTGCAAGCCATTATGCCACCCAGCTTGTTTGGCACATATATAAAGGCTAAGGTGACCAGATTTTAACATTGGTAAAGCGGGACAAAAGCAGAACACCATTGATAAAACTCATATCCTGGCTAAATAGCCACATGGCAGCTGAAAACCATATACCCTAGCTTGTCGGGCATTCTTTCCAAAAATCAGGACTTTTTTAATATGCCACAGGATGTGGGAAAAAATGTTAAAAATTGAGACCATCCCACCAAAAGCGGGACGTCTGGTCACCTTAATAAAGACAATTAATATTTTCTAAATCTGTTGTAGACGAAGTGATGTAGCAGGCCGCGACTTTGGAATTCTCCCCCTCCTGCTGCCACCCCAACCCCATGTTTCCAGCCAGAGCTTTGACTGGGGGAGGAATTAGATACAGTTCTTTAATCTCTTCTTCATCTCTCCTTCTTTTCTCCTTTCTTATGTCCAAGACTAGGAAAACTCTTCACTTCCTCCCCAGGCCAGTGGAACTTTCCTCAGTCAAGCTCTACCATCTGAGCTGGTTAAGCATTCTCTGACTCTATAAATTCTCTCGGAACACATCTTATTTCCCAGGACAATTTCCCCATTATAATCTTAAAAGAAAAATCTAAATTGACTCTCCAATTGAACAATGTCTGCACCGCTGTAGCTAGAGTTACCATTTCCTAGGTCTCCTTACTTCCTACAGTTCGGCAATCATGCTTCTTGAGGCATGGAGAAACCCAGGGAACTATAATTTTAAGGGAACTGAAAAACTGTACTAGTTTACTTAAAGCATAAGTAATTCAAACCAATATGACCCCATTGTCACTTCATCACTGCCATTGAGTCACTTCTGACTCTGAGCCATCCTATAGACAGGAGAACTGCCCCTGTGGCTTTCCAAGACTGTATCCTTTTCCTGCATAGAAAGCCTCGTCTTTCTCTCCACAGCACTGCTGCTGATTTCAAACTGTGCACCTTGCTGTTAGCAGCCCAACGCATAACCCACCACGTCACCAGGGCTCCTCTCTAGGACCTCGATACGAAAGCAAAAAAAAAAAAAAGCATATTATTATGATGTCGGGATAAGAAATGATCACTTAAAGAAGATTGCTCAAACGCATACGAAACAGATCAATGGTGAGAGGGTAAGAAGTAGAGCACCCCAGAAGACAGGCTCTCTGCGGGGAGAGACTCCAGCTCATTGGCCTGTCCACTGACCCCTGTCCCTGACTCATGGGACGCCTCCTCCTCAACACAGGTCCAAGGGTGTGCTTGTGGGAAGGGGCAGGGGATGTAATGTGACAGCTCGGATCGTCTGACATGTTTCCCTTGAAGTTTGGGAAATAAAGGGACTGGTGTTAGATATGACTGAGAAATGAAAACTTTCACACGTGGCGATAGGGAAGAGCTTTGGTTGCAGGTCGCGTTTCCTCCCAATGTGGATTTTAGTGTTTGTTTGTTTTTATTTGCTTTGTAAGTTCTTTCATTTGTGGATCAATTTGGTCTGCCAATAGATCTGAAGTTGTAAAAGGGTTTCACCCAGCAAAGCCACCTATAGCAGTAGTTCTCAAACTGTGGGTCACAACCCCTTTGGGTGTTGAATGACCCTTTCATAGGGGTCTCCTAAGACCATTGGAAAACACATTATTTCCAATGGTGTTAGGAACTGAGACACCGCTCCTCTATTTGTATCCAAGCAGGTCTGCTCACATGCAGATACACCCACACACGAGTACCCAGTGTGAAGACTTACCCATGTGACACTATGCTTCAAGGCAAAATTTCATTTATTTGTAATTAGGAATAAATATTTCACAATATATCATTAGATATTGTTCTTGTGCTGAATCATTATGCTTTAATTATGTTTAATTTGTAACAATGAGAATACGTCCTGCCTAGCAGATATTTGCATGACGATTCATAACAGTAGCAAAATGGCAGTTATGAAGTAGCAACGAAAATAATTTTATGGTTGGAAGTCACCACAACATGAGGACCTGTATTAAAGGGTCACGGCATTAGGAAGATTGAGAACCACTGACCTATAGGGTAATGGTCCCCACTGTGAAAGCTTTTGAAGACTTTCATCCAGCTCTGGAACTTAAAGATATCCACTGCCAATCTGAGGTGTAGAACGTGCAGTTACAGGTAGAACTTACAGTTACAGGTTTCTGCGAGGAAACTAGTAGGAACATCTGAAGATGCCCCATAAATGAAAAACTCCCACGGGAAATTTACCAGCTTTAGAGCACACCACTAACAGATAACACTTGTGCCAGACCAATAAAACTTTATTCTATCTTCTCTTGATTTGGAGGAGGCTTATCTCGTGGCACTCTGTTCGACAATGTGGTGCTGCTATTCATGAGGCCTTTATTGGCCAGTGTTTCCAGAAGTAGATAGGTCTGTCTGTCTTAATCTGAAATATTCATCTGTCTTAATCTGGAAGTCCCACTTGAACATGTCTGCCAAGGGTGACCCTACAGGCATAGCCTCCTTCCTCACAGCAACGTTTAAGGCATCACAGCATGACACGTTGGCAGATTCCTTTGAACTGTGATGTTAAAGAAGAATCACACCAGGCTTTTGCAGAGCAGTTCATAAGTCCTCTTTGGAATTGTAGTCTGCATGCTCCTTGGAAACACAATGGCATGCTGTTGTCTCATTCACTTTGAAGATAGTGCCAGGAGGGGCCAGTTCCTGGAGAAGGACAACATGTTTGGTGATGTGGAGGATCAATCGAAAGAGGAAATCCCCATTAGATGGATTGACATAGTGGCTGCCACAATGGGCGCAAATCTAGTAACGACTGTGAAGAGGGTTCTGGACCAGGCGCTGTTTCATTCTGTTGCACACGGGGTTGCTATGAGTTCGAACCAACTATAAGATGCCTAACAACGACAACACCATCTTAACTCTCCCTCCACTTTTTTTCACCTCCAGCCCAAGAGATTTCAGAGGAGCTAGGGAAGAAATACAGAAGAGACAAGTTCAGGGAAAAAGTGCTTACAGTGATATGCATTTCCTCTAAGACAAGCTGCTGCAATCAACAGATACAGTAGAAAAAGGATAAACAAACAAGAATTACAAAATATTAAAGTATGCTAAGCAGAGACAGAAGAAACAGACCAAAAAGGACTAAAAGCTAAAGGAATAGAGTAAATAATGTAGGATGTCTACATCTGCAGTTCCTTTAGGATTATCGCTGAACTCTATCCTTCTAATATTATCTAGTTATGTAGCCAAGAGATATAAGATCATATTTCTTAATAATAAAGGTATATATAAATGGTCAAAGCAACATTATTCACAATAGCTGAAGGGTAGAAGCCACCCAAATATCCACCAACTGATCAATAGATCAATAAAATGAGGTGTTTTCATATAATGGGAGTTTAATTGACTATAAAAAGGAATAAAAGACTGATATATACTACAAGGTGGATAAATATTTGCAGCATGCTGTAATGAGACCAATCACAAACACAACTTATTCCCTAGTTTTTGCTTTGTGAAATTTCCAGAATAAGTAAATTAGCCTATAGAGAAAGAAAGTAGAGTCGTCGTTGCCTCGGACCGGTGGGAATGACACATTTGGGAGCTGATAGCTCAAGGGTAGAAGATTTCCTTGGGCGATGACAATGTTCTAAAAGTGATGGTGTTGACCATGTCACTCATTGGAACAGACTGAAAACCTTTGATACTTTAACGGTAAGTTGTGTGGCTTGTGAGTTACAGCTCCGTCATGTTTTGACAAAAAAAAAAAAAAGCAAGCAATTTTTGTAATCCTGGCATATAGAAGGTTTGTTAAGCACAGAAATTAAAAGAACAGATTGACAAATCACCATTTAAGTTCTAGTATTTGTGGTAAAAGATGTAATAAAGATTTTTTTTAAAGGTGACAGGCTGGAAGAAAGTAGTTGCAACATCGATAGCAACCAACAACTATGTACCCAGAGTTCAAAAAAACAACAACAAACAATTTAATAACTTAAAGTGGGTGTGTGGAGGGACCCGGGGAGAAGGGAAGACGTGCAAAACGGAGAAATAGAATTGACTTTTCCCTTCTTCATGGGGGTGGGATGGAGATGTTCAAGCTGACCAAGCCTGAGACGGAAGACAGAACAGCTTTACGTTGGATTAAGTGAAGTATCACATGCTTATGAGCCTGGTCTGTGTCAAGATTGCTCCAGTGACTGAAGGGAGAAGGTGGAATCTTCACTTTCTGTCAGTCACTGGAGACCCAAAGGGGTGGATCTGAGAGTCATGCTAAACCTAGGGTGGGAAAGGAAGACAAAGTCCGAGTTCCTGCTTGGGAGGTGAACCAGAGACTCTGAAAAGGAATCAAGTTGTTTCCTGTTTTGTCAATATAGTCACTATAATTATGTGGAAAATACTCAAACTCAGTAGTCATCAGGGAAAACCAAATTAAAACTATCTCCATTCCACCCACCTAGTTGGACGGCCTTTTAAAGCTTGACAAGGGTGTGAAAACACTGATATTTTCATACGAGGTGGTAATGCAATATGATGAAGACATTGGGGGAGATAAGTGGCGATTGGTCACACACTGGGCTGCTCACCACAGAGGGATAGTTTGAAATCACCAGCGGGTCCACGGGAGAGAATTTCAGTCCTAACAACCCACAGGGGCCCTTCTACACGGTACTATAGAGTCATTGTGAGTCAGAATCCACTCAATGGTCGTGAAGAGGGAGGAGGAAGTATCAAAATTAAAAATGGTCATTCTCTTTGACCCAGTAATTCCACTGTTTGGGAGAAATAGTCTCACCTACTTGTAATGACTATATCAACCAGTATACACATTGGGGTTCTGTTTTTATAAAAGGAGTTTGAAACAAAATCATAAATCATCCAACACTAAACTCACTGCCACGGAGCTGATTCCGACTCATAGCAGCCCTCTAGGACAGGGTCGAGCTGCCCCTGTGAGTTTCTGAGACTAACTCTTTACAGGATCAGAAAATCTTATCCTTTCCTCCGGAGCGCCTGGTGGTTTTAAACTGCTGACCTTGAGGTTAGCAACCAAACATGTGACCACTAAGTCACCAGGGTTTCTTCAAAAAGAAAGAGATTGTTAAAGAAATTCTGGGGAAACCACATGACATTCATAAAGCAAGAAGGAAGAGTAAAAGAGATGTTCATATGCCAGTGTTTGAATAAGCTCTCACACATACTGTTAAGTGGACTAAAATAAAATAAGACAAATTTCAGGAAAACATATACAACATGGTTCATTTTGTTTTTAATTGTGTATGCAGCAAAGAAAACCGCTAAAAATGTAGGCAGACTCTTGACAGGACTTTTCTAAGGAGAGAAATAGGGAGGAATGAATGGCAATTTTCATTTTATTTTTCATGTCTAGCATACTGAGCTCCACACGTGTGAGACACATTTTTCATTTTAAATTTTCAAGTGGCCGCGTTTTCAGAAATTAAAATAAATAAATGAAACCATTGGCAGTAGGTTTAATAGCACATTTTATTTAGTCCCATCTACCCAAAGTAGCTAAATGGAAAGGTTGAAGTTGTCAAGAGTTTCCTCTTGCCTGGATCCACAATTAATACTCACAGAAGCAGCAGTCAAGAGATCAAAGCAGTCAAGAGACCAACAGTGCATTGGGTAAATCTGGTGCCAAAGACCTCTTTAAGTGTTGACAAGCAAGGGTGTTACTTTGAAGACTAAGGTGAGCCTGACCCCAGCCGTGGTGTTTGAATGCCTCATATGCATGTGAAAGTTGCATGAGTACATCCAAAATATTCCTTCTGAGAGGCAAAGGTGGCAAGACTTTGTCTTACATACTTTGAATGCTATCAGGAGAGACTGTCCTCAGGGAAAGACACCGTGCTTGCTAAAGTAGAGAAGCAGTAAAATAATTGAGGAAGACCCTTGACAAGATGGATTGACACAATGACTAGAACAATAGGTTAGAACAAAAAAACAACTGTGGGTGGTGCAGGACCAGACAATTATTTACTTTATTGTCCATAGGGTCCTTCTGAGTAAGAGCTAATGCATGGGCTCCTAACACCACAACCCCCAGTAGTAGCATGTTAGCCTATGCACATGTAGTCATTATAAAACAGTGAGTGTGGTGTTTCTCTCCCACTTTGGCTTTGAAATTGGGTGGATGTTAGGCTTACAGCATCTCTTAATTTGGATCCACCACATCTAGTTGCTCACGAACCACAGTTCTGTGCAGGCTAGACTCCCTCCCCATGTTTTATGAGACTGCGTTTTGTTTTCAGCTATCATGACTACACTACGTTTGTGTTGCTTTCATTTTAAGAAAATGAGACAAAAGGAGCCAGAACCTTTAACCCTATAACGCCTGAATTTTTAATTTCAGGGAAAAAATATTTTTATTCTTTACTTTCATAGTTATCAATATATATATATATTAATATATACATTTAATTAACTCTTATGAAAATGTTGCGCTCGGCATTATAGGGCTAAACAACTCCAAAGGCCAGGTATAAAAGAAAAAAAAAAGGAAGCCAAGTACCTAATCTTCTGCCTTGGGCCTACCATTTCCTGGAAGCTCATGACCACTTTGTTTGGCTGGCAAATGTCTTCATTGGTGCAGGTGATTGGCAAAGGGTGTTGCAGAATCAGATGTACTAAGGATCCAGAATGCCTTTCTTCTCTGTGAAGCTCTGACTGTGGGCATGTGTCTCCCCGGATAGTTGTGTTACTAGAACTAATAGCTGCCAGTTTGTTAGCTCTTGACCTCACTCCCACAATGTTTGCTATTATTGTAATCATAGAATAATATGTGATAGAGAAGTACTTTTCTTAGATGTAGTGTCTTTTTTCAGATTCTATGATACCACCAACAAAATTGCTTTGTAAAATTGTTCTCCTTTGAATGTCACCATTATGACTTAGAGAATGATTCTTACCTGATCAGAAGCCTCTTGATTTTTCTCCTTCTTTTCCTTTAACGACTGGTTTGTTCTCACAAAAATTATTGATACAAGTTCACCAGTACTACATAGCACCATCTTGTAACTAAAACACCAGAAATTTTGCCATGATCTGGGATTTCACTAAGGAGCATTAAAAACAACAATGTGTGCTTGTTTCATGTGCAGACAAAATATGTAATTTGAAGTGTAAGTTGCAATCAGATAATAATGATAGCTGGAGTTGGAGCAACGAAGAAAGGGTGAGAGGTAAATTAGCATAGATCTTTAGACTTATAGGTATAGTGATACATGTAGGCTGAGCTTATAAAAATAATTTTTCTATGGTAACTACAGAGAATTTTTTAAAAAAAATACATTTCTACTGAAATGTAGACCGTCCTTTTGGTGTTAGGCTTCTGACTGTGTTACCCTTTGTGGGTGTGGTCCGCCCCCCTGCGCCTCCCCAGAGATTTCATCGAGGCCATTGGGAAGCTTGCTCTGTTATCAGAACACTGAACCTCCCTTGTCCAGGAAGTCAGCACCTGGTGAACTTGTCTGGTTGATGACCTCCCCCAAGCATTTGAGAGAGTGGTCATTTCTGGAGCCAAGGTAACTTCAATGCCCCTCTACTGCCACCTGCCCTCTTCCACTCTCCCAGTCCTCAGCGCTCCCACGCCTCGTGTTCACGCTGGCATGCATGGCCTTCAAACTGCCTCTTCGTTTTCTTCTTGCCGTGGGAATATGTCCACTGATCTGATCTTTTCTGGCATGGGCCTTGCCTTCACCTGGACCCTATTTAGTTGGAAGACATCAACATCATGCTAGTGAGATTGGAGGATTAACTTGTGGTTCCCATGATCTACGCTGTGGTCAATACATCATGGAGTTTGCCTCACTCTGTGGCCCCCTTACCACCAGCTCCCCTCACCCCACCCACCTACAACAGCAATCTTATAAGCCTGTTATTGTCCTATTAATTTGAAGATAAAACTCAGAAACCTGAGTTATTCCTCTACTCACAGCATGATTAACTCTCGGGGTAGATAGAAGATAATTGATCCTTCTTCACACTATTCTTTATATCCTTAAACCTCCAACAGGAGTGTCATCGGAGTTACCATTTGCAAGAGGCCCAGGGCAACTATTCAGAGGAGAGGCAGTTGCCCTGACTGGACCATGAAGTACGCTAGACCCGAGGAATGTCACGTTAAACAGGATTTTCCATTGTAGTGACTTCATCTTGTGAGCTGATCTAGACCCAAACTTTTCCTAAGTCCCTGGGGGAGGGTGAGCTAGTCCCCTGGCAGATACTGACTCTTATCTTGATACTGTCCACTTGGGCCTTTTAACTACACTACCTGAATTGATCGGTTACTACGTTTATTCTCCTTTTGTGTTTTCAATGATGTTCTCAGAAAGTATGAGCGGGCTTTAAAAGTTCGTGGAAAAACTCCGGTATTGTTCAATCCCATCTTTCCAGGGACTTTTTGAATCACCTCTGTAGATTCACATTCTCACTCCTGGGTCCCGAGTGTGTTATCTTCTTTGGAAGTGGGCTTTTGGTCTGTGCTTGTGGCTATTAGGGCCACTGAGTTGGCGCTGACTTACAGTGACCCTGTGGACAAAAGAAGGACCCACTGCTGCGCAAGTGTTTAGTCCGAGCCCCTTGTTGTCGCTATGTCGAGCCATCCCATTGAGGGGCTTTCTACTGCACTGACTCTATTTCACCAAGCATGATGCCTTTCTCCACAGACTCTCTCTCTTGAACCGCAGGAAACCTTGCCATCCTCACTTCTAAAGAACCTTATGCTGCTCTCCTTGCAAGGTAGATTGTACTTCTGGCCGTTCATGGTACTTTCATTGTTCTTCGACAATACTGCAATTCAAATGCATTCTTCCTAATTCACAATCCACGTGTCACATGCATATGAAACTACTGCAAATATCATGTCTCAGGTCAGGAGCACCTTTCTCCTCAAGGAAACATCCTCGGTTGGTCTTCAACTCCTTAAAGCTACCTTGTGTAGCAAGTTTACCGATGCAACATAAGATTTCTTCACAACGGCTTCCATGAGTATTGATAGTGGAGCCAAGCAAAATGAAATCCTCGACAACTTCCGTTTTTTGGTGGGTGTGGTTTATTAATGTAGCACGAAGTCACACTAGGGTACAGTAGACCCTAGTCTAATATGGCCGGTGTCCATAGAATTAGAGAGGAGACTCAGAGAGAGAGGCACATAGGGAAGACCGCCAAGCAAAGAGGGGTCAGCAGTGGAATGGTGCATCTACAAGCCAGGGAATGCCTGAGACCACCAGAAGCGGGAAGGCAGAAGCATCCGTTTTTGGAGTATTTGGAGAGAGAATGACCCAGCCAACCTTGAATCCAGATCTGTGAGAGAATGTTAGGTCCCCACTGTTAGTGAAGTCACTCACACCGTGATAATTTGTTTCAACCAACCTGGGCAATTCAAATCAATACACAGCTAAAAATGATATGTTTTTATTTAACGATTGAAAGGTAAGAGACCTGTGGGAAAAGCTTTTCCCTTAAGACCTATTGAGGGCTCAAGGGCAGTGCATTTGGGTTTTGCAGTTGGAAAGGAGGTGAACCGCTCCCCACTGCCACTAGTAATTAGGATTCAGAAGAAAGAAATGAAATCTTTCTTGGTTTTACATTGAGAGTCAACCTAATCATAATAAAATCTATGGACCCATTTATAATTAGCTCATCGAAGCAATGAATGCAAAACCTTTGTCGAGTGTCCTGTTGGTCAGCAGTCTAGCATAGGGTGTGGGAGTAGTTAGTACTCAATACACAACGCTTGAATGAGCGAGCTGGGTTGCCTGAAAACCTGCTAAGAAAAGAAACTGTGCTTTTAAGGATTCTATTTGTGCCTATTGAATGTCACTTGATAAATTTTATCATTTTACTCATCGGGTTGTAATATTTGTTTTCCAGGTGCAGAAAGAGTAAAAATAATAATCAGTGTCTGCATTCATTTATTTATTTATTTTTGCCAAAGTGTTAGCAGGATTTGTGATATTTACAATTGTGCGGCTTATTACTGATTCCCGTGTTGCTATATTCAGTTCATGTTTTATAACAATAATTACTAATAATGCTAATGCTTTGTGCTTATATGGCAATTTCCATCAAAGAATTTCAAAAGCTTTCAAGTCAAGATAGTTTCAAGAATAAATTCATAGGATATTGCCGAATGCTTACAGATATGTTCATGTCATTTCAATTGCATTGATTCTAAATCCTCCTGCTCCTTCTTTTCACAGTTCATTTTAACAATCTCATGCCTCTCTGAGGCCCCCTCCCACCTACCCCCTTTGACATGGACCTCAGCCCACATTGCACCGCAACCATTGTACTGTGTTTTAAGCTACCCAAATACCGCCAAGTAGATAACGCTTAATAAGCATATGATCATTTCAGTTGGAAATACCAATTTACATTCCAAATGAAGCAAATGTTGCATAAGGATGGAGAAATAAGGTCCATTACATCTACTGGATACAGACTTGCAACTGTGATTATATCCTGGAAGCAAAACTGTTATTAGTTCTGAGTAGAAGTTCTAATTATTGACTTCCAATTCCAGTGATTTCAGGTAAAGGTTTCTGGTCAATTAAAGTTGATCTAGAAATATGATCCAAAGGGCTATTAACCATCAGGATAGATATTATTATATTTTATTGTGAGTTTATTTTTTTCTATATAATTGAGGACTATTAAAATATTCCACTGCTAGTTATAAGACTTTTCACTAGGCATTTTATTATTTTATTCAGACAATCACCTGAATACTTCTCAGTCTGTCTCAGTCTGGAAGCTCCACTTGAAACATATTCACATTGGTAACCCCATTTGTATTTGAAATACCAGCGGCACAGCTTTTAGCACCACAGCAATATGTAAGCCACCAGTGTAAACAAACTAACAAACAGGTGGTGGGATATGATACAAGGGCTAACACTGCTGATGCCAGATGGCTCTTGGCTGGAAGCAGAAAATATCCAAACAATGTCTACCCATGTTTATTGACAATGCAAAGATCTCAACTATGTGCCCATAATCAATTATAAATTAGCTTTGTGAAGGAGAATTCCAGAACACTGAATTGTGCTCAAGCAGGCTGTACATGGACCAAGATGATGTCATGTAAACAGAACAAGGGGACAGGAAGTGTTTTAAACTCAAGAAAGTTGTGTGTCAGGGCTAACAATTCCTATGCCACCGGTCTGATGAGCAAATCATCTGAGAAGCTGAACTTGATGAAGAAGATGTGGTTCAGGACTAGAGGAAGACTCATTAACAACCTGCCATGCGCAGACGACAGGAGTTGGCTCCCTGACACCAAGAGGCCTTGGAGTGCTTTAAGTGAAGATAACAAGAGGGCAGTCTTCAGTATGGCAGACAGCTCAAAATAAGGAAAACCCCGCACAACGCATCAACACACAATAGCATGATGAATAGAGAGAAGAATCAACTTGTCAAGGATTTCATTTTATTTGGATCCCCAATCAATGCTCAGGGAAGCAGCTGTCAAGAAATCAGATGATCTATTGTCGTGTGCAAATCTGCCAAAGACCTCTTTAAAGTGTTCAAAAACCAAGGTTGCACTTCGATGACTAAGATGTGCCTCAAGGGGAAGGTGCACCAGACCTTCATGGTGTGCCTGACTAAAGCCACAATATTTTTCAAAGCCTCATTGTGATAGTTAAGGTTTTGTGTTAACCAAGCTGGGCCGGGATTCTCAGTGGTTTGGCAGTTGACACCAAGGAATTGCTTCCGACCTGACCTGACATCATGTGATCACAGCCAATCAGTTGTAGTCCCCAATGGGATAAGATTAGGGTGGAAAGCAACACCCTTACTCAGGCAACAGCCTGATACAATGGAAAGAATGTCTCCCTAAGGGTGTGGCCAACTCCTTCTATAAGCAGAGGCTGAGTTTGCTCTTTCCTGGGTCTGGATCTTGCATCTGGCTTACTGACCTTCAGTTTTTTGGATTGGGTCAAAGGCCTGATGACCTAGGAGCCATCCCCCAATCACATCATATGCTTACAATGAAAACAACTACTATTTAAATGTATGCAGGAGAGACCAGTCCGTGGAGAAGGGCTTCATGCTTACTAAACAGAGGAAGGCCCTTACTGAGATGCACGGACACAGTGGCTACAGCAATGGGCTCACACATAGGAACAAGTGTGAGGGTGACTCAGGAGCAGGTAGGGTTTCCTTCTGTTGTGCAGAGAGTCAGTAGGGGTTGGAACCTACGCAAGGGCACCCACCACCACCACAGAAACAATCGACGTCTTCAGTCTAAAATTGATCCAACATGCAATCAAGACACATTGATAACTATTGGCAATTTTAATGCAAAAGTTCGAAACATGGGGGAAAGGACAATAGTTGGCAAATACGGTCTTGGTGTTAGAAGCAAAGCTGGAGATAATATGATAGAATTTTGCGCTTGTTCATAGTAAATATCTTTTTTCAGCAACACAAAAGGTGACTATGCCTGGATGAAACCCAGAAATCCAATTGACCACATCTGCTGAAGAAGTTCAATATCATTAGCTACAACCCAGCTAGGGTCAGACTGTGGAAAGAGACTATTAATTACCCATGTGTAAGTTCAGGTTGAAGTTGAAGATGATAAATACCAATCCATGAGAGCCAAAATATGACCTTGAATCTACCCAATTTGAATTTCAAGATCATCTCAAGAACACATTGGACTCGAGCCGAAGAGCTCCGAGAGGACATCAAGGACATGGTTCATGAAGAAATTAAAAAGCCCTTAATAAGACAGGAGAGAAAGGCAAGATCAAAGTGGATGTCAGTGAGACTCTGAAGCTTGCTTTTAATTGTATAGCACCTAAGGCAAATGGGAGAAATAATCAAGTCAAAAAAATGAATAGAAAATTTCCAAGGGCAGCTCAAGAAGACAAAGTAAAGCATTATAATGAACTGTGAAAAGACCTAGAGTTAGAAAACCAAAGGGGAAGAACACATTCAGCATATTTTCAACGGAGAGAACGCAATTAAAAAAAGTCCAGCCTCAAGTTGCAATATCAAAAGATTCTGTGGACAAAATATCAAATGAAGCAGGTAGCATCAAAAGACAATGGAAAGCACATAGAGTCCTGTACCACAAAGACCTAGGGGACATTCCACAGTTCAGGAGGTAGCATACGTGGAGGAGACAATGCTGCTAAAGGAAGGAATTCAAGCTGCACCAAATCATTAGCCCCAAACCAAACCAAACCAAACCAAACCAGACCAGACCAGACCAGACCAAACCAAACCAAACCAAACCAAACTCACTGCCCTTACTCACTCAATCACTGCCATCAAGTCAATGCTGACTCACAGGACCCCCTGTGGATGCCTGTGACTGTAACTGTTTATGGCAGTAGACAGCCCAGTCTTTCTCCAGCTTAGAACACAGAGGTACCCTTTAAAGCACTATATCTCCTGTAAAAGTTTTCATAACTTCCAGTAAAAACATTTGAAGGAGAAAAGAAAAGTACAGCTAATCGTTCAAATGGCTTAGTTAGCTCCTGCCAAAACATGTGCATAATTGGAAATGCTTAGGTGAGTAATGCTGACGTATATGAAGGAGTAAGCCTTTTATACTAAGTGCTTTTTATTTTTACCAATATGAGTGTTAATTATTGTGGTAGTGATATAATTGTCAATTTAAGGATTAAGCATGTAGGGATGGAGTCTAGCCTATCAATCAAGTCATAGCCAATGAGGCTTCTGTGTGGGCATAGCCTTCCCCTAAGGATTCTGGGAATTACGGTATTTCCTCCTTGGAGATGGGAGATTCTCTGCTCACACCATGGGAGACATAGCAGATTATAAGACACATGGACCCACCCTGATGCAGCCCTGTGTGTAGGGAGCCATGAAGGGACCCCTGCCAGCGCTGAGATGTTTCCAATGCCACTGGATCCAAAGACTTTCTACCCACTGGCCTGTGATTTTCCTGCATTCGGTGTCATTGCATGTGTTTTGTGAGTCTGAAGAGGATTTTATAGATTGGCATCAGACTTATGGGCTAATATCAGACTTATGGACTTGATCTGGACTGGGCTGGGATGTTTTCTCAATGTTTAATTGCTCTTGTATATACATCTCTTTCTTCCACACCTATGTGTGTCCATGGAGTTGTATCTGTAGTGTACCCAGACTAACACATCGATAGTATTCTTTTTTGAAGTTTGGAAACCTTTAATCAAACTTAGTTTTTCTTAAATTTCTGAATCTTATTTTTTTTAAGAGAGCCAAACAGAAGAACATTATTCAGATGGTACATTTACTCAATTGTGTTGAGAATAAAACACTTTTATTGAGGAATGAGCATCATTATTTACATATCTGAATTGATGTATTGGTGATATTGAATCTCACACACTTGCCTTTATGAAGTGTGTGCCATTATGAATTATCTCGGTTTATAAATTAGCTTGTAAAAAAACAATGCAATTGCTATTGAGGCCATAATGCCTCCTGGAATTTACTTTGCTTGTTTGTTTTGACAAGTGAGGTTTAGCTTTATGATAATATTCCAAAGCACACAAGTAAATGCCCTGAAGTCTGTTTTGTAAAGGTAATGAAGCCTTAGTGATCCGCAGTCTTACTGCTGCGTCCAGATAGTAAATCTTTGTCTGAGAGTGGAGAGAAAGTGCTGGCGTGCTCACTGAGATTTCACGGGGCAACTAAAAATGATAAGAACCCCTACCACGGACACGGATTCCGTGAATTCACTCTGGTCATTATCTTGATGTGGTTAAGCAAACATTTCCAGGGATTATTCAGGAGCCAGAATATCTTACTTTGCAATGACAATAAATATTACTGAATACTAACTCTCACTTCCAAGGCCCTTTGAGGCCCTAGTGGTGAAGCAGGGAACGAAACAGACAAGAGAAGGTGAGCTCCTTTCCCTGTGGAGCCCTCTGCCTTCCACGAAAAGGGATCTGACCAAAGTAAAATAGAATAATGGCATTGCAGAGCTGAGCTACAACTTGGGCTGGTCCAGCAACCTCCTCAAAGGCATCCCAGTCAGGCAGCAAGCACAGTCTTCCCAACAACACCAGGAGGAGATCAGCAGCTCAAGCCTCGCCACTTCTCGCTTGCTTCTTGTCCTGTTCACAGGAAAGATTTCAGGGGAGGGACAAAATTCAGACAACAGTCAAAGAAAATATTTGAATAAAAAGAATAATTTTATTGTAGGGGGGGATACTTCTTTGGAAAAAATAGTCCAAAGGCCCCTTAACTAGTCTAAAAGGCCCCATTGAAAGAAAAACCCGGACCTTATATTCAGCCAATGGTGAACTTCCCTCCAAAGGCTGGCTTTCTGGTGGCCCTTCTACTATTCGCTGGTCCTCTATTGTGTCCCTCCTCCTTTCAGATAGGTATTCAGATACCTGAAAGGACACTGAAGCTCCATCAGCCCCATTCCTCAGACTTCATGCTGTGCTCCTGTCTCAGACCCCAAACTCCAGAGTATTCATCTCCTGTGTGGGTGGTGTGAACATCCTGGCCGCTTCCACTGATGAGGAAATGTATTTTATTAAGTCCTTCCCCTTCCTTTGTGTTGCAGAGGTGTGTGCTAAGCCGGTCTCCACTTCTTTTGTGTTTACGATTTCTGCTAGTTTCCTTCCATTTATCACCTCTCCTCACCTTGCCCTTTTCTAACTAGCTACCACCAGGACCTGCCACTTCTCTGATGATGTCCAAACTAACCAGCTAGTTCATATTCTAAAGGCATGGCCACAATGGAGCAGGGTCCAGTAGGGGTTCATCCTGTTGGGTGCCAGATGGCTAAGTGTTGGAAAGGACTCAGCTCCATCTAACAACAACAACAACAACAACAACAACAACAAAACAACTCATTGAAAAGACCTGCAGGGCTCCTTTCTGAGCTTCAACCCTCACCTGACACCTAACTGCTCTCCAAATCTCCAACTGTGTAGATTGCCCTGTCTCATCCTTGGCGTTGCTTATTCTCTTCCTTTTGGCTGCACTATTTCCTACCCCCCCACCCCCACCCCGTTTCATCCTGCTGGGAGCTTTTAAAAATCTTTTCGGAGTTTGCTTAATTGGTAAGTTTTCAAAAAAGACTTACCTGACCACTTAATAAAGTGGCTCCCATTATGGTGTCCTTGACCTCAGCCCCACTTGGTTTCCTTCAACCTTTATCATTACCTGGTGTTAGGTGACCCTATGCATAAGAGAATGAAATGTAAGTTCAAGATAAAGCTGAAGAAAATGAAAACAAATCCACAAGAGTCAAACCACGACTTTGAATGGCTAGGGCATCTCCAGAACAGATTTTGTTCGGTAGCCAAAAGAGGGAAAGACTGGGAGGAGGGGGATTGTCTCCCAGCACCTGCATGGGGCCACAACAGGTGGGTTGGAAAGAAATGCCGCAACCACTGGATGCCCCTGGGGAAATCCAGAAGTGGGCCTGTGCAAACTAAGCCCCCTGAGTCTAGGTAGGAGGTCCACCTGGACACACAGACGAAGTCCAACCACATGACATCACCCAGGTGTGCTTCAACTCAGCCATTAAAATTGCCTGATGCCTTCAACCGGGCCTCCCCCAAACCCAAGTTATGGGAGAGAATAAGAGCCAAGCTCTTGGCCCTCTTGGTCTACCTCCAACCCTCCTTTTTACTCGGCTTTTGTTCAGATGCAGGAGGAGAGTGGGGGTCTCACGTGCAGGCCCACGTGTGCCTGTATGCACCCTCAGGGCCCACTCAGGGCCTCCTCGGGGCCCACATGCTCTTGGCAATTGGCCTGCTGGGATTCTCCAGTTCTGCATGTGTGGGTGCCACGCTCTCCATTCCTGTACTCTTCTCTTTTTTAATCCTTTTTGGGGGGCTCACACAATTCTTATCACAATCCATCCATCTATCCATTGTGTCAAGCACATTTGTACATCCATTACCCTCATCATTCTCAAAACATTTGCTCTCCACCCCTCCCTCCCCACTTTCCCCTCCCTCATGAACCCTTGATAATTTTTAAATTACTATTTTGTCATACGTATTCTTTCCATGTGGTTTTTTGTACCAATTCGTGAACCCCGCACGGCTTCCGCATGGCCAGGCATGCTTTCCAGAAATATCATGTACTGTTGCGAAACTTTAATACCTGAAACTTCTCTTTCTTCCACAAAAACTCACCTGGATTATAAAAGTGCTTCTGCCACATGAATTCTTTCAGTGTGTGAAGCAAAGGACTGAGGTAAAACCATTTCAGAAACTGAACAATTTGACACCTGGAACACTAATGACATCAGACCCAATGAGCTATGGAAAGACATCAAGGCCATCATAGATGAAGAAGAAAAAAGGTCATTACAAAGACAGGAAAGAAAGACAAGGTCAAAGTGGCCGTCAGAAGAGACTCCGAAACGTGCTCTGAATCACAGGGTAGCAAAAGCAGATGGAAGAAAGGATGAACTCAAGGAGATGCATAGAAACTTTCAAAGGACAGCTCTAGAAGACAAAGCCAAATGCTATCAGGAAATGTGCAGGGACCTAGAAATAGAAAACCAAAAAGAAGAACACACTCAGCAGATTCTGAAATGTTAATTACTTACTTTGCTTCATTACTTGTGTGTTAGCATAATTCCCCCTGCAAATCCAAGCTCCCGGTAAGTAAGGACCATGCTGGTCTTGTTCATCCGCATGTCCCTCATGCATGATACTGCACCAGGCACGTAGAGCTGCTGTCTACTGCCATGGAATTGACACCCACTCACAGTGGCTTTGGGTATAACAGAGGGAAACATTGCCTGGCCTTGTGTCTTTTCCATGATGGTCCATGCCTTTGAGTCCACTGTTCTTGCTGTCAGGCCCACAGCTGAGATCCTCAGTGAGATGTGTTGACTGACCCTGACTCTGAATACGGATATTCCTATGTCTCCTATTTCCCATTTGGCATTAGTAGTTTAAACTCATTGCGATGGCAGAAGCACACCTTTGTCCATCTCAACACACACACACACACACACACACACCTACGTCTGATTCTCCAGCTCTTTGCTCTTGCTGAAATCTCTATTTTGACTTCACTTGTCACCTTTTCATGCCCAAAGTATACACTCCTTTGGGCACTCTTTGATGAATATTTGTTTCTCCAGAGACAGTGAGCATCATACAACCCAAGGCTAGATCATTTCTGCTAATGCACATGTCTGCAGAGCTAGTGATGCAGCACTTTACATACTATAGGCACTTCATACATGTTTATTAGGTGGATGATGACTGAATGAATGAGGAGAAGAAGCTTGGAAAGCCTCCCTCATTTTTATCAGAGTGTGCTTTGAGTGGGACACCAATTTGAATTATATTGAATGATTCAGGATTTAGCAATTGGAGGAGAAAAGTCTATTCCCTGTTGAGACTACTCATCCATCTTTTACCTGGTCTGCTAAAGGAAGGGATCATTTTCTTAAATTTGTAGCAGAGGATTTCCAAGACTGCAAATATTAATGTAAGCAGACTGATTCATTGTTGTCCTGTGGAGTGGCTGTCTAATGGATTCAAACCACCAACCTTCTGGTTATTAGCCAGACACAAGCCACTGCGATACGAGGGATCCTCTACCATAACTAAGTAAGGGTCAGGTAGAAATGTCATTTTCAGCTTAATTCTAGAGTCTAAGATGGACTCACTCCTATTCTGACCTTAATAGATAGAAGACAATGAGTATGACATCATCTTCCCTGAAAGGCCTGGGCAAAGGGAGTCAATGGGGCCCACTGGGAAAAGGAGTCTGGAGAGTGAAGAGTGGTGTGTCGGGAAGAATGAGGAAATACACACCCTACCTACAGACACTCACACAGAATGAGGCAACAGACACGCAGAGCATGCCAACAATGGAAGACGACATATGCATCCCCAAGAAACAACAAAAACCCACAAAGCACCACATGGCACAGGACACCGATGGGCCTGGACAGCGTTATGTTGAGTGAAATTTACCCACCACGCAGGGATAAACATTCTATGAGAATTCTATGAGAAAAACTTAAGCTACACTTTCATACCAATGGGAATAGACGGTGTTTGCTATGGGGCAGGACAAGGGAGAGAGGATAAAACAGGGGCTAAACCAGGGGTCAGAAAAGTTTTGAGACAGCAGAGCCACTTCTGAACCTCACAACAACTTAAACCTTATTTGAGAGCCATAAATATATTTTTACAAATAAATGAAACCATCATTATCTGAATAAGATCCTTACAAATGTTTCGATTTTACTTCAGAGACACATGTATGCACTGAAGGAGACCCGATATGGCTTCTCAGCCATAATTTGCCGACCCCTGGGACGGACACCTGATGGGTGTTGACTTAGAGGAGGACGTGGATAATGAGCCACAGAAGAAGGGTGATCAAAACCGAGGAGAGGGGGAAGGGACAACTGATGGTGGATTTGATTAGCCGTTTAGACTCCAGACTACAAAGTGAACTACCTGCAATGTAAACTTCTACCTACATCACACTCACGGCAATATAGAAATAACATGTACCCTGCTACCAGCTGTGAAAACAAACTGGATAGCGAACTGTCTTTGGGCTGGGGTCCCACTGGTATGTCATCTTAGCAGTTACACAGTTGCAAGATGCAACGTGCCCCGGGACCATTCATCATTTCTGTGGCAGACTACCCCCTGATCTCGTCCCTTGGAGACAGTGGAGAAAAGAGAGACCAGGTCTCAGTTTCATGGCTTTCACATTCTAGTGGATAGCGGTGGGGGGCCTGATCAACAGGCACATCAGACCAGAAACGATCCTGAAGCTGCATCATGTCCAGAAAGTTAAAGGTTTCCTACGCCCTGACCTATTTCATTTTATTTTTACTCTGATAAAAATAGCTCCTTTCTCTCCCTCTTATACACGTGTGCATGTACATAAACGTGCCCTTGCTAAATCTGGACCACCACCTTGGCCGTCTTCAGTGTTTCTGCAGGAAGAGGTATAAACAATGGCAGGGCTGCTATATTATTATTATTATTTTATTTTTTACCACGTGTGCCTTCTTGTTTGGGTTATAAAAAACAAGATGCATGAATAATAAATTAAAGTGTGTGATAATATAACTAAATCACATTTATGGGATGTTCTTTGTTTTGCAAATTAAAACACACAAACAGCTCCCTCCTTTTGTCTTGATTAAACAGTTTGTTGGATTGTCTCAATGTGGAACATGCACATAAATATTCAAATTGAGTTTTTCACTCTGAGGCAATTTTGACATTTCCACATTAGGCTCCTCAGTGTTTTTATCTAAGAAAGATTAACTACATGTGACCAACGGGCAATCACTTCTGTGTGTATTGCCATTCTTCCAGGCATAGACCGAACCAGCGGATGCCTTTTCCCGAGCTCTCGGAAATGAAAGCTCTATAAAGGGTTTCCTATTAACCACTTAGAGAATTAATAATAAAATGTTTATGGCGAGGAGAACTTCCATCAGCTCAATTGATGTCTCTCCGGCACTCTGTCTATTGTCTAGCAGTTTGAGATGTTCAGAGTGTGAAGCATCTTTATCTGCAGGAAAAAAATAAAGGCCTTGTGAGCTGGCTGTGTAGACGGATTCTAAGTGGGTATGTGAGCAGCAAGAAGAAGGAGCAGTGGCCGCTCGGTGCCGATGGAGACCAGGAACAAACCTGCCCTCACCAGGCCCACTTGCAATGCAAATGAAATCCTTGGGGACCTGCCTTTCCACTTCACGCTCAGCTCCAGGCCTCTGTCACTTTGCAGGTGATCCTGGGGGCAGGAGCCATCGATTCTTGGCAAGGGTTGAGTTTAATTTTGCCCATCCCCAAATATGTATTAGAATACTCATCTCTATGAGGGGTACCCACCGAGAAATGGGCACATTTCCCCAAAGCTATGTATTTAATTTTTTTTACAAAACAACCTTATCACCTTCAAGTACTCTCCATTACACTTAATACATTAGTCAAATCTGCAATTCCATTCTTGGAATCATTTTTCAAACTCCTCAGTTTGGATGGCTGACAGTCCCTCCCTTGTTTTTTTTTTCTTTACCTCATCTATGTTGTCAAATCGCTGTCCTTTCACGTCCCTCTTCATTTGCAGAAACAAAAAGCAGTTGCATGAAGCCAGGTCAGGTGAGTGGGGTAAAAGAGGCATGGTGGTTTTTTTTGCCAAAAACCGGCACACTGAGATGGCTGTGTGAGCAGGTGCATTGTTATGATGGCAAAAACAGTCCTCCATCTTCACAAATCAGACCTTTTCTGTCATAAACTGTTATGTAATATTTTCAGAATCTCTAACTAGAAAGCTTGATTAACAGTCTGACCTGGTGGAATGAACTCCAAATGCCCTATCTTCTTCACATCACATCTGGGTTGTTTTGGGTAACTGCTTTGTGTATGCCAGTAGAGCCATGGTGGTGCCGTCAGGTCATTGTTTCAAACCCATCAGTCACTTCTCCGGGGAAAGATGAGGCTGTTTATTCTTGTCAAAAATGACAAGCTCTTAAACCCAATATAGGGCCCTGATGTTGTAGTGATTATGCATTAGGCTGCTAACTGCAAGCTCAGCAGTTTGAAACCACCAGCCAGACTCTCCAAGGGAGAAAGACGATGCTCTCTCCTCCCATGAAGGCTTATAGTCTCGGACACTCACAGGGGCAGTTCTATCCTGTTCAATAGGGTTGCTATGAGTCAGAAGCAACTTGATAGTCGTGAATTACAAGCCTGTGCAGTGTCACTATGAGTCAGAACCATTGTTCGCATTGGATTAGATTAAGTTTATACTTATGTTTATAATCCCTGTTGGGGACAGTGTTGCTGTTGTTAATGAGGCCTTATCAGGGTAGGTAGGGTGTGTTAAACTCTCTCCTCTTTGAGAGCTAGGAAGAATAAGTGAGACACAGGGAGCATGCACATTTGGGAACCAGCGATGCCAGGTAGACATTACCAGTGAAGGCTAAATGAATGTTAGAGAAGCCAAGACAAGGATATTTCTGGAGATCCTTACCTGAGAGCCAGGGCCTTGATGTCAGACCTCTAGCCTCCTAAGCTGTGAGAAAATACATTTCTGTTTGTTCAAGGCACCCACTTGATGGATATGTTTGGATTATAGTGTTGGTGAAGAATGTTGAATACATCAATGGCTTCCAGAAGGCCGAACACATCTATCTTAGAAGAAGCAGCAGCCAGAATGCTCCTTAGCAGGTGCATGGTGAGACTTTGTCTCACAGATCTTGGGAAGATATCAGGAGGGACCAGTCTTGGAGAAGAGCATCTTTCTTGGTAAGGTCAAAGGGCAGTGAAAGAGATAAACACCCTTAATAAGATGGATTGGCACAGTAGCTGCAACAATGGGCTTAAATATAGGAACAATTGGGAGGATGGTGCCAGACTGGATTATTTCATTCTGTTATACATAAGGTCACTACGGGTTGGAACTAAGTCAGTGGTTCTAAACAAGAACAAGTCCCTTAAATCATGGTAAAATAACTGTCTGTTAGTTAAGATTACCTACTTGCGGTATTTCTAATGCAGGAGTAGCAAGAAGCGAAGGCAGATGGGGGCCCCATGTGTACAGAAGAATTGGTCAAGAGTTGTATGAACGTCCATGGCTGTAAGAAGGTAGCTCTTAGGTTCATGCCCTAGCTTGCCACTTAAGTAACAAAGCGAGTATGAGTGAGAGACTCTCCCTCTTGGAATTTTGTTCCATTATCTGCCAGAAAATCCAAAATTAGAACACTTACTTGCACGCTGTGGTTATGGGAATGCCAGGAGGCATAGGAGGAAGTGTTCAATGGATCTTGGTTGAACTTCTGAGCCCACAATTTCAATTGATTGTTGGCATTAGGCTGCAATGCCTCCTTACCAGGCTGTGCCGTTATCCTGAAAACCCAGTCAGGTTTTGGCCTATCCAGTCTGCATGGTTCAGATACGTGGACGGGACGCTTGAAGGTCTATGAAAACCCAACACTATAGTCATCAGCAAAGACCCAGGATGGTGAGAGTGTGGGTTCTGAGCTCAGAAGCAGCACCTGTGTCTGCGAGAAGGACTCCTGGTGGTGCAGCAGTTAAGTGCTCGCCTTCTCATCAAAATGCCAGTGATGCAAACCCCCCAGCAACTCTGAGGAGGGTGTATCTGCTTCTGTAAAGGTGACAGCCTTGGAAAGCCAGTGGGCCGTTCCACTGTGTCCGACAGCGTCACTGTGAGTCAGTCTCGAGTGGATGGACACAGGTTTTTGGTTTGGGTCTATGAACAAGATACACTAGACTCTTTCAGCCCATTATATACCTCTGCGGGTTGGAGTGAGTTCTACCATCCGGAGTTCTGACTCCAAGGTCAAGTTCCCCTTTGCAGCCATGTTTCTGGGGAAGTCCAAGATCACCTTTTAACCCTTCCTCACTGAATTGGGCATTGTTAGATGACTGTGTTCTGAATTATAGCTATTTAATACATATTTTCTTTTTATACATATCTATGTACACACACACATACATACAATCTACCTGTACACATTTATGCCTACAGATACGGTAAAGAACAGCCCTATTTTTTTTCACCCGGTCTGACTGCATTTTTGGACTCTTTAGGCTTCTGTTTTCCTGGGCCTAGTGCTGCATTCCTGCATTTTCGGTTGCCTGGATGAGTTATCCCCAGCCCTTGCTTGAATCTGTTCATTAAGATTTCATGAAGTCAGCTCTTGATGAATTCACAAGCCAGAGCTGCAACTTTCTCCCTGTTTTCCTCATGTTAAAAAGCGCAGCACCAGCTTTTCATACTGGGGGACGGTGCAGATAAATCCTCCCATGCCAGCTCATCACCCCGGGATGACAGCGCTCCTGCTGAATTTACACAAGTCCTTTATTATGGGAAGTGATCTGAGTGAAACAAATGGGTTATTTACTGCGCAGCCGACGAAGAAGTGACTCTTTTAAAAATGGTAAACATTACAGTACATCATATCTGGGAAGCTATTTTACTTTAGTTATTTATTTATTTTTGTCGTGTGTGTGTGTGTGTGTGTGTGTGTGTGTGTGTGTGTGTGTGTGATGTTCTCAGCGTCTGTGGAAGTTACAACTGCGAAGCACAGATTTCTTTCAAGGAGAGTATTTCGAGGAGGAGGGGCGGTCCCCGGGGGTTCTGGTGCCCGTCCTATTCCAAATAGACGTTGTTTCCAGGCATCTCCTCCCTGAGGAAGGTCAAAGCACAGATCATGAGGTGGGGGTTCCAGGCCTCCTGGCTTTGTCTGCCTTCTTTACTTTTGGCGCTGAAGGGAAGAGCGGAGGATGGCAGAGTAGGGCCCAGCCCCTTCTCCACAAGGCTTCTGGGACATGGCAAACTGGGGCAAGGAGACGCCATTTCTCATGTAAGATTGGGAGCTTGAGAAGAGCCAGGGAAGCCCTGCAGAAGACGTCCACCGACCTGTACAGGTAATCTTCAGCGTTCAGAGGGAAGACAGGGGGATGGGTGCTGCTTCCCCAGAACTGAGAAAGGAGGGGGGACAAATGCAACAGTGATTCCCCACCCCCCACCCCCGACCTGACTCCTCTCTTCCCTCAGTCACTCGCTTTCCTGACCTTCTCGGGGGTTGTCTATGACCCAAAGAATTAATAATAACTCCTACTTCCTACTTTTCTGAATGGGCCTCAAGATCAGGTGAAAATCTCATGGGAATAACAAACAAACATGATCTTTTCATTCCATTTTCCCTGAAAATTTTGAAGCCACCTCGTACCTACTTTTTGAGATATACCTGTGATAGTTAGGGTTATTGTGCCCGGCCAATAGGAACATGTGGGCAGCGACCGACCAGCTTGCAATTTGATTGGAGAGCAAAGAGATAAATGGCTCTGCAAGGACCGCCCTTGTTTCTCTTGCTCTCTGGTGATTGGACCAGCGTACTGCTGCTTTAGCTAGTTCTCTGCCTCCGCTTGTGCGCGACACAACCTGTGGGCCCAGCCAACCCGTAGATCTACTGGCTCCTTCAAGACCTGCTTCGCCATGCTACTTGTGTGTACACTGCTTGAGCTTTAGGCTGGTGGATCCTGTTGCCTTATCTTGCTTGAGTTCAAAATCCTATGGGGCCTGCTTTGCTAAACGCCCATGCTACTGACAGTTGCTGACTGTTGCACATCCACCCTGCTGCCTGCTGTCTGCTGGCAGACTGCCTGTTTTGCCTGAGGGAAGACTCCACTATCTACTTCCTTGACCTTGGCCTGAAGTGCCCCACGTCCACCTCCTGAGTTGAAGGACTTTCAGTATATTAACTGTTCCACAAAAGTGAGTTGATCTGAGCCCTCTGCACTGCTCTGTGGACGAATTAGCTGTTCTATTCCTTCTCACTCTATGAATGTATCCATGTCCATAACCATAAGTGTCCTGGTTTTGATTCTCCTGAGAACCCTGCCTAACATAGTAACCATGGAGCCATCTCTGCAAGGCAGTCTTTTATGCTATTATGATTTGCTGTGACTGGGAGAGCTTTGGGGTCATGTGTCCCAGGGAGGGGTCCATCCAGGTTCTAAGGATAGAATCTTCTGACTTTTCTACTTTTTTTCCCCAGGACAATCATCACTGTCATAGCTGCCATCAAAGCCCAGACTCATCTCTACTCCGTGAAAGATTGCAGGTCAGTCTTCAGGATCCATAGGTAGCTCACTGGTTGGTTAATATTAGCTCAGGAGGTCTTCAGGTCTTTCTACCTACTCTGGCTTAGTGATGCACTAGATTCTGTTCAGCATCTGAGCAATCTGCAGGTGTCCACCTGCCAGACAGATGGTGGCCAAGCTTGAAGTGCATCATGTTGACACAGCATTTAGAGAACTGTGGAACTGACTACATACAGCCCAAACACAGAAAACCACCAGAGAAGCTCATTTCTCTTGCATTGGTCAGACCAGGGTCGCCGTGGATGGCTTTCTCCCCCAGAGTCACGTGGGGCCTGAGCTGTGTCTTCAAGCAGCCAGCAGGAAAGACCATGCCTGTAAGAAGTGTCTCCAAGAGGATGGCATGGTGTGTAACAGTGCCCCTTGAATCCCACAGGCCTGAAACACACTCGCCAGGCAATCCCTAGTGTCCCCAGAGGCTTAGCAGTTTATAGTCTAGGGGGAGGTGGCCCAAAGCCAACATAAAGACGGGAGAGGGGGTCTGCAAAGAAAAAGAAGCGGAGGAGAATGGCCACCAAGAAACACCAGTCTCCATCACATGCAAGGTGTCCCCGGGGCACCCTCTGCATCCACGCCGGGGGGACATCAGTGCTCGACAGTTTGAGAGCTGCAGGAGCAGAGGTGGTGATGGAGGTGAAAGTTGGGGTGGTTTCTAAAATCCTCGCTGTAGGTCCCCTTTGTTATATTTGTCGGGATCTGGACATCACCTGCCTTCAGATTCCTCCTTCAGCCAAGATGATTGTCCTTCCTCTCCCTTTCCTGAGACTCGCCTTCTTATTCCCCAGAAATGGGTCCGGCTCTGAGTACAGGTATCGCCAGGTTTTTGGAAGTTCACTTTATGCTTCGTTGCTTTTTTTAAAGACCAACATTGGTACGTGTTTGCACTAACTAAAAGGAACCCGAAGAGGATCTGGACTTCTACTTTAAAAAGGCGACATGTGAAACCTGGAGCTCAGCATTGGTTTTGCAGCAAGCTGTGAAAGAGGTACCCTGAGCAAGGCGTGGCGCCCCCAAGCTCCGCTCCCAGGAACTGCACTCAGCATCGCAGCCTGTAAACCTGAGAGCCCTACCTGAGAGCTTTGCTTGAGGTTTCACTATGCTTTGGCGGGGTTTTACTGGCCTTTGGGAGTGCTCAAAAATCTCCCCTCTACGTTTATGGTAATCACATCTTCACTCTATGGCATTTAATTTAGACCATATAATTTATTATCTGTTTAGGGGTGCTTGGGGTGATGATCCATCTTAGGTTGAGACCCAGAATATTTCCTTATTTCTCACCTGTTGACTCAATTAGTTGTGAGGTTTTGAGTACCAGTTGGGTGCTGAAATGATACTTTTTTTTTTCATTTCTCCTTTTGAATTTTGATTTCATTTTTAACTTCTCGTGGGCTGCTATTCCACTCCATCACCCCAGAACATGGAGATTTCAAATAGGATAGCGCTTCCTGCAGTCTCAGAAACCAAGAAGGGCAGATCTACCCTGTCCTGTAGGGTTTCAGTGCCGGAATCCTGTGAGGATGTCAGGTGTAGGATTTCCATAAATATCATTTTTCAGATTGAGGAAGTCCCATCCTGGTCCTACTTTGTTGAGAGTTGCTTTTGTTTATCATAGATAGATTATGAATGTTGTCAAACATTTTTTAGTACATCTGATGAAAAGAACAGACGTTCCTTTGTTTCTAGTTTCATGATATAATTGATAAAATTATTATTTTAAAATGTTCATCTAATATTTGATTATATTGATTACTTATTTATTTTTAAATTCTCCTAAGGGTTTTTGCTTCTATAATTGTTGTTGGAATAATCAGTTATAGTTTTCTTGTAATATCTTCATCAAATTCTCACATTAAAGCAATACTGGTCTCATAATATGGGCAGGTTCTATTTTTTAAAATATGTATTATTGCTCTTGAAATGAGTAAGTAACTGGGGCTTTAAGCACAAGAGCACTTTTTCAATAGATGCAGGACTACTTAATTAATTTTGTTCTTTTTGTGAGATTTTTGTCAGTTTTCATCTTTAAAGAACTTACTACTTTCATCCAAATTATTAAGTTTATTGGTATCACATTTTCCCTGGTAATTCTTTTTGTATATCTTTTTAAAGCCTGTAGACTCTACAGCAGTATTCTTTCATTTATTCCTGATATAATTTTTGTCTCTTTTTCCATAATCGAATCAATTTTGCTTATATTGTAGAACGCATTTTCTTCCTTCTATAGTTTTACTATTTCCTATTTCACTGATTTTCACTTTCCTTTTTGTTATTTAATTCCTGCAGTTTACTTTGGGTTTCATTTACCATTCTTTTTCTAATTTCTTTTTGTAGAATCTTAAAAAAATTGATCTTAGTTTTACAATATAAAGGATATGATACAATACTATAGTTTTTCCCCCTCTAAGTACTTCTTTAGCGATATCTACAGAAGTGGCTATGTTATATATTCGTAGCCAGTCATTCCTAAATATGTTTTTCTAATTTCTTTGAGGCTTTCTTCTTCCAAATTTCCTAATATTTGTGATTTTGGGATAAATCTTTCTGTAATGGATTTCTAGTTTTCTTTCCTTGTGGACGGATGATATATTCTGCATGACTTCAGTCCTTTAAGCTTTTAGAGAGGTTTGTTTTATGATACAGAATGTGTGCTGGACTGGTGTGCATTTGAAAATCATGTGCAACGACTGTGGGGCGAAGGTCAAAAAGGTCAGTGAGAGGAATGTATCTGAAGTTTCAATCCGTCACTTTGTATCCTCATAAAAGTTTTATGGTTGTTTCACTGCTTTACCAACTAATGAGAAAATTAGATACAGCAGAAAAGAAAAACAGAATCGTGGGGAAGGCATAGAAATAAAAACAACGACAATAAAATCCCCTCACTGACACCTAGTTATTCCAACTCATAGTGACCCTACTGAACAGGGTGGAACTGCCTCTGTGGGTCGCAAGACTGTTTCCACTGCCCGACTGCAGTAGACAGCCTCATCTTTCTCTGGAGAGGTTTGAACTGCTGACCTTGAGCTTAGCAGCTCAAAGTGTAACCCACTATGCATTGCAATAGAGACTGTTAAATTGAGAACACACACACACACACACACAAACACACACACAAGATTTAGAAGATGGAAGAAAGTGTATAGGGAATTTTTTTTTTTTAAAAAGGAATGCATACTCCCATTCCTGTTTCTGGATTCTGTGTGTGGTGAGCTCGGGGAGGGAGGGGGAGCCTATCACAATGATCCACACATACCCCTCTCTTCCCTCCCGTCCTCAGGGAGGAACAACAGAAATTGTGGGGGAAGGGAGACAGAGGTCAGTGTAAGATATGAAAATAATAATAATTTATAAATTATCAGGGGGCTATGAGGGAAAAAAGAGGAACTGATACCAAGGGCTCAATAGAAATTTTAAAAAAAGAATAGAAAATAATGATGGAAACATACGTCCAAATGTGCTTGATACAATTGATGTATAGATTGTTATAAGAGCTGTAAGGGCCCCCAATAAAATGATCTTTTAATATAAAAAGGAAAGAATAATGGCTGAAAACTTTTCCAATTTGGTGAAAACTAAAAGCCCGCAAACTCAAGAAGTTCAGTGAGTCCTAAGAAAGAAGAAATACAAAGAGAAGCACAAAGGACATATTATCATCCAATTCTGAAATAAGTGTCAGTGAGGAAATTTTAAAAGCATTGTGAGATAAAAGACTCATTATGTACTGAGCAACAAAGAAAACAATGGCAACACATTTTTCATCAGAAACCGTGCAGGCCATTAGACAATGGGATGACATCTTTAAACCTGTCACCCTAGAATTTTATATCTAATACAAAATGCTTTTCAGAAAACTAAGTAAATTAAAGATTTTCTAACTCAAACTCATTGAGTGGATGCCAATCTATAGCAACCATAGAGGACATGGTAGAGCTGCCCTTGGGAACTTCGAAGGCTACAGGTAAATCCTTACTAGAGAAAAAGCCTCACCTTTCTCCCTCCAGAGCAGCTGGTGGGTTCGAACTGTGACTCATACGCTGATAAACATGCAAATAAAGCAACTAGGCAAAATCATTTATTCAAGGATAAGAAAAATTTGTCAGATGGAGATGTGAACATACAAAAATAGAGGATTAGTGTCCTAAATGATAAAAATTTTTATAAATTTAAATGTTACTTTCTTTGTTTTTAATCTCCTAAAGAATGTAATGGATGTCTTCTCGTGAGTTGGCCAAGTAACTGCAAGTTACTGGAAGAGGTGCATATTTGTAGCCATTCCAAAAAAGGCGACCTAACAGAATGTTCAAGCTGTTGGTATAGCACCTACGTAACATTTTGCTTCAGATCACACAACAACGATTGCAGCCAAACATTGACTGGAGACTGCCAGACATTTAGGCCGGATTCAGAAGAGAACAAGGGATATCCTTACTGACGTCAGATGGGTCTTGGCTCAAAACAGAGAATACTAGAAATTTGTTTACTTGTGTTTCATGGACTACGCAACGGCATTTCTGTGGAGAACCTTGAACACTTCATTCTGCTTCTTCTAACTTTATTGTGCTCATTCAGAATTTGTACAGCGTTCTTTCGGTGATGCTCCAACATCTCTGACAACTCAGTCCTGTAGTACTAGCTGTCTAGACTTTCTCTGACTGCAATTTCTGTCTCGTCAGGGACCCCAGGGGCCTCTGTGCGATTGCCTTTCTACACTGTGGCCTCCGACACTTTGAGATGCACCGGACTCATCTGTCTTCCTTCTCACGTGGATTGCAGCCCGGTGATGATTTTTGTGCAATCTCTGAGAACCATTGTTGCATGCGGTTTGTCTACTTGTCCGGGTGTTTGCTCGGGGCCCTGGTAGTTCCAGGGTAGGAAGCCCTCTCTCCCTACAGACGACTCAGTTTAAATCCTGGGCCAATGCACCTCTCCTCGATCAGGGGAGCCTCCAGTGTTGCTATACGGCCCAGTACGTTTCCGTGGAGTTCCCAGACTTAAGAAGACTAGGAAGAAAGGCCTGGCATGGATCATCAGGCTCTGCTCTGGAATGTGTCTTGGGAATGGCACAGACAGTAGCCATGGTTACTTCTATCGTAAGTAGGGGCTGACTTGGTGGCAGCTAATTTAATGACTTGCTTATGACAAGCTGGCAATTTCCATAGCAGATGATCTCCCACGGGGGAAAGGTGGCCTCCACTGGATTCCAATGCTCCTCTCAGATCTGGGTACATTTCTTGCCACTGCTTTGTGTTCTCAGTGCTTCAGGTTCACACTCTTGACATTGGCTTCTAACTTACAACTCACATGTCCATATCTTCTTCTGATCTTTAAACACCATGAAAGCAATGACTTGTGTCTTAAACAGTTTTGTGCTGTACCACTTATGTCCTATGTGGCACAGAGATGGTCCTCCAAATCACCTATTCATGCTTCCTGGTCTCAGGATCCATTCTCTCGAGGCCTCGGAACACACTGAGCAGCAAACGTCATGTGTGTGTCAAAGCTGGGGGTGGGGTGGGAGGACCATGTCTTCTCAAGCTCCCCATTGGAGCCCACACTGACTTCCACTCAAAACTAAATGTGACTATGGACTGCTGTAGAACAAGGTTCCAGAACCTTTCTAAACAATACATAAAGTTCTCTCATATGAATTTTATTAGAAATAGTGTTTTTAATGGCTTATCTAGCAAACTTTTATATGGCATTTGCTACATGTTCACATCCCTTCAAATGCTTTGAATTATGGAGTGCTGGTGGCACAGTGATTACGCATTGATCCGAAAGGTCGGCAGTTCAAAACCACCAGCTGCTCTGAGGGAGAAAAACAGGGCTTTCTACTTCTAGAAAGAGTTGCAGACTGAGAACCCCGGAGGGACAGTTCTGTCTGGTTCTGTCCTGTTGTCTTGAGTCGGCATTGACTCAATGGCAATGAGTTTGGTTTGGGCTTTTAAGCTTATCTAAATCACACGATGAAATCATAGCGCTCGCATTATGTCCAGGTTATAGGTTAGCAAAGCAGAGCAGAGGAAGTTAAGTCACTTGTCCACAGTCATACAACTTGTAAGCCCGAAGAGTCTGGCTCTAGAGCCCATGCTGTTAGCCACTACAGGGTGCTGTCCTCGCCATGGCTAGAATCAACCAGCATGCGTCTATTGATGAAAAAGGAAGAACATAGCGAATACTGTTTTCTGGCAAGCAATCGTGAGGGACAGGCTGAACTGGACAGGACAGCGAGCTTGGCGTTTAAAGTACCTGGTGCATCTTTAAAGGCAAGGAAACCCCGCCAATATCCTTCCTGATTTATTCATTTAACACATCTCTGTGCAGTACTTCCTTTCTTCCAGATACTGCCAGGAGGGACAAGCAAATGGTAACCAAAGCACAAGTCGGGTTCTGCCAGGTCCCACCTCCGACACTGAGGATCGCCTCTACAAGAACTCTCCTGTCTGGTTCCAGCTGCGGCTGGAGCAGCACCTGGCCCCGCTGTCCTGGAGAGGATTTCTGGAGGATCCGTCACTGTAGAAGAGCTGGTTATCATACCCGCCTGGCTGCAAACCTAGAGGTTGGTGGTTCAAGTCTTGCCATAGGCATCGTAAAAGAACTCCGTGATGATCTACTTCCTAAAGCACAGCCCTTGAAGACCCTGTGGGGCCCCAGTCTGCTCTGGAACACAGGGGGTCGCCTGGAGTCAGCGTAGACCCTATGGCAACTGGTGACAGTGGGGAGGGCTGGAGATCTTCATTGTTCAGCAGCCATTGACAGTCCATGGAGCACCAGTGCCCAGCATGCTCTCCTGCCCTTAGGCAGCTGTTTTCTAAGACCCAGCCCTTGCATCCTGGCCTCCCCATGACCAGAGCAGAGAAGCAGCAAGCGACTGAACAACTAACAGGAGAAGAGGCCAATGTCCTAACTGGTGTTTTTGTCGGACAAGTAACACATGACATTCACCCCCGAGCAGCTGGTCTCTGTTTTGTTTGTCTACTTTGCTTTATTTGCTCAAAATAAAGAGATGGCAGCAGAGGATTGGTTGAAAATGATCTTGTAGGAATTTAGTTCCTCCATTTTTAGCATGGTAGCTTGGCTTCTGCTGTGGAAGACGGATATTCTCTGGACACCAAGAGGTGGGGCTTTGCGTTCATTGGAGTTTTGAGAACTGGCAAGTCAGCATGACCCTGGTCCAGGAGCCACCTCTGGGGTGCCCCACACAATCCAACAGAAATGCTTAACACAAATGTTGACCACATGCTTAATTATTAAGATGGTAATTAACCAGACTGACTCTGGATGGGGTGTGTTCTATTGTTTATCATTGCCCAAGGTCATTCATGGGCTCCGTCCGATGTGTATGTGGGAGGGGGAAATGGATATATTTGGATATTCTGGAAAAAATCTCATTTCCCAGGGATTTCACTTTTCACTTCAGTGCATATTCGATGCTGTGATACTTAGCTGCCCCAGAGCAACCTAATTGCCAGAACATATGCTTTTAATGGGCTGTTAGACTTGTTGTCTTGTGGTGCAGAACATTGCCTACCACCAAAAGTGCTTTCTAGAGAACCCGGGAGACTTTGTGGGGTGGGTCTCCAGGGACATGGCCCTGGTACTCCTTGTCTCCCTTTACTGATGGGAGTGGGTGTGTAATGCATGGGGGGGGGGGGGTCGTGGAAACATACATTTAGCATCATTGTACATTAACTACTGGCTTGGGTCTGCAGTGGAGCTTACGCATCTAGAACTTTGGATCGTTTCTTGGATCTTGAGGAATGGCAGTCAGGTAATCCACTTGAAGAAAATCTCTTTCAAGTGTTAAAACAACAACCGCCCTGACAACCACAAACCAAGATGTTACTTTGAAGACTAAGGTGAACCTGACCCAAGGTATGGTATTTTCAATGGCCTCATAGGCATGTGGGAGCTGGTAATGAATACAGAAGACCAAAAAGGATTCAATGTGCTTCAATTACGGTGTTGGGTAAAATATGGAGTATACCACAGATTGCGAGAACAATGGACATACCTGTCTTGAAAAAAGTACAGTCAGAATGTTCTTCAGAGAAGGTGAGAAGGAAGGTGAGACTGTCTCATGTATTTTGGATATAGTATTAGGAGGGGCTGGTCCCTGGGGAAGGCCATCATGCTTGATAAAGGAGAGGGTCATCCAAGAAGAGGGAGACCCTCAATGTGACTGGCTGGCACTGTGGCAACAACAAGGGCTCAAACAACAATGATTGTGCAGGGGGTGTGTGACTGGGCAGTGTTTTCTTCTTTCGTGCATGAGATTACCCAGAGATACTAAGAGCAGCATGATGCGCTATCCAGTTATAATTCCAACAACAACAGGTTGCGAAGTTAAGAAGGAATGTGCATTTACAATTGTGGACAGATAGGATGATTGGGACACACATGAAGTAAGATTAGGTTTTATTTTCTTTTTTTTTTAAGGAGGAGCTAAAGCGGAATAATGGTTTAACAAGACAAAAAAAATGATGCAGACTCAAAAATAGGTCCCCTTTAGGAACCCGATGAGCCCCGGTGGTGGATGGGGTGACACTTTGAACTGTAAACCACAAAGCCAGCTGCTCAAACCCACCACCTGCTTTCCCTGGAAAGAGGAGGCAGCGGCTCCTATAAGATTCACAGGCTTAGAAACCCCAGAGAGCAGTTCTACTCTGTCCTATTGGGTCTCTGTGAATTGGAATCAACTCAGCAGCAGTAGGTTTGGGCTTTCGCGGCCTGTCCCTGACATGAATTCTTGACCTGAAAGCTAAGGGTAATATGTTCAGTGATAGAAGGCTCCTCTTTCCTAAGGGGCAATCCCTGATCCGTGCACCTGGAGTTTAGCCACTACCTGTCTGGCAGGGGAGGCTAGTGTGTTTCTATGATGGCCGACATGTTTCAGTGGAGCTTCCAGACTCAGAAAGAGGAGGAAGAAAGACTTAACGGTTTATTCTCCAAAGTCGGTCAGTGACAAACCATATAGATCATAACAGTCAATCTGTATCTGGTCATAGGGATGGCAGAGGATGTGACAGCCTTCGGTGTGCATGGGCTCACTGTGAGTGACAGCTCAGGGGAGGGCAGCTAACAGCTACACGGCCACTTCAAAGGCAATTACTGTCACCAGTTCTCATATCGTTGGTAATTCTTGCACAAACAAACATAGAAGTTTTATATCCGTATGGTATAATATTTATAAACATTATATTATTTATCATATAATATGATGTATCATTTAGCATATACTATCGTATTAATATATACTGATGATATAATAGTATATATTTTATATAATACTTCCTATCATACATAATATAATATTTTCTATTGTTTATAATCTAACATATAAAAAAACCTATGAAAACTCACTGCCATGAAGTCATGCTTAGTGGCTCAAAGCACCCTTAAGGAGAGACGAGAACTGTCCCTGCGGGTTTCCAACACTGCAGCTCTTGACTGGGGCAGAAAAACCTCATCTTTCTCCCAGGGAGCAGCTGGCGGTTTCAAACTGCACACCTTTTGGTTAGCAGCCCAAAGCGTAACCACTGTGCCACCAGGGCCTCTATAATATATACTCTACTATAAAAGAATGCTATTTAACTTTTAGAATATTAGCAGGCTGGTTTCTTCATCTCATACAAGTGAATGTTGACCTTGGTGATGGAGGGAGAAAGAGGGGTTCTTAAGGCAAGAAATCATCCTTCTTGGAATGGGAGAAAAACTGAATTTCATCATTTCACCCCGGGGAGGGAGAGGTTTCTAAAATTGTCTTTGTGCCTACGGTTCAGGAAGCACCAGGCAAAGCCCGGCATACACACAAGATGGGCTATATATTTTGCCAGGCCAACTGCGAAAGTGAAAAAGGCGGAGCTCTCTTTGTTTAGAAATCACGACTTTCAGACCAACAATAGCAAGCCTCACACCAAGCCAGGGGCCCTGCGTGATACTTAAGGGGTCTGTAAAACTGGTCGTTTTGCTACATTTTCAAATTGATCCATGACCCCTCCTGCCACCCTGATGATGTATCATAACCTTCATTATGTGGATAGGAAACGGAGCTTCAGAAGGTGTGATCTCCAACCTCCTTTCCAATGTATTTGTCTACAGGAAATCATCCTTTGGAACCATCCCATCCCCAATCTGCCTTCCCCAAAGAAGGAAAATTTAAAACCAACAAACAAATAAAATACCCCAAAGAGAACAAAGACCCTGGTATTGGTCATCTGGACCCTGTGAATTTCATATGTAAGAGCGGCTCCAACTTCCAGTTGCCAGCTGTCTGTAAAAATTCATAGCAGACTATTAAATTTAGCAGATCCTGTCTTAATTAGATTAGCGTCTGCACAGCACGGCAGCGGGGCCTCTCACTGATGGAGGGCTTATAAAGATTTCTGGTGGGAATTCTTTATGGAAGATGGAGTCTTTTATCCACAGAGATGGACAAATCGGAAAGAATGGGGGGAGAGAATGGGAAAAAAACCACACTCCCTAATAGTATAAAAATGTGGTCATGGTGTGTTAAAGCAGAAACATGGGTCTTTATATCATTCATGTTTCCTTTTTATTTGGCTTAAGGACATGGAGGCTTGGGGATCAGGGTGGGGGGAGGGTGTGCAGAAGGACCCAGCTAAAGGAGCAAAGGGAGGTGGAAACCGACAAGCACATGCTTGTCGTCAAATCCTCCCATAAATCGAGCACCAAAGGAGCCCTCAGCATTCCGGGGCTGTCTGTACGTGAGTTATTTATTTATTTCCCAGACAGGCGACAAAAACTACCAATCGTCAGCTTGTCTTATGTGATAAAACCTAACGCTGCTTGCTCCCTCCCTCCCCGCAACTTACCCACCTTGCCACCCCACGTCCCTCGTTTTTAAGGTCACTAAAAAGCACCCACAGTGCAAAATCAACAGCCCAAAGCTAGCTCTTGATTTCTCTCGGTCGGCCAGGCCAAGGGCATAGGACTTAACCTGCCATTTTTTAGTGTAGATTAGAAGCATCTTTTGTGTATTGGAGTTGAGAGCTGAACAGCCCCTCTGTGGGTCTCAGGGGGCAGGTCACTGCAGAGAGGAAGCAGCGGGGGCCATTTTTCGTGTCCCAGGCATCACCAGCTGAACGGATGTGTTCATGTAAAGGTATTCTCTGCGGAGGTGTCTGTGGAGAGCAGGTGCAGAGGACAAAGGCAGAGAGGATGTAAAAGTGTTTCCACCTCACCACCTGGCTGCTCTTTGGGTAGGAAGGGACCTGGGGTTTCTAAATCCCAAAGCCCGAGAAGGCAGGAAGGGAAAGCGGGTGTCTACTAGCAAGAAGCGGCCCCTCCACTGTTCCGGAGCTGGCTGATCAGATCCGCATCACACGGCAGGCTGGGTTACTAGGCAACTGATTAAATAAACGTGCTGGTCCTACAAGTGAGCTTGCCATTAATTAACTTAACCATTTTCATTTCAGCTGCTTTCTTCCCTTTTCCACCTCAACCCAGGCCCAGTTAGGGGCAGGTGAGAGGCCGTGGGGGTCACCTCCATGCAGCGGGAGGAAGCTGGCCTTCGATGGGGAATGTCACATTCCTGCTACATCTTGCCTCCTATTGACCTAAAGAATCGCATCAGCAGGTAAATAACATTTTTCTTCAAGCAAATAAGAACACACACACACACACACACACACACACACTCCTTAAAGACTACCTAAGCGTGTTCATTATTGTATAGACAGGGGTGAAAAGATCTTCCACTATAGGAAAGGCAACCATTACAAGGAACAGGTCGTTTCAAGGGCATGCGGTCTGGGCTGGGGAAGAAGGAGACGCTGGATGTGCTGTCTGAGAGAAACACAGATCCTCCATCCAGAGTTGTGGTGAAGGAAGCCGAGGGTGAAGAGAGGATGCCCGGGCCATGTCATGAAGGATGAGTGGACAGCAGTGGGAAAGGATGTGGTGGGTACTCCAGGTGGGGAAATGTCCAGTCTGAACAAAGGCTCTGTTATTTTGACAACAAGATACGAAATCCATAATGCTGAAGGAAACGGGGGG
>NW_022107431.1:11885478-11917846 GCF_000313985.2 Echinops telfairi
GGGGGGGGGAGGTCCCTGGAGAATTGGGAGGTTGATCATGAGGGTCTGGTGTGTCTAACCCCCATCTTTTAATGTGTCACACTTTGGTGGCTTGCAGGTTGCTATGGTGCCAGAAGCTATTCCCCTGGTGTTCTCAGACACGAGCATTGTCACCCGAGGTACACAGGTTTCAGAGGAGTTCCCAGACTAAGATAACAGGATAGCCTCGTGATCGATTTCTGAAATTAGCCCGTGAAAGCATGGTGGATCACAAGAGGATCTTGGCCTATGTATTACAGGAAGAGGAGCCTTACAGGTTAGAATCAAGTATGCAGCTAGCGAGGACAATGGCATGTGGCTAGACACCATCTTGTCTTGCTGTACATGAAATGGAGGTGACATGAACACAATGAAGAACAACAGCGTGCGTCCACTGCCTGTGCCCTAAGATTCGTTCTTGACCCTGCCGGCAGTGGAAATCCTGAGGGATGTTAAAGGGGAAGGGATGGTGATGTAACCAGTCTTTTCATGGGTGTAGTGGTTGTCTCGTCATCATCTAGAACCAGGATTCAAGAAGCTACTAGAAAGGAGTAGGCCAAGACGAGGCCATTGGCATGTCCAGAAGTGGGGCAGTGGAGGAGGGAAAGGCCAGGAGGGGCACGTGTATGAGAGTTCTTTGGCACTTGAAACCTGATTGGGGTGGAGTGGTAGAGAAGAGAAGGAAGGACAGGTCACAGCCAGGCTCTGGCTTTGAGAGACTAAAAGGATGGTGGGTATAGTACGTAAAGGCTGGCGTGCAGAAGGAAGAGCTGAGCGGGAGAACGTAATCACGGTCTGTCTTGTGCTTATGGGATCTGTGGTTCTTGCGTTCAGTAGACTGTTGCTCAAATTAAGCATCTTTTCATCATTCTCTGAAAGATCGGAATGAGTGCCTGTAGACTGTGGTCCAAAAGCAATCCTGCATAAGATTTCACACCATGGTAATCTTTAAGCAAGACAGCGAAGGGGTAGGCAGGAGAGAGTTGGGAATAAAATGTATCCGCATCCGCATTGATCTCCACATAGATGTATGTCTTCACTAGCCCCAAATTTAAAAAAAAGATTTAATAGCACTGAAAAAATGATTAAACACAACTGTGTGATTCTCTCTAATTTCTCCTTCTAATTATGTAATGAATTCACCAGAGTCCATGCAATAGGCTGGAATTACCCATGACCAAATGATGAGTCCAGCATGGCCCAGGATGAGTTGTTATTCTCTAAGCTGGTCAAACATGGTCCTTGTCCTCTCCTTTAGAGAGCTGGTGTGAGGGCGAGAAGGCTGGGGACACGGGGGACCAAATGAGGCGCACAGGCAGCAGCTACACACGACTGTTGAACAAAGACTCACTTTTTCCCCAGGCCCTGGGGACCCTGATTCCTTCCAGCTCCTTTTGCAAAATCAGAAGATTTACGATCTTGCTTTCACGATTGCCTTACACTGGCCGTCTCTCTGCATTGCCAGTGCTTCCACTATTTTTCAGTGAAATGAGAATGTCCGTGTTCTACACAAACTGTCGATCTTGTACAGCTGCGGGGAGATGGAATGTCACAGCCCAGAGCACCCATGGGGTTTAAGGAAGATGCTTTCTAATTTAGAAAAACAAACCCAGGTTTGTAACAAACCCCAAACTAAACTCATGCCTTCAAGTTGAGTCTACCTCAAGTTGAGCCCGTGTGTTTCAGAATGGAGCTGCTGCTCAAGGTTTGGTGGCCATGATCTTCTCAGACAGCTTGCCAGACCTTTCTTCCGCCGCACTGTGGGCTCCATCTGCCAACCTCTGGTGTAGTAGTGCAGAGTTCATTGCCCCAGCAAAGACCATTAGGCCTGTCAAAACCTGTGTTCTAGACACATTCCCTTATTCTTATAGTTTCAATGTTAAATCTACATTTTATAGGAAGACACCTATCTTTACAATTTCTATTTCCGAAGCTATAGTGATTCTTTTATCTGCGGATGTTTGTACGGATGTCTCAAGGTGGGGGTGAAAGCGTTCGCTGAAAACTCTAAAATGTATTTTCCATTATTTGCTGAGCCTGTTGCTTGTAACTTGGCTTCTTGGACGCTGCCCTTTCCCCCAAAGAATCATTATTTTCTCCGTGGTTTCTGTTCAGGCTGAAATTGCTCAGAGGGAACCCTTATTTCCAAGCACGTAGTACAGTTAAAATGATGGCCAGTCTTAGCTCAGTCTTTGGTACTCAAATTCTCACCTTGACCCTTTGGGCTTCACAGTTCTTTACTCTGCACTTAATTTAGTTGGCCCAGCCTTAGGCTATTCAAAGATCATTGTCTCTTGTACTGAGAGAGATATTTGAAGTTGTCATAGCCAAGAAGCTCTCAGGAAAGTCAAATATCACTGGAAATACAATGGGTTGCAAAAAACATTACTCGTTGTTTTTGAACTTGGACTTATTGGGTACAACACATGGTTAGCACGCTTAGTTGGAAACCAAAAGTGCAGAGCTCGGGTTTACTTGGAAGTGTCTTGAAACAAAGACCAGAAAAATTGGCCACTGGAAACCTAGGGACCTAGCATTTATGCATCGACACAAAAGGGCTCATCAGAGTTTGAATGGACCCAAGAGAATTAGTAGTTTTTGTTTTTCAACTTAACAAAAAGCATAAAAGTTTAATCTGCAATATGAATTTTCCTTTAAACCATAAAAAATTTGAGGTTTATCTGTATTGATGTATATTCTTTTAGTTCACTGGTTTTAATGACTACAGGCAGGAACTTCAAAAAGTTTGTGGGAAAACGGAATTAAAAATGGTGAACTTTTTGAAGCAACCTCATATAATACTTTAGTAAATAAATCCATCATAATTAATGTATTCCCTTGCTGATGAACATTGAGATATTTTTAAGCTCTTCACCAATACAAGTAGTTGTGATTCTGAATAATGTTTTTATGCCTTAAACTCCATATTTTCTAATCTTAACATAGCTGAACGAGCTTTATTTTCTTAGTTTTTCTTTTTCCTTTTAAACTTTCTGTATCTTTATGTTTCAGTTGAGACATACAAAGAGAATGTTTTAAAAAGTAATTCATTATAAAGGATGTAATTTAAAAATTCATGTTATTGGAGGCTCTTATAGCTCTTATCACAATCCATACATCCATCCATTGTGTCAAGCACCTTTGTACATAATGTTGCCATCATCATTCTCAAAGCATTTTCTTTCTATTTGAGCCCTTGATATCAGCTCCTCATTTCCCCCCTACACTACCTTTCCTCCCTCATGGATTCTTGATAATTTATAAGTTTATAATCCCAGCCCCCATGTCTTACACCAATTGCTGTCTGCCTTCACCAGTTTTCTGTTTTCCATCGCCCAAGGAAGGGGTTATATGTAGATCATTGTGATCAATTCCCCCTTTCTCCCTGCACCTTCCCCTTCCCCTCCTGGTATCTCTATTGGTCCTAAAGGGTTTATCTGTCCTGGATTCCGTGTGTTGTGAACTCTTATCTGTAGCAGTGTAAATGTTCTGGTCTAGTCAGATTTGTAAGGTAGAATTGAGGTCATGATAGTGGGGGGTGGGGGAAGGAAGCATTAAAGAACTAGAAGAAAGTTGAATGTTTTATCGGTGCTATACTGCACACTGAGTAGTTTGTCTCTTCCTTGTGATCCTTCTGTAAGGGAATATCCAGCTGTCTATAGATGGGCCTTTAGGTCCCTACTCCATGCCCCACCACCTCATTGATTTGATTTTTTGTTCTGGGTCTTTGATGCCTGATACCTGATCCCATCAACACATCATGATAACACAGGCTGGTGTGCTTCTTCCATGTGGGCTTTGTTGCTTCTCAGCTAGCTGGCCAGTTTTTTATCCTCAAGGCTTTAAGACCCCAGATGCTATATCTTTTGTTAACCGGGCACCATCAACCTTCTTCACCACATTTGCTTATGAACCCATTTTGTCTTCAGCTATCATGTTGGTAAGGTGAGCATCACAGAATTCTGGATTATTAGAACAAAGTACTTGAGCTCAATGTCCATCTGCTACCTTAATAGTTAACATATAAAATAAGTACATGGATCATTTTCCTTATTGTTATATATAAATATATTTACATATGTACATACCTCTCTAATTTCCATAGTGGAAATTATAGCACTATTTCCACCAATGGCCCCCTAATTGCCCAGTCCAAGCATTTCTCTAAATTTTCTTCCTTCTTGCTAACTTTGCTGCATTTGTAACCCATAACCACATTCCCTCCTACTAATAAGCTCCTTCTCCATTGATCTCTAAATCATCTCATTTAGGCTGTGTCCTAGAGTTTTAAAAGGCTTCTTATAAGAACATAGGACCCCTAACCACAAGGTCAATGGTTCAAACCCACCACCTGCTCTTCTGCTGAAAGAATGAGGTTTCCCACTTCCATAAAGATTGAAGCCTCAGAAACCTAGGGAGTAGTTCCATTCTGCCCTATAAGGTTGCTATAGGATACACTGAAACTGGTGAATGTTATTTTATACAGTAAGCAAAGGGTTTTTGTGGTTGAGATGGGGAGGTTATTCTGGTTTATCCCCTCAAAACTCAAACTCACTGCCATTGAGTCTATGCTGACTCAAAGTGACCCTGTAGCTTAGGGTAGAACTGCCCCTGTGCGTTTCCAGACTCTTTATAGGAGTCGAAAACTTGACTTTCTACTATGGAGGAGCTGTTGGTGTTGAACTGCTGACTTTATGAATAGCAGACCACTACGCCACCAGGGCTTCTTCGTATGGGCCTCAAAGGCAATCACATGTGACTTTAGAAGCAGGAGGCAGAGGGAGATTGGAAAACCAAGCTAAGGAGGAGGCAGACAGAGATTTGAAGATCTGGCCTTTAAAGAATGGTGTGCTACAACCACAAGCCAAAGAATGTTGGTGGCCATCAGAAGTCAAAAGATGCAAGAAACTAACATGTTCCTAGACTTTCCAAATGGGTTGTGACCCTGCTGATATCCTTTTTTCAGATTTCTGGCCTCCAGAACTGTGAAAGGATACATATATGTTGTTCTAAGCCACCTAGTTTGCAGTGCTTTGTAATAGCAGGGAATGAATGGACCTTCTCTAACAGTTCCTTCTCCCCTTTTTACTTTTGCTTTCTATCAATAGTACTGAAGAGCAGTGAGAATACAATCTCCAGGTCTCACTGGGCTTCTTTTCCCTTCTTCTTGCACGGTGCTGCTCCTCTTGTGTTCCATTATGACCCTCCTCTTGTGAATCCCATGTCTTCTTAAATATGTGTCCCAGATCGCAGCATTCCCATGACCAGCTTGCCAGCATGTGCACTTTCTACATCCTCGATGCCCTGCTTGCTATTTCCATGGAGTTGACAGGATGTGAGAAGTGTCACTCGTCCTTGCACACTAGAAGGTTTCCGTGGTTAGATTGCCTTGGTGTTTGCTGTGCTAGACAAAGTTAAAAAAATTCAAAGCCTCCTGTAACATGCTATGAGGTTGCTGTTGTCATTATTTGTCATTTTATAGGCTTTGGCCCAAGATGACTTTCTGTATGAGAGGGTTTCAAACACTTCACAGAAAAATTCTGTTTTCCCATGAACTTTTTATACCCTGTCCTATACCAGAGCAAAGTGATGATATGTCTTGGGCCATCTTCATGATGATTGGTATGTTTGAGTCAAAGAATCAAAGCAGTTTGAGGCATGTCAGTCACGGTTGACCCAGCAAAACGATAACAGATTCAACTTTGTACAATGTAAGTGTTCCAGAACGGCATCTGGAGTGGGAAAAATTATGAGTTGAAGTTCTTGAATGGAAGATGTAGAAGCCAAATGACCCCCTTTAGGAACCTGAAGCAGGAGACGGGATAATTGCTTGGACTGGGAGAGTGGCACACATTCAAAGAAGTGTGATCATTTTCCATTTTTGAGTTGGACACGTTATTTCTGACTCTGTCGAGACATTTGATGATTCTGTAGTGTACACACTGCCCTTGCTTTCTAAGAGAGTGATTGAGTTAGTACCAGGACAACAACCCATATTTTGTCTCATCTATTGCTTTGGTATGCTCACATTTGACAAATTTGAGTCTGTTCTAGTTTTGTGCAGGACCGGTTGGAAGCAGCGGTTTGAGATGACTATTGTGGCTCTTGTGTCAGTCCACTTCATGGAGGACATCCCTTCGTCATACTCAGTCAACATGATGTCCTTGGCGGCTATGGAGTGATCTTCTCTGGCGACGTGTCCAAAGTATTGTGCGTTTAGTTGTACCAGCCTCACTTCTATGGCACAGTCTGATGATAACTTCTGAGATAGGTTTATTCACTCTGCTTCCAGATCAGTGCTTATCTAATCTTTGGAAGTGGCTCCTACTCTGCTGATTTCACTGTAGATGAAACTCCCATTTCTGAGCCAATTCTAGAAGCTTCTCCACCCACAGGCTTTGTCCTGAGAAGGCTTCCCTTTGGTCCTTTATACTCCCTGCATCCTATTCTGTGTTATAGCTGCCCCTTTCTAACTACAATGCCTAGAAATGGTGTTGGTTCATGATGGTCACTGTAGGGATACTCTATTTTTCTTCATTCCAAGTTCCACACTACAACTTAGTCCATTACTCAATGTGTGAAACCACTTAGAGTTACAAGATATCCAAAATGTCCTTTATTCCTCCCCCCTTTTTATAATATTTAGGAACCCTGATGGTGAAGTTCAGTAAGCATTGGACCACCAACCTCAAGATCAATGGCACAAAATCATCTGCTGTACCATGGAAAACATATGAGGCTGTCTGTTCCCATAAAAATATGTGGCCTCAGAAACCCTATATAGGATCTCTATGAGTTGGAAGCCACTTGATGGCAGTGAGTTAATGTACAGGATACAGTCAAATAGAACATTCATATTTGAAGATAATTGTGGTAGTCTTATGAACTGTAGCCCTCTACAAAAATAAAGATGTAGATTGCTGCTTATTTAAAAATAAAACAAACAAAAATCCTGAAAGACACGATTGTCTAAGTAAAACCTAGCAAGCTAAAGAGGGAGAGATTCTATGAGCAATTTGGAAATGAGATTCTTCTATACATAGGTAAGCCATTTGCCTCTCACCTGATGTTTTAATCAGGTTTTAGAAACAGACATACACAGATATACTGAGAAAGTCTGAAACACGTAGGTCATGGGAGAGGAGAGAGGAACAATAGATACCTTCTGAAAATTCCTTTTCTGCTGTTATTGTTTTCAACTGATTGGATAAAGCCCACCCACAGTAGGAAGGCTGATTTGCTTTACTTAAGGGCAACTGACTTAGTCACAGACAACTCCTTTGTAAGAGCATTTAGATCCGTGTTCAACCCACCAAATTTTGTTGTTAGGTGTCTTTGAGATGATTTTTTTAAATTAAATACCTTTATTGGGGGTTCTGACATCTCTTATCCCAAGCCATACATTCATCCATTGTGTCAAGCACATTTGTACATATGTTGCCATCATCATTCTCAAAGCATTTTTTTTCTACTTGAGTCCTTCATAGCAGCTCTGCATTTCTCCCCCTCCCTCCCTCATGAACCCTTGATACATTATAGATTATTATTTTCATATCTTACATCGTCCACTGTCACCCTTCACCCACTTTTCTGTTGTTTATCCCCCTGGGAGGGAGTTGTATGTCGATCCTTGTGATTGATTCTCCCATCTCCCCCAACCTTCCCCTTATCCTCCGGGTATCTCTTTTCTCATTGGTGGCCCTGCGGGGATTATCTATCCTGGATTCCCTGTGTTGCGGGGCTCTTATCTATAGCAGTGTGCATGCCCTAGTTTAGTCCAATGTGTAAGGTAGAATTGCGGTCATGATAGTGGGGAGGAGAAAGCATTAAAGAACTAGAGGAAAGTTTTATGTTTTGTCAGTGCTATTCTGCACCCTGACTGGCTCATCTCTCCCTTCTGTAAGGGGATGTCCAATTGTCTACAGATGGGCTTTGGGTCTCCACTCTGTCCCCCCCCCCCCATTCACATTGGCATGATTTTGTTCTGGGTCTTTGATGCCTGATACCTGATCCCATCAACACATTATGATCTCACAGGCTGGTGTGCTTCTTCCATGTGGGATTTTTTGCCTCTCAGCTAGATGCCCAGTTGTTTATCTTCAAGGCTGTAAGACCCCAGATGCTATATCTTTTGATAGCCGAGCACCATCAGCTTTCTTCACCAAATGTGCTTATGTACCCATTTTGTCTTCAGTGATCATGTTGAAAGGTGAGAATTACAGAATGCTGGATAATTAAAACAAAGTGTTCTTGTGCTGAGGGTGTATTGAGTCGAGGTCCAATGTCCACCTGCTACCTTAATATTTAACATATAAATATAAGTACATAGATCTATTTCCCTCTTGTTATATATACATATATTTACATATGTACATGCCTGTATTTAGACCTCTATAAATGTTCCTTACCTCCTGGTTCTTTCCCCTATTTCCTTTTACTTTCCTCTTGTTCTACTATCATGTTCGGCTTTCATTTGGGTTTAGTGATTCCTCACTGTTACATTGCCCTTGATTAAGCCCCATTAGGCATGCTACGCCTTCTCTCCATTGATTTTAGTTCACTTGTTGCTCCCTTGTCCCTGGGTTGGTTGACCCCTCACCTACCTTTCTCCTACATCCCCTTCTCCTGTGTCCCCCTGGGACCATAGGTCCTGTTGTTTTCATCTCCAAATTGTTTATCCTGCCTAGCTTATCTACATCAACATACAGAGACAGTAATAAGTGCAAAAACTAGGCAAAGACAAAGAAAACAACAAAGGAAGGCAAACCCAACAAAATAGCAACAACAACAAAAAAAAGAGAAAAAAACAGAAACAAAATAACAACAAGAAAAAGAAATCCAATGAATAAAAAGGAAAAGCCTGTAAATAGTTCCAGGTCTGTTTTCTGACCTTTAGGAGTGTTTTCTAGCTGAGTCTGATGGGATGCCACACTCTGTCCTCAAAGTTTCTTTTTAGTATTCCTTGGGGAGTTTGTCGCTTTACTCCCCTTGCTGCTCTGCTGAATGCCCTTAGTGTTTCCCCCAGTGTGGTGGGGTCAGATCCGGCACAATTCCTGCACGGTGTCTCCAGTATTGTTCCCTGTAACGCTATGGTTCAGTGAGCAACGTCGTGTCTTGTGCTGGGGTCCTCTCTGTGCATTGGTCCTCTCTGTGGATCAATGGTCCTCTCTGGTCCTCTCTGTGCATTGCTTGCTCTGAGCAGGAACATTGTCTTCAGGGCTTAATGTGTTCCCCTCCCTCTCCACCCCTCTTCCTTTCTCTTGTGTGCTCTAATCAGATGTGCCCCTCTTCCCTAGCTGTAGCTTCAGTGCTATCCTCTGAAGTACATTCTTTTTTTTTTTGGGGGGGGGCGTTTACACATAGTTGGGATTGGGGCTGGCCCTTCAGACCTCTCTATTGGTCCCCTGCTACATGCCGGTACATTGTATTCACATCTTGGCACACTGGGTTGAAGCCTGGTTTCTCTCACTCTCCTGTGGAGATATAAACAATACCCTCCACTTGGTTGGGTTAGTGCCCTGCTCCCCTCTACCCATGTTTTTTCCCCTCTTTCTATCCCCCTTCTATGTAGTTGGCTGCCATATGTATCCCTGGATTGGGTTTGGCCCCAATTGATTTCAACTTAGGCACAAGAGGATTGGTACAAGAGACAACTTCAGCTTAGGCACAAGAGAAGGAAACACAACCTGGTCCTGTGTCACCGTCACAACAGTTGGAGCTCGATATGTTGGACCCTGTGTTTTCAGCTGTTCTGTCAATCCATCTGGCAAAGGGTCTTCCTCCCTCTCATTGACGTTCCACTTGGCCGAGCATGATATTTTTCCCAGAGACTAGTCTCTTCTGATAATATATCCGCAGTATGTGAGAAGAAATCTCACCACCCTCATTTCTAAAGCACATTCTAGCTATACATCCAATATTCTTCACAGCACTATTCTTCAAATACATCAGTTCTTTTGAGGTCTTCTTTATTCATTGTCCAACTTGCACATCCATACAAGGCAATTGAAATTACTATTGTGTGAGTCAAGTTCACCTTAGATCTGAAAGTGACCCCCTTGCTGTTCAACACTTAAAGGTCTTTTACAGGAGACTTACCAGTACAATACATTGTTTCATTTCTTAATTGCTGCTTCCAATAACCAATCAATTCCAAAACCAAACTCAAATCCATGGGGTCGATTACAACTCATAGCAAAACTGTAGAACAGGGCAGAGATGCCCTTGTGAGTTTCTGAGACAATAATTCTTTACAGTATTGGAAAGCCCTCTCTTTCTCCTACCAGCAGCTGGTGGTTTTGAACTGCTGACCTTGGTGATTGCAGCCTAATGCTTAACCACTCCATCACCAGAACCAATCAACTGGGCACTGTGAAATGAAGCATCACACTAAACTTCCTTAGCCTAGTAGCCACTTGGTGATTTCCCCTGGTGGCTGCTACACCTTTCAGGGGACTCTTATGAACATCTTCACATGAGGAAACCTACCATAAGTAAACCCATCTACCTTGTGCCTTGAAATGGCTTTCTTCATACTTGGCAATTCCTTCCTAACCCAGAGTTCCCATACCCTAGGTTCTCTGAGATAGCATAGGACCTTTGACTCAACTTTCAGTTCTTCAACAAGTTCATTGGCAATATTCAATGATGCTGCAGTGGCCCTCCATAAAACCATCCTTGTTTGATGAGGAAATCATTTCAATCAGTTGTTTTAAAAGTCATGCTTGATAATTCCTGAACGCTTCTGGTAAACACAAATGAAGAATCAAATTAAACAGTAAGTGATAAATGTTGTGGGCTTAGCAGACACACATTTGCGAAAGCAAGCATCCTACTGAGAAAAATAATAAAGGTGACCCATGACTGCTGGAAATCTTTATGGGAATTTCTCAATCCTTCTTCATTTCAGACCTACTTACTTACTTTCTCTTTTCCTTATCTTTTCCTTTTCTAAATGATAACCTACCATCTGCTTTCCTCTCCCCCTCTCCTTTCTTACCACAGAATATCTACCCAGTGAAGACTTTGCAGGGTTATTCTACAGACCTTTCCGAAAATGATGACAGAAAAGGGTGATTCTAAAGTTTCAAGGGTGACTCAACTTACACAAGCACCATTTGGAAAATAATTTTTTCCCTCTACTAGTACAGCTCACCTCTTTCAAAGCGTCTGTGACTAGCAATTCTGTTACTCTTTCTGAACCAACTAAGATCAATCCCTTAGAAACAAAAGCAACCACAAAAACAACAAATTCCACCCCATTGTCACTGTGTCTATTTTCACTCATAGTCACCTGGTAGAACAGAACAGAATTCCTTAGGGTTTCTGAGGCTGTAAATACCCTGTTTCCCCCAAAATAATTTGTGCTCCCAAAGATGCGCTAAGTCTTATTTTCAGGGGATGTCTTATTTTTCCATGAAGAAGAATACGGTACACATTTATTGTTTGTTTTATTAAAAGAGACCTCGCACTTCCTGTCTGCTCCGGCTGCGCTGCAGCCAACAGTGAGCTGTGCGGAGGCGCCCGGCACTACGGTCTAGAGTCCAGAGTTATGGTAGCTTTGGGGGGGGGTGTCTTATTTTTTGGGGTGCCTTATATTTCAGCGAGAGGCAAAACTGTAAGTAGGTGTTATTTTCAGGGGATGTCTTACTTTCGGGGAAACAGTGTAGTTACAGGAGTAGATAGTCTTGCCCTTTCCCCATAGATCAACTGGTGGGTTTGAATGCTCACCTAGCACTTTACCCAATGTAGCCCTGGCTTCCTAAGCTATCTCTTAAAACCACAAAACCAAGTTCACTGCCATTAAGTCAGTGCCAACTCATAGTGACCTCACAGGATAGGATATAACTGCCCCTGTGATTTTTTTCCAGACAGCAATTCTTTACTGGAGTAGAGAACCCTGTTTGTCTCCTGCAGAGACATTGATAGTTTTGAACTGCTTACCTGGCAGTTACCCAACAACATAACCAGTATCCTACCAGGGCTCGTTAAGCTATCCTTAGCTGATGGAAATTACCAGGGACAGGAGCATTTTCCTTTTATTTCTTTCAGGTCCCTTGCAGTGCCTGCTGCCAATCTGAGCACACAGTAAAATATTCAAGGATGTCTTGAACTGATTTAAAGTTGTGCTGATACAACTAAACCTAGTATTAAATCAACCAGGGCAATTAATAAATGATGAAGGTGGGCCTGATGCCCACACACTTACTCGTGAAAGGCTTGACATTTGTCTGGGTGGGATGCAAAGGCAGATGAAGACAAATCCCTTTGTTCTGAGATAAATTTGGGGAGAAGTCAACCTGGCAGCCTCGTTCCTCTGACGACCTAGAAGCTGGCACAGGGGTGGTGAGGTTGTAGTTCGTTCAGTTGGTGGCAGTCAGTTCCAGGGCTGGTGTGGTGGGGAACTGATGACTTCTACAGTACAGTCCTGTGTTTGTAGCTCTGGGGAAATTGAACTGCAAGTTCAGCATCTACCACCACTAACTTTAGTATGCAGCCTGACACGATCCAACGCTTCATTTGTTTCCTGTGTCGCAGAAATAACATTATAATATGTTAATGAAAATTGAAATGAGAGAACAACTTCGCCCGCGATTCACCATCTCAACAAATGACCGTTTTCATTTTTTCATGTTCTCTGTTCCCTTACCTAATGAACACATTTTCATGTGCTTATAACGGTAATGTAGACACAGTTCCATATTCGGTTTTTCATTTAACATTTTATCACCAACCTTTTTTCTTTCTTTTTTTTAAATGTCATTCCTGTAGCCCACAGACTACAGTCGCTTCCTTTCCATCAGAGAGGCCTGAGATCGGGCAGAGCAGGTCTGTCCTGAGCACTCAGTGAGCCTGTCTCACTCTGGCCAAGGGTCTTGGGAGGACGTGTTTTATCATTGGGCTGGGGGCTGGGGAAGATGAACCCCCTAGAAGGTGTGCAAAGATCAGCCTTTCCCTGTCCCTCCCAGGATATATTCACATGAGACTTGTAGGTACGGTATTGTGCAGGTCTGGTAGCAAAGCGCCTGGCCTCAGGGCTAAGTGGGACTCTACCAGTCGCTGGTCTGGCCCTACCTCATGAGTGTAGCTGTCTCTCCGAAGGACCACGAATGCCTTTCAATCCAGCCAAGTGTGTAGACGCGTGGATGGGGAGATGCTGGCTAACTCTCACAGAATGCATGCTCACGGGGACCTGGCAGGGGCGTGGGCTGAGAGAATGGATGGCCATTTGAGAATCGCTGATTTTTGCTTAATATGTCCTACATTGAAGGTCCGTAGTTGCTTTCGGGAGTCTCGTGGCACAGTGGCTGCAGAGCTTGAGTGCTGACCTCCAGGGTTGGCAGTTTGAACCTACCAGTCACTTACTTCCTAGGAGAAAGACTTGACAGACTGCTCTGTCAAGGGTGACAGCCTTGGGAACTCTAGGGGGCAGTTCTACTTGTCCTATTACAGGCTACTATGAGTGGGCATCAGCTCCATGGAATAGTTGTGTATGGGTTGTGTTTGCTTTCAGCTGCTACCTGAAAGGTTGGCAGTTCAAACCCACCCCCAGCAAAGTGGAAGAAAGACCGGCTCATCTTCCATAACTATTACAGACAAGAACACTCTTAGGATCAGTTCTTCTCGGTAGCTCACAATGCCACCAAGAGAACCGATTGAGTTGACAACTATGAGTTTTTGCTCTTGTGGTTTGTTTTTGGTATTCTCATTTCAGTTTAACGGCATTGGGCCTTCCGTTTATTGATTTAGATTCTTCCTCGGCTTCCTTCCTTAAATGATCTGAGCTCGTTTGCTTAGACACTGCTGATTCAGAAAGAGCTTGGCTGTGCTTTCCATTCAGAGCTGCCCAGTGTGCCTGCATAGCAGAAGGGGAAGAACTGGAGGAGGTGCCGGGAGTTTGATGAGGGTTGAAAAGTACAAGCAAGGAAACAGGTGAGCTTGGCCATTATTTCTTCCACAGGACACACCAGGAATGAACAACACAGCGAACTGGTCCTCGGAGGAAATGATGCGTGAAATAAATGTTATTAGAGGCCCAGGGGGATGCTTTTCCTTATTTGTTAATGTTTCTCATGCTGAAAATATGCCAAGGGCTGTCAGCACCAGCCTGCAGACTCTGAGCTTCCCTGCCTCCCGATTCTCTTCCATTGTCGGTAGTCCATCTCCTGATTTCCCTGAACACCGGCCCCATGATGAACGTCTACATCAATGGAATCACTAAGGGGGTGGGGGGCCCAGAGGGTGCAGGCTGTATCAGGTGACCCTTTCATACGTCGTGACACCTCAGTGACTGCCCATACAAATTTTGTGCTGTGCTTCAGCAGAGATTTTTTTTTTTCAATTAAAATATCCCCGGTTGTTAGTTAAAACACCAGAAATGTTTTCCACAAACCCAGCTTCCATGGGTCAATATGCCTACAAGTGTACAACTCTAGGCTCATTTATTTTTTGAACCTGCTAACACACTCTGGAGTGCTGGGGACATAGTGGGTTCCCTACTGGGCTGTTAACCTCAAGATCAGCAGTTCGAAACCACCAGCCACTCCTTAGGAAGAAGACGAGGCTTGCAGCTCCTATAAACACTGACCATCTTGGAAACCCACAGGGACAGTTCTTTTGCGCCTCATCGGGTCGCTATGAGTTGGCGTGGACACAAAGGCAGTGAGTTACATGCTCCTGTGAGAGGTGTCATTATCACACAATTATAATGATGCTCTTGGCGTCACCTGGTTCGATTAGCCTGTGGTACAAGCAAGAGCTGTTTTGTTGTTGTTCCTGTTGTTTTTGTCCAATTCTGTCCAAATTTCTGGGGCTTTACCTACGATGCTGCTGTTGAACTGTATGGTTATGAACCTCTCTCAACATTCTCGAGAATAAAGTAATAATTAAAGGAAACCAAAGCCGAAGTCACGGCCATCAAGCCGATGCCGACTCATAATGACTTCAGAGGACCGGGTGGAACTGCCCCTGCGAGTTTCCAAGGATGCCACTCCACTGAAGGAGAGAGAGAGAGCCCCAGTTTTCTCTGGCAGAGCCTCTGGGGGTTTTGAACTGCTGACCTTGTCGTTCTTAGCCCCTTGTGTAACCACCATACCATTAGGGCTCCTAATTACAAGAAAATAAGGAGAATAATTTAAAATAAGGTTGTGGCTCGGTGATTAGTAATGTTGTAACATAATTCAGTATTGAAAGACTTTACAAAACAATTGTATTGCTGGTAGTTGAGATAGTTAAGGTTTATTGTGCCAACCTGGCCGATAAACACATGTGGCATTAATTGGTGGGCAGAAAGATAAATGGCTCAGTGAACCTCACCTTTCTGGTTCTCTGATGGTCAGACCAGTGTGCAGCTGCTTAGCTGGCAAGGCTCACATCCTGCAAGACATCCCTGAGGAGAAGCCACATGGACCTAGCCTGATGCAGCCTTGGGTGCTGGAGAAGCCATGTGGAGACCCCTGCCAGCATTGAGATACTTACACCACCACTGGATTCAAAGACTTTCTACCCACTGGCGTCATTTTTGTGTGTATTTTGTGAATTTGAGTAGGACTTTTTAGATTGGTGTCAGACATATGAGCTAAGTCAGACTTAGGGGCTTGGACTGCACTGGGTTGGGATTCTTTCTGAATGTACTCTTAGCCTGTATATAAGACTCTCTCTTATACATATATAAGTTTCTGTGGATTTGTTTCTCTAGTTTACCCAGACTAACACAGTATTATGATTTAAGAAATATTACATTTAAGCAATTTACAACTACATTTATTTCATAGTATTCTCTAACTCCAATTGATAGTAAACATGCCTAAAGCTCTGTACGGTCTGATACTGGAGGAGGTTCACACATGTGGGTTCCACCATGAGTTACAACATTGGGTAGTCTACATCAGCTCGATCCCCTTTCTAGCTCTTTCTCTCTTACCTGTATGACCAGCGTTGGACAGCAGCCGTGCCTTCCCAGGGTGACTACAGATCTCCTCTAAGAGCTCGCCGGTTTCCAGTGTGCACTTCCACAGCATCTTCTCTGCCTGAAGGAAGATGCACGGTCCTCTTGCTCTCTCTGTTGGGATGATTTTGTAGGAACACAGGATGACAGCGCAGGAGACCAGTGGTGAGGGGTGGATTAGCGTGTCCCAAACTTTCCTCATGACTGTGCGGGAGAATTAGCACAATGCGTGTCTGTCAGTGACAGGAAATAATCCCACCCAAACACATTGAAAAGATTTGAGATGTCTCCTGGGTTGTCTAAGTCTAGCAGAGAGACAGAGCGGGGGTGGGGCAGATTGGATCAGGGTTGCACGCCTGCATTTTGCTCAAGCAGGCTGACAGGTTGTAGCTCGCTCTTCTTCTCCCTCCGTCTGATAACACTTTGTCTTTACTGTTCTCTCATCGGGCTTGCACTTCCCGTCTTCTCTTCCTCTCTCAAGGTGTGTGCCCAAATATGGTTTCGTTCCAGCCCTTGTTTCTGCTTCCCATCAGATGCTCAAGAATGTTGGGCTGGAGAGAAAAAGAGAGTTTCAGAAGTTGTGTGGATGGGAGTAGTCAAGGGCTCCTGCCTACTGTGTGTGTGTGTGTGTGTGTGTGAGAGAGAGAGAGAGAGAGAGAGAGAGAGAGAGAGAGAGAGAGAGAGAGACTAACATTTTGAAGCTTATTTATTCAATAATTTCGGTCATGATTTGATCATATATACCTGTTAATAGTCTAGCAATCATATTGACCTAGACATTCCCTCAGCCATCACTCACTGCACAAATATTGAGTGAGCACACTGATAGGCATGCTAGGCGATTGCCTTTTCTCTCTTTCTGAATTGCTCTATTTCTGTTTAGGGCTGAGCACAAAGCTGATATGGACAAATGGTCAGCCATTACATAATACTGATTTGTTCTGATATCAGGCTGTCCTTTCCTTTGCAGCCCAGGAAATACAGAACCATTATGCCTTCCTGTCCTGCGACCGAATTCACATAAAAGGAACGTTTCCGCCTTCTTTAGGTACTCAGGGCAGAAAACACAATAATGGCTTAGATTTGAAGCGTTGGCCTTGCACCATTTTTGTGTGTGACTCTTGGGCAATTACTTGGCACCCCAAAGTCTCCATTTTTGTTGTTATTTTACACTTATATCGGTTCAATTAATGATGCTGTTGTTGTTTTGTTTTCCATTTTCAAGTAGACTTAATTATCAATTTGCTTTTTGCAGTGCTAGGTTTATAGGGAAGTTTTGCAGAAATCACAGAGTTCCTATAGACTCCCCTCCGTGTGGTATATTTGTTACAGCTGACAAACCAATACTGGAATATCATGATTTACTGAGGTCTATCATTTACATAGGGCTTAAGGGTTTAGGCAAATGCATAATGTCCAACATGTGTCCCTTAGAGTATGGTTTACAGAATAGTTTCATTGTCCTACAAATGCGCTGCGCGTCATGTAGTCACTACAGCTCCTTCCCTGATCCCTTGGAAGCCATGACTTATTTTCACTCTCTCTATAGAGCTGCCTTTGTAAGAATGACATATGGTTGCACTCATTCCTCCTCTTAGCAATATGCATTAAAACTTCCTCCGTGTCCTTCCTTAGCTTGATATGCCATTTCTTTCTTATCATTGGATAATACTCCATTGTGTGGCTAGATTACTATATTTTCAATTCATTCATCTATTGAGAGACACCTTGGTTGCTTCCAAATTTTGACAATTAACGATGACACACATTTGTGTGCAGTTTTTATATAGACCTAACCTTTTCCATTTGTTGGGATAAATACCTGGACAGACAGCTTGTATGGGAAGCCGGTGGTTAACTCTGTAAGAAACTTCCCCAACTGCTTCTAAAGTTTCTTTGTAAGAAACGTCCCCAGCTGTACCACTGGACATTCCACTCTAGGATGAATGAGAGGTCCTGGGGCTCCACAACCAGTTTTATTTTTCAAGTTTAGCCAACACAATTGGTAGGAAGTAGTATCTTATTGTTCTATCTTATTCCCTGGTGGTATATGGTGCTGCTCATCATCCCCAGTGCTTATCTGCCGTCCATGTCTGTTCATTTCGTTAGGATGCTTTGTCACTGGGTTTTTTGTATCCTTATCGGTGAGTTTTCAGAGTTATTTGTATGTCCTCGGTAAGTGTTTATTTGTTTGGTTTTCCCTTTCAGGTATTGTAATAGTCTAGGTACTTTGGAGAAACAAATCCACAGCAACTCACATATAAGAGAGAGTTTTATGCAAAGAAAATGTGCATCACGAAAATATCACAACCCAATGCTGCCCAAGCCCACAAATCCAACATTAACCCATTAACCCAACACCAGTCCACAAAGTCCTTCACCTCACAAAACAGAGGCAATGATGCTGACTGCAGGAGGAAAGCTGAGTCAGGAACGAACAAGCATCTCAGCACTGGCAGGGGTCTCCACACGGCTGCTCCAGCACCCAGGACTGCATCGGGATAGGTCCATGCGGCTTCTCCTTGGGGATGTCTTGGAGGAAGTCCATCTTGCAAGCTGAAGCAGGGAACTGCTAAGGCAGCTGCACCCGATGCAACCATCACAAAACAAGAGACCCGAGAACTAGAAAGGCGAGGCTTCACCACCCATTTATCCCTCCGCCTTTCAACCAGCCCCACATGTGATTATCGGCCAGGCTGGCACAATTAACTAACTCAGGTATGCGTTTTGAAAATACTTTCTTACCATCTGTGGCTTGTCTTCTCATTCCCACCGCAGCGCCTCTCGCATAAAAGACACGTTTGCTTTACGTGGAGTCTGATTTACCAGTGTCCGTCTCTCATGAATCGTGGTTTTGATGTTCTATTGGAAAAGTCCTCAGCACACTCGAGGTCACCCGGATGTGTTCCCGTCCTAACTTCCAGAGGGTGTGGAGTTTTGCTTCCTACTCCGTTGAGTGCTGTGATCCATTATGAGTTAATTTTCGTGAAAGATGTGACTGCTACATGTAGATTGTGATGATCATTTTGACATGTGCGGTTGTTTCTCACCTTTTGTTGAAAAGACTGCTTCCTCCATTGACTCTCCTTTCCTCCTTTGTTACATGAAAAATATTTTTCATGTAAAAATATTTCTGGGTTCTCTATTCTGTTCCATGGGTCTATTTGTCTATTTGTTTACCTATACACACTCCTCATTGATTGATACGATGATGCTTCAAGACTAGGTTGTTAAGGGAAACCTGCATCATATGTGAGTTAGGGGAGCATTGCCCCTTCCAGCCTTCACTGCCCACTCAGTTCTCTCTGCACATCTTGGGGTGCACATAGTGTGACAGGAACTCTTTCTCACCATAGCTTCCCCATAATCAATTACTCTACAAGGGTTGGATATGGTGGTGCAATTGGTGAGGTGAAACACACCACTCATTCCCTGCCTCCTTTTGCAGCTCATCCTGGACATAGAACCTTCTCTCCTCTGCCGCCCGCTTCTGCATCCCACAGCCCACCTTAGATAAGGACCCCACTTGTGCTCCATTCATTTCAGATCTGCAGCCTCACAGAGTGATCTTCACTTTCTCTCTCAGCCTGCTTCCCCTCACTGACCTTCTGACACCTTCAGATCGACCCTCACCTGGCCTAACCCTGCTTCCCAGATACCTTGTTTTATCCCACCATTGCCCTATCACCTCCACGACTGTTCCAAGATGTTGCAGAAGAACCAGAAAAGGTGTCCTGTGATGAGTGGGCTGTCGTCCCTTGGGTGGCTTGATTGTCATCAAAACCTTCAGTCTATGATTTGAAAGACCTATGGAGAGAGCCCCAGGCCCTGACTGTGGCCCTGCATGAACCATTGGAGGAACTTCTGAACATAATTGTTTTCAAAGTGGTCATAAATGTGAAATGTTGTATAATGATAGTCAACAAGGGAGGAGAAGTTGATCCACACTCTTATCACTGTAGTTTTATTGTGAGTTTTGAAGTTAGGTAGTGCCAATAATCTAGCTCTGGATCCAGAGCCATCAAAAAGCAAAAGAGCTTTGCAGCACATTCTTGTATATTAGAAGAGGGTCGAGCCACAGGTAAATTCCAGTTCAATTGATTGACTTCTCATAGTGGATCTCATCATCTAGGTGATTACATTATATCAGATTTCATGATGGGGTATAACTACATTATAATTGCCACCCACTGAGAATTGTGGTGAAGCCAAGTTGACACAGCTATAACCATTTACATGGCTGTGCCAGGCACACCATAGTCCTTGAAATCACATACAAAGGGATATAAAAAATTTCATGGAAAAGTAAAATTAAGAGAGAATGAAATTTTCCTTGAACTTTTGAAAGCCCCTTTATATTTGCTCTTTCACACTTTAAAAATGTGTTGTTTTATTTAGTCCCCAGAGGACTGAATCTTTGCTCCTTAACACCCCCACCCCCAATTTTTTTTGAAGCAGACTTACCAAATGCAATACACTGCATGATTTCATGACTGCTACATCCAACTACATTGATTGTGGATCCAAGTAAAATGAAATATTTACAATGTCAACCTTTTTTCCATTTATTCTGATGTTGTTTATTGATCCAGTTGTGAGGAGTTTTACTTATTTTTCTTGAGGTGTAATTGGTACTGAAGGCTATGATCTTTAATCTTCATCAATAAGTGTTTCAAGTCCTGTCCACTCCCAAGGTGTTATGGCTACTTTAATCTCCACTGTTTGTCTGTCTCTTATATAACTCTTACATAACTTTTGCTGGTAAATCAATTCCCATCCAGTTGACTTCGTCAGTGATGACCTCATTTGTGTCAGAATAAAACTGCGCATCCTAGGGTTTTCATGACTGAATTTTCAGAAGTAGATTTCTAAGCCTTTATTAATGAGGCATCTCTGAGGGGACACCAATCTTCAACCTTTCAGTTAGTAGCGGTGCTCATCACTGAAGGGCGATAAAAATCTTCAGATAGGGTATCCCTCTCCTGTGCATTTTACGTTTTGTTTTGAGAGTTGTAGAAGAGAATCTTGAAGCCCGTGTACGTTTTGTTTATTTTTTATCCCTTATGAATGCCTCATTTTGTTTTTGACTGGGTGCGCCAATGATCATTTTCCCTTCCTTTTATTCAAATCCTAATAATGCAATTGTCTTGTCCTATATCAATGTAGGAGGACATGGCTCACCTTTCAATAAGAGCAATAACACCAGGCAAAGAATGAGAACATGTCCCTCCATTGTCTATTTACTTCTGCTAGAAGCCGGCGGGTACTAGCCATTCTGAGCATCTTGCTCCAGTTTCAGATGCTGGGGTTTCCCATGTTGTGCTGTGATTTGAAATTTATTTGAGCAGTGTCTTCTTCGTGTATCTCTGCACTCTGGCCACAGCCTCCCAGACCCTAAGCCGCAGTGTGTGCTGACTACCGGGCCAGCCGGGGGCAGCCCTTGCCAGACTACCCTGGAGGAGTCGCTTCCGTCTATAGCAGTAAGCGATCTGTGTCTTCTCCAGGTCCTCCCTGACCCTGGTGTGATTTTCACGGTACTTGGCAAGTCTGTTTTCACACACACACACACACACACACACACACACACACACACACGCGCACTGGTTTGGGCCGTAGGTGTTGCTATTTTCATGGAAACCATAGTACACGTATATCTCTAAGTCCCTTTCCCCTGGGTTTCACTGTTTATTTCTTGCTCACATGAGAGAGAAGGAAGAGGCACAGTCATCTTCGCTCTGTCATCCTATAACTGCTTCCCATGCCAAGTTTTGGAGCAGAACGTTGGTTCTCAAAAAGGGCATTTTTAAGAAGACTGCTTTCTTGTGACGCTTTATGCTCCTATAATACTTGGTTTAGATTTGCAGCACAAGAGCCAAGGTTGCATTCTCAGAAGGCACACCACCCAATTGCTTGGGAATGAAGAGACAATTCCGAGGTGTCTCTCTGGTAGAAGATGCGCGGAAGAGAGTTGGACTTGGCGTTGGTCAGTTTGAGTCCACAGAATCTGTGAGTATCTGCACACACCGTGCAAAGATGCTGCAAAGGCAGCAGTCAGCATATACGGCTCCAGTTTCCCTTCACAAAAACAGACATGCAGTCCAGTCCTCTTAATTGGAATGTCAAAGGATCGAAAGCTCAGTTGAGTTAATGGTGATGGAAAAATCCAGGAGCAGTTAGTACTAATGGCGAAACAACAGGATGAGCATCACATGCACTGAATTGTGCGTGGGAAGATTTGACTCACAGACATGGAAAGTGTGTTGTTACTTCTAAACTTACCACAATTTAAAATGGGCCTCAACTGTAAAGGTATACAATTGGTTTGTGAGAAAGAAGAGTATGCAGATCTGATTCAGAAATGTACAAAGAGGGGAAGCAAAAAGTGAGAATAAAAGATTAGAGAATAAGGGATTGACTGGATTAGATAAAGAGTAAGTCTTGGAAAGCCAGGGGGGCAGTTCTACCCTGTCCTATTGGGTCACTGTGAGTCCTCGTCGACTCAATGACAGCGTGATTTTATTTTATTTATTTTTAATTGACCATCCAGAGCCTTGCTGGTGTAGTAGTTATGCATTGGTCGGTGACTGCAAGGGGAGCTATTCATGACCTCCCGCCACTTTGATGGAGAAAGACGAGACTTTCTACTCCTCTAGAGAGTGACAGTCTCAGATACCCACAGGGGCAGTTCTGCCCTGTCCTCTAGGGTCACTAGAGTCAAACTCTTCTTCATGGTAGTGAGTTACTATTGACCACTTATAATGAATAAGAATATTTTATCAATTTTAGTTAAGAACCTTGCAATGAGTCAACCGGTTTTCCGGGCACAGTTTAAGAAAACATTTCACAATAGTTAGATGGGGGTAAGTCAACAAGTATTGCTACCAGGGTTCCAGGTTATTCCTAAACAGGTTTATTCTAAACAAAACATGTTTAAACATGTCTGCAATCAGTGGGCGAATGCAGCCAAGTCCCCTCAGTAGTAGACGTGTCTTAGACTCATCCGCCTTCAGCGAAAGGTCCAATCAACACAATGACTTCTGAGGGGGCATGTTTGACCAGTTCAGTTTCAAGAAGAGAGGTGAGCTTAGAAAGTTATGGCGATTAGTTTCCAACGGGATCCTCTTGATAGACTTTTTGAAAGAACACAGGATGATCCTGGGGGATAATTAGGAAGATGTTTTAAGAAAATTGAAGACTGCATTGGTACTATATAGACCAGTACAATTTCATCAAGGAGTTTTCTTTCCATGACAATTAGGCATCTGCTCAGTCTTTGAAGGACGCAAATACTGTCCTGTGGGAATTTTGTTGAGGTGCCTTATCCCATTCACATTGTATGCCTGATCTTATTCCTTCAGTTCTTCAAACTCAACATTGAAAACGAGGCTCTGGAGAATGCCAGAGGTGCCCTTTTGCATTGGTGCAAGTTGACCAGTAGAGGGACACTGAACTAGAGCATGGCTCGAGTGAAGTGGGCTGACACCGTGGCTGCCACAATGGGCTCAGCCATGGGAACAACTGTGAGGATGGCACAGGGGGATGCCTGTTTCCTTCTGTTGTACATAGGATTGTTATGGGTCAGAACCAGCTCGGTGGCACATAACAACAACAACATGGACAAGCTCAGAATGCCCTGGGGAAGGGTGGTTATTGTTGTTGTTAGGTACCCTCGAGTCAGTTCCAATTCATAGTGACCCCTGGTCCGACAGAATGAAACACTGTCTAGTCCTGTGCCATCCTCACGATTGCCCTCACGTTGGAGGCCATCCATGCAGCTACTATAGCAGTGCACAGCAGTACACCGAGCTAGATGGATGATACACTGAGAAACAGTAACTTTACACTTTGAGATTTATGTTTAGTAAAGGTTTCTATGATAAGTAGAGAGACAGCAAAAAAGAGGAAGACCCTTGACAGGATGGTTTGACACAGTGGCTGCAGCATTGAGTTCAAGCACAGGAACAGTTGTAAGGACGGCATAGGACCAGGCAGTGTGTCCTTCTGTTGTATATGGGTCCTTATGGGTTAAAACCTACTGGATGCCACCTAACAATAACAACATGATATCATAGCCATGCTTTTTACTTATCTTGGTACTTTGATGAATCATCCACAGTACCACCAAGGGCTAGCAATTATTTCCAATAATTTGCTCTAGTTCGAGGAGTCAAGGTATACTGTGCTAAATTTACTATATCTTAGCATTACTCCCAGAACAGCAGGTCCAAGTCCCCTACCTACACCCCTACCCCAGTATTTGAATTGTGTTGTGTCTTGTTTAAGTTGAATTGGCTAAAACTGAGCTTGGTCAGGGACTTTTGGTTTTTGCTACATGGGACAGTGTTCCTCTAATCACTCATACTTACTGTGAGGGATTGAGGCCAGGTGATTGGATACGATTTCCAGGACAGTGCTTCTTTTCCTGATCTGAGCTGAATTTCTTTCTTTGGCCAGTCAGGTGCCTCATTACTCCCCTCTCCAAAATGTTCCCTAGCCTCGTCAAACTGTGTGATCATATTTCTATCTGTAGATAGAACTTGTTAATAAATATATCAAAGGAAATTAGCACTAGAGGATCAACTGCAATCAGATTCTTATAACTTTGAACTTGGTCTGAGGCTAAGAAACAACCACTCATTTATACCATTTAGTCCTCCTCTCTACTAGTTCTAAACATCCATCATAGAACTGTACGTTTTACCTTGCATATTTTCCAGGTGCCCCCAAACATCATGGGCATCTTCTGCAAGCCCACACTGATTCTGCGCACTCCCTCTTCCCCTAGCTAATTTTTATTTTTTAGCAACTTGATGAGATTCTCTTTAAACTAAAAAGCCTCAACTGTCCTAATGTAGAAATAAGCCTCATCATGGCACACTTACTTCTTATAGATGCGTTGTAATATATATCACAGTCATTATCCCCGTATACACACTCACCCCAAATTGCTGAAGAATTTGAGGCAAAGAGAAGACTTGTCTTGTAATAACCTTTCAAGGGGGTAGTTTATGTATCCCTAAGCCTTGAGTTAAAGGAGCAGAAAAGTGGATGAATAGATAACGCATTCTCACCCAAGATGCTTAGAGATAAACTCAGCCAAGGGCATTTTTAGAAATTAGGATTTACTATACCCTCAAAAAGGTTTTAGAAAAACCATGTCTCTATAATTTTAAATTATGTAGCATAAGGCCTGTATTACTTTAATCACTGTCACTTTTTATCTAAAGACATCCCCAACACGGGGCCCTGGGGTTTGGGAAAAAAGAAGTGTTACCCTGGAAATAATCTTGGCATGGCCGTACAAGTGATTTCTCTTTCTAGGCCCCCAAATGGGTTTGAATTGGAGCCAAAAGCCATTTCTAATGAGAGATCAACACAGAGTCAGAAGCAAATGTGTGACCTGCTGGTCTTGATGAGTGACAGAGGGAAATGGGTTCAGATGAAATGACACCCCTCAGACCTTCAATCGAGGCTTTCAGGATTCTCCTGCATTCCCAACAGAGTTTATCAAAAGGAGCTTTCTCCCGCCTATGACCAGAAGCATTTCATTGTTGTTGTTAGGCAGTGTTAAGTCACTTCTGACTCATTGTGACCTCATGTACAACAGAAGGAAACATTGCCCAGGCCCGTGCCATTGTCACAGTTGCTGTGATTGAGCCCATTGGTGTAGCCACTGTGTCAATCCATCTCAGTGGGCGGTCTTCCTATCTTGTGCTGCCCCTCTACTTTACAAAGCACGATGCCCTTTTCAGGGACTGTTCTCTCCTGATAACATGCTCAAAGTACACGAGATGATGTCTTACAATTCTTGCTTCTAAGGAGCATTCGAGTGTACTTCTTCCAAGACAAATGCGTTCGTCTCCTAGCCGTCCTTGGTACTTGCAAAATTCTTCTCTTCCCATCCTCACATTCACTGTTGACAAGCCCAGAGACCCACAACACCCCTGGTGGGACCAGCCCTCCTCTTTCAGCTCACTGGAGTGGCTATGGCTCTGCCCTTGTTTTACTGCAGAGAATTAAGTAGATAGTAAACACTCCTCACTTCCAAGTCTACAGACTTTGGTATAGTCTTGATTTGAAGTCTCTGTCAGATGAAACCTTAATAGCACTCTCGTCGTTCCCTCTATCTGCACGGCTTCTGACTTGTCTAATTTCCCCTTTTGAAATTGCTGGGAGACAGTGATCATTCAGTGGTAGAATTCCCTACTTCCAAAGAGGAGACCTAGGTTTGATTCCTAGTCAAAAGACCCTAGGGATCACTCATTCCTTCATGGAGGTTTCGAATGCTCCTGTGATACTGAACAGGTTTCAGCGGACCTTCTCGACTAGGAAGAAAGGCCTGACCTTTACTTACGCAAACCAGCAAATGAAACTCTATGAATCACTCGCAACGGTGCAATCACAACGGATCCTGGCAGCACTTGGCTCCATTCAGCATGCACTGGAGGCTGACCTGAAGTCACACGGTTGTGTAGAAGCTCATGAAGCTCCCTCAGGCAGGCACAGAAGGGCCGTTGTTTTTATTTCCTGAATATGAAGTTGTCGATTGAGGATGCTTGGGAGATGTAGTCTACAAAGAACTACAGGATCTGTGAAGAGAAGGAGGAGGAAGCGAAACAGAAAACACAGGGAGGAAGTGGGATACATGAGGGTAGGTTGAAGGGATTGGAGTGGAGGAGTTGAAAAACAGTGGATATAAATTGTCGAATGTGAAACTGGTGATCTGCTCAGTAAACTTGCACCCAACTAACAATAAAAAGTTAAATAAGAAAAGTGAAGAGTAGAACTATATCTTTGAAATGAGTTATAATAATCTATCATATTGTTCTTGCACGGGTTCTTTAAAAGGGGTGGTGGTGGTGGTGGTGATGGTGGTGGTGGTGGTGCTGTGTGATTCTTCCCCAGCAGCTTTAGCACTGGGTGCTCCAAAATCCATGGGGCAATAGTTAGGCTTCAGAGAAAACTATAAGAGGTTTTACATCAAATGTGCTTAAAATCTCACTTCTGTAGATGGGCAGTGAGGCACTGCTGTAAGAAATCATGGAGGTCCTTCTCTTAGCTATCCTATATAAAACATAGTGGAACACTGGCCAGACCTTTGTCACCTTAGTGACTGTTGTTACATTTGATCCCATTGTTAAGTCACAGCATCTATCCATCTCAAGGGACTTCTTCTTCCTCATTGATCCTCTACTTTACCAAGCGTGTGTTGTTTTCCAGGGACTGTCCTCTCCCGACTACATGTCCGAAGTATAAGAAGGGATGTCTCTCCATCCTTGGTTTTAAGGAGCAATCTTTTTGTTCTTCTTCTAAGATGGATTTGTTAGTTCCTCTGGTAATTTGTAGTACTTTCAAAATTGTTTGCCAACACTGTGATTTGGAGACATCAATTCTACTGAATAAGTAGAATGTTGTTAGGTAACCTTGAGTCAGTTCTGACTCATAGCGACTGTACGCACAGCAGAACGGAACACTGCCCGGTCTGGTCCCATCTTCACAGTTGTTATTATTATTGTATTTTTGTTTTTTGTGGATTTTTTTTTTCAGTTCCAATATATATAATATCAACTGGACTTCTTTTTGGCACACAGATATTATCCTATCACTGGCAGCAATATCCTTCAAGATATTATTTTTTTTCTTTGTATTGTTCTGTGTATGGCATTCAGGATGGGTGGAGCTGTGGAACAGCGACTACAATGATGGTTCCTTAGTGAGAATGGCTGGGGAGGTTGGTGGGAAATGGAAACTGATCATAATGGGTGCTTGGAAGAAGAAAAGTGACAGACTTGATTATAGAGATGACTTTACAACTCTTTGGTATGATGGACTATTGGATTGTGTGACATGTGAATTATAGGCCAATAAAACTGTTAAAAAAAGATATATCATGGGATGTTCTCTTTCATAATGAGTATGGCACCATTTCTGTTGAATTTGTCATTCCCAACCTTGTAAACCATGTAATTGTTTGTCTCAAAATGCCCAATACCAGTCTATTCCAACTCACTAATGCCTAGGATATTGATCTTCATATGTTCTGTTTCATTTTTGACTGAGGCAGTAACACCCACTTTATTTCTTTTGGGTGAAACTTCCAACAAAAGACTCCTTTGGGGGTCTCCATGCAAGCTTTAATCATTCAGCACTCCTTTATGAAGGAGCCCAGTGAGACTATAGGACAGGCTTGGTCATTTTCATTTAACAAAATCTCAGGGACTTGGGAATATATATTAGATGTTTGTAACTCTTGCTGCTGTGGCTTCAAGATCTCTAGATGGTTGGATCTCTTTCCTTTTGTGTTTCTTTCCCTCCTCCCTCCCTCTCTCCGTCCCTTTATTTCTTTCTCTGAGGTGTAACTAAATGATCATCAATCCAGCATGTGTGACTATAATGGGTACCTTACAGAGTACATATTTTTTCAGGATCCTGGAGCCTGGGACTCAGAACTCAAGATAACCTACTCTCTGTTTGCTCTCGGGAAAATAAAAATTATTCTTTGTTGTTTTTTCAATCCCTGGTGGCCCTGGTTTTGGGGGCTGTTAGATGTTTGTCCCCATGGTCTAGCCTCGACTCTATGTCTTTCCTGGTTTGTCACCGTCCCCACCTCCACCCTACTGCACTGTTATAACACACTACTTACTCAGTAGGGAACTAGAACCAAGCTTGAAGGCCTAAGGTCTTATTATCTTTACTGATAACATCTACATGGCATTTTCATTTGCTCATATGTCTGTAAAAGTTGAGAAGAATGTGAATTGTGGTGCTGATGAAGAATATTGAAAGTACCATGGATTGCCAAAAGAACCAAAAAAATCTGTTTTGGAAGAAGTACAGCCAGTATGCTTCTTAGAGGCAAGGATAACATGACTTCATCTTACATACTTCGGATATGTTGTCAGGAGAGATCAGTCTCTGCAGAAGGACATCTTGGTAAAGTCAAAGAAGGGCAGCAAAAAAAAAAGGAAGTCCCTTCCCAAGATGGATCTATGCAATGGATGCAACAATGGGCTCAAACATACAATAGAGAGGGTGGGGCAGGACCGCATAGTCTTTTGTTCTGTTATACTCAGAGTGGCTATGAATGGAAACCATCTGGATAGCAACTAGCTAAACATCATCCTCAAAGTGAGCACATTCTTGTTGAAGACAGTGGTAGTAATGTCTTGAAGTGGGAGAATAAAATAGAAGAGAGAAGTTTTCCTGTTTTACTCTAATTGTATGGGCTTTGCCTTATGATGTAGGGGAATTGATCATTTAAATAGTGCCTTAGGATCTCAACCAATGGAAGTTATGGACACATGAACTTCTTCAACACGTTGCTATGATTCTTGAGCAGGATACAGTCTTGGTGCTGAGTCAGTTCAGGGTGCTTGGTGACCCATTACCGGCCGAGTAGACTTTCACTCCATTAGGGTGACAAGGCTGTGACAGTTTGGAAACAGATCTCCAGACTTTACTTCTGAGGGATCGTTGAGTGGCCTTTTGGCTTATAGTTCAGTATTTGAATCATTTGCACCACCCAGAGGCCCTTCCAGATATGCTAGGGCATCTTATTTTGGAGGAAGAAGAGTTGCATAACTGGTGATATTGATCTAGCTTCAGTTCTTGTTTGTTCTACGGTTTAAGCTTTAGTTCAAGCATTTGCTATGATTTGTGTCCATTTACATTTAGAATGTTTCTGTTTGATGGTGTTTCTGTCTGTGCTTTTAGCCAGACTTTCCCTGGAAAGTCTTAAGCATCATTGGTGAGTTATCATCTCTGATGTGTTTGATACTTTCTATAGATGCTCAGATGACCTTACCAGGGTTGCCATGCAATTGCTGCCTCTTATTTTATTTTAAGGAGCCCTGGTGGTGCAGTGGTTACATGTTGGGCTGTGATCCACATGATCATCAGTTCGAAACCCCCAATAGCTCTGAAGAGAAACGCTGGGCTTTCTACTCCTGTAGACAGTTGCAGTTTGGGAAAGTAAGGGTGGTCGCTATTAGTCAGCATTGACTCAATGGCAGCAAGTTTGGTTTGGGTAAGGTATTTTATTTTATTTTACTTATTGTTGTAGCTCTCTTCCTCAAGAGGTAGGTACTGAGTTGGGTGTGTGACAGAAAGAGGAGTGGGAGGGGGGAGATAGACTTAGTCCCTCATAAGTTTCAGTTCATGAGGAAGGAGAATTGCTTTAATTAATCTGTCTCCTAGGAAATCCGAGAGATAGTAGGACAATCTCATCCCAATCAGAACTGTCCCCTACCTAATTAGCAGAATATTGAAGCAGAATTGCCTAAGTCAACCAATCTCACTTTCATAATCAAATATGCACCCCAAATTTGCACGCCTTCTGACCTGGCCTTTTCTTAATTTATTAAGGTCTGGGGTGAAAATTATTTCAAAATAATTGCCTTCCCCCAGAAATATCCAAATGGGCCTGGAGCCGCTTTAGTTAGCTGAGCAGATGTGCGCTGTCTTGGGTGCTGTCTTTGTGCCAGCCTCCGTCCAAGATGCTTTTAATCAAAATTCAGTTGTGTGCTTTATTAGTTTGGCCTTTAAGGCAAAAGCTGGAGTCTCATTAATTTAATAAATATTGTTTAACATACAAGTCTGACATAAGAGAATATGAATATCTCTGAATTCTGGTTTGTTAAAAAAAATTCTGTGTGTGTGTGTGTGTTACTTTGACCTAATTCATCAAATGACTCCTTTTTGTAAGATGAATGGGTCATTTTGGGGGAAGCCTTAGTTCAAATGTTCCCACAGTGCAGTATTTTGACTATTTGTTCATTGTCGGCATGCCAGCACCGTCTGCTCAGAAACCATCTTTGAGAAATTCTTATTGACTTGTCGCTTCTGGAAGGCAGCTGCCTCTTTCAGGCCCTCCTAATTTTCTGATCCCTTTACCTTTGCCACGGATGTCAATGGAATACTGTTTCCTTAACACTAATTCTAATTGATTTTTGATGAATTCTGTTGGATTTTTTTTAAGTTGCCCTGGTATGGGGGAGGGGTGGGGTGCACCTGTAATGTTCTTAGCTGGTAACTGAAAGGTGGCTTTGAAGGAGAAAAAGACCTGGCAATCTACCCCCATCAAGAGTTTACCCAAACCAAGCGCATGACCACTGAGTTCATGATGACCAAGAGCCACCCTGTAGAACGGGGTAGAACGGCCCCTCTGAGTTCCTGAGACTGTCCCTCTTTATGGGAGTACAAAGCCTATCTTTCTCCCGAGGAGCTGTTGGTGGTTTCGAATTGCTGACCTTACAGTCCTTGCAATTAGCAGCCCAAGGAGTAACCACTATGCCATCTGGGCTCCCTCTCTTAAAGACCACAACCTAGGCAACCCTGTGGGACAGGTCTACTCTGCCATATGGGCCACTATGGGTTGGAATCTATTTAGCAACACACAATCACTATGTAATTATTACTATTAATACTCTTATCTGTTCATTACAGTAGGCAGAACTTCTTAAGCAATATATGCTGAGCATCTTTCCTTCCTCCTGATTTTACTCTGACATTACTTCTGAGCCTGATGTTGGTTTTTAGACAGGTAGCTAGCTGATATCAATGTTGGATGCAGTATGATTTCTTGTGATAGCGTTTTCTTGAGAACAGTTATATTGATTTTCTATAAAGTGGGAGGGTTGGGGTGGAAAGCAATTCCAGTTGAATCAGAGAACATGGCATTGACTCCACCTGGAGATGTCAGGACGGAGAAGAAAGGAAAGGGAAGGACCACTTCCCACACGTGTGAGGGAAGACAGGGATCCTGGAGAAGTGCTGACTTGTTGACTCCTCTGCAAAATTCAAATATCCACTGATCTCCTGGGGCTGACACGCATAACTCGAAAATTAGGACACTGCGTTTGGATCAAGTAAAAAATAAATAAGGAACCAAAATGAGTTGTCTGAAGAAAATAGGGCTGCAGGGCTTGTGTTTGATCAGCAATCTTCTTCATATTTTTAGGTGCATGTAAGATAGCTGCACATAATTTCTTGTGTGTTCTTTGTACTTTTTTTTCCTCAAGCAGTGATAATATGCTTTGAAATAGGATGATCAAGGGTTAGTTTGTTAACAGTTTAACCTCCCATAGCCCCAAAGAGTGGCTGGCCCAAGAGAGTTGCTTGCGGCTACTTTTTGGAGGCTTGGCAGTTGGAAGGATCCAGGAGATATGAAGGAGCTTGAATCATAGGTTCATTAGCACTTAAGCTTTTCTATTTCTAGGCCCTGGTGGCGAAGTGGTTTTGCAGTAGGCCACTAACCACAAGGCCAGCACTTCGAACTACCCACTGTCCTGAGAGAAAGAGAGGATTTAAGGCATCATCAGAACAAAACATCTTACCATAGTGAATGATTGGGGGAGTGCGGAGTGGAGACCCAAAGCCCATTTGTAAGCCACTGGAGATCCCCTT